>NC_073627.1:90931503-91249420 GCF_029407905.1 Bubalus kerabau
GGGTCACCCCTCTATGCTTCTTTGCTCCTACCTAGAACCTGGTACAGGCTGAACCCTTCAACAGGGCACCTGTCTCCTGCATGATTCTCACCAGTAATTTACACTTGCAACAGCAAAAAGTTCTGATCCTATAAGGAAGAACTTGTGGCAGTTCATAGCGAAGAAGAGAATGGACTTCTTGGTTCACAGATTCAACAGGGATGTAAGGGACAGAGGCAAGGAGTGAATAAATAGTAGGATCCACTTTAGACCAAGCACTAAACTGGGCACGTTGCATATGGGATCTCATTAATTAATTTGCTGACATGGGCATTATTGCTATGATCTGGATTTAGAAAAGGCAGAGGAACCAGAGACCAAAGTGCCATCAAATTGCTGGATCATCGAAAAAGCAAGAGAGTTCCAGAAAAACATCTACTTTTGCTTTACCGACTACGCCAAAGCCTTTGACTGTGCAGATCACAACAAACTGTGGAAAACTCTTAAAGAGATGGGAATATCAGACCACCTGACCTGCCTCCTGAGAAATCTGTATGCAGGTCAAGAAGTAACAGAACTGGACATGGAACAACAGACTTGTTTCAAATCAGGAGAGGAGTATGTCAAGGCTGTATATAGTCACCTTGCTTATTTAACTTATATTCAGAGTACATCATGAGAAACGCTGGGCAGGAAGAAGCACAAGCTGGAATCAAGGTTGCCGGGAGAAACATCAATAACCTCAGATATGCAGATGACACCACCCTTATGGCAGAAAGGAAGAAGAACTAAACAGCCTCTTGATGAAAGTGAAAGAGGAGAAAGAAAAAGTTGGCTTCAATTCAACATTCAGAAGACTAAGATCATAGCATCTGGTCCCATCACTTCATGGCAAATAGATGGGGAAACAATGGAAACAGTGGCTGGCTTTATTTTTTGGGGCTCCAATATCACTGCAGATGGTGACTGCAGCCATGAAATTAAAAGACGCTTGCTCCTTGGAAGAAAAGCTATCACCAACCTAGACAGCATATTAAAAAGCAGAGACATTACTTTGCTGACAAAGGTCCATCTAGTCAAGGCTATGGTTTTTCCAGTAGTCATGTATGGATGTGAGAGTTGTACTATAAAGAAAGCTGAGTGCTGAAGAATTTGCTGCTTTTGAACTGTGGGGTTGGAGATGACTCTTGAGATACCCATGGCAGATTCATGTTGATGTATGGCAAAACCAATACAATATTGTAAACTTATTAACCTCCAATTAAAATAAATAAATTTATATTAAAAAAAAGAGAGTCCCTTGGACTGCAAGGAGATCCAACCAGTCAATCCTAAAGGAAATCAGTCTTGAATATTCACTGGAAGGACTGATGCTGAAGCTGAAACTCCAATACTTTGGCTACTTGATGTGAAGAACAAACTCATTTGAAAAGACCCTGATGCTGGGAAAGATTGACGGTAGGAGGAGAAGGGGATGACAGAGGATGAGATTGTTGGATGGCATCACTGATGCGATGGACATGAGTTTGAGTAGGCTCTGTGAGTTGGTGATGGGCAGGGAAGCCTGGCATGCTGCAGTCCATGAGGTCTCAGAGAGTCGAACACAACTGAGTGACTGAACTGAACTGACCATTAGGGTCTCCCCAAATTCATGTGTTGAAATCTTAATGCCCAATGTGATGGTATTAGGAAGTCAGACCTTTGCTTAGGGTCATATGGGTGGCACTCTCATGAACAGGCTAGAGTTTTAATGAGAGACTCCACAGAGATCCCTGTGAGGATGCAACCAGAAGGTGTGGGCTATGAACCAGAGAGGGGATCTTCACCGGAATTCGACCATGCAGGCGCCACCATCCTGAACTTTCAGACTCCAGAAATGTGAGAAATAAATTTCTGCTGTTTATAAGCTACCCCTCTGTGGCATTTGTTACAGCAGCCCAAACAGACTGAGACAGTTATTTATAAAGGAGGAAGCAGATGCTAAGGATTTGAAAATGGGTCTTTTGGTTGAGGCACCCTCTCCTTTGCTCTGCAAAGTGTTCTGGGAACCAGGGTAGGAGGTCTTCAGTCCTGATGCTGCATTCCTTTGTGCCATGTTCCCTTGGGTCCTGAGACTGCTGTAAACTACCTCCAGACACAAGGTGGCAAAGAACCAGCATGGGTATTTTCAAGAGCCGGTTCAGGGTTGAGGAAGAATTTATTAGGGCAAGTGTAGAGTTCCTCATTTTCCCACTGACAGACTTTCAATACCTGTCTATTTCAGGGGCATCCAGCTCATTCAAGCGATTCTTGTTAAACATGGTGAGGAGGGCAGATGGGCCTGGGAATGGTGTCCTGGTGCCAGGAAAGGGCAGAGGCGAGGGTGAGGGAGTGTTTCAAGGTCCCCATTTCCTGACTATTTGGAGTCTTAAACTAAGACCATGCCTGAATGCTTGCTGTGGCTTGGAACAGTGGCTAGGCAGGGGGATTTACTGCCTTGCTTCTTGTGTCCAACTATTTTAAGGGTCACTTATGCTCTGGTGTCTTTTTAAATTTATGGATGTTCACTCCAGTCCAAAGAACTGCTCCACTCCTTCCTGCGGCTTCCTCATAAATGCCCTCTGAAATACTGATTTAGTTTTCACTATATGTGCTATAGCACTTTCTGCACTTCCTATGGGGCTCTGTTTTCCTCTTTGGGTTTTATTAAAGAGAAAAAACACAAGAGTACATAAACGTGTGCCATAAACAACCACAAAATGCTGACCCTTTTTCTTAATAGCAAAGCATATTCTCTTTGTGGGCAAAGCTATAGGAATTGAAAAGCATTTTCCATGTGACATAAAACCTCAGGCTTCCAGTATAAATGAGGAAACAGATGCCAACTTATGTCTCTTTGAAAAAGGTCAGGGTAAGTTCTTTTTTCCCTTTCCTCATCAAGTATGCTAGCCTTCTCCTCCATGTTTTTCTTTTTTCTTGGTCTTTCCTCTACATCACTTTCCTTGCCACACCTGCAATTTCTGCTGGGGTGTGGCCCCCACTGTGGATTAATTTTTACCTAACCTTTGACCATTAGAATTTGCTGTTCCCACAACTATCTATAGAGAGGAAGTAGTGATGATCTTAGTCTTCCAAACTATCACATGGAAAGTGCTTTCCCAACAGATGTGGCCTAGGGTTCTTGCTAACTCTTGCCATGTGAATTTCCTCATAACTGGGTTCAGGAAGTGCCCAATCCAGTCTCTACCAGAAGAATCAGGAAGTGCACAGGGTGGGGTGAGGGTGGAAGTCTGTGGAACAGATAATAAAGCTATGGTTATAATAGAAATGAGAGATGGAAATGACTCAAGAGGACATCAAGCCAAGGCTCTGCTACCTTAGCCCTGTTTCAAATTGCTTGAGAATATCTATGCAGCTCTTTCTTCTCTCCCAGACCTAGAATCTAACTGGTAGACATGACACGGGTGAGAAATACCTTTAATAATTCAAGGTATGGGACTTCCCTGGTGGTCCAGTGGTTGAGAATCCGCCTGCCAATGCAGGGGACTTGGGTTTGATCCCTGGTCTGGGAAAATTCCACATGCCTTGGAACAACTAAGCCTGTGCACCACAACCGCTGAGTCCGGATGCCTAGAGCCTGTGCTCTGCAGCGAGAAGCCACCACAATGAGAAGCCCGTGCACCGCAACTAGAGGGTAACCCCTGCTTGCAGCAACTAGAGAAAAGTCCATGAAGAGTAACAAAGACCCAGCACAGCCATATGTAAATGAATAAGTAATTCTTTAGAAAAAAATCCAGTGTATAGTAGGTTAAGATTCTCATCAGTGATCTACAGCAGGGGTCAACAAACCCTAGCCTGAATGCCAAGTCCAGCCCTGTTTCTGTAAATAAAGTTTTACTAGTTCATGGGCACATCCATTTGTTTACTTACTGTCTATGGTGCTGTACTGTACAAGGGCAGACTTGAGTTCTCTGCAACACACACGGCCCTCAACACATAAAGAGTTTCTTATTTGGCCCTTTACCAGAAGAATCTGCCCAACCTTGCTCTAGAGCAGGTGCCTCAGGAGGTAGGCAGGGAGAGGTCACGCAGGCTGGTTTGCTAGAGAGAGGCTGCACAGAAGGGCTTGACTGTGCCTTGAAGACTTCTAGGATTTAGCTAGAGAAGAAAGGGCACAGGAGATAGTATTCCAGGCCAGGAAGGCTCAAGACCACAGCAATTACTAGGGAAAAGTTTGCCTGGAATAGAGGGACTCTCGTCAGCTCTCTGTATCCACAGTGGAACGGATTTAGGATCCCCCTAAACCACTGTTCACAAGGCTCTAGTTCCTTAGATAAAATGGACTAGCACAGTCAGCCATCCATGTCTTGGATTCCCCATCTAAGGAGTCAACCAACTGCAGATGGAAATTTTGATCTGTGGTTGGTTGAATCTGTGGGTGTGAAACTAGCGAATAGGACCCATGATATATTTATCAAAAGGAAAAGTGGATCCAGTGAAGTTCAAAACTGTGTTGTTCAAAGGTCAACTATATTTGAGATAGGAATAAGATGGAAGGATGGATATAGAGGCTAAGTCTGAATAGCACAATGCCTTGAATGCTAGGATAAAATATTCTAATTGATGAAACATACCATTTCCCCATACCAGCCTCTTCCATGGGTGAAAGAGGGTCAAGGAGTGACTTTTAAATTCCATTCACGCTCTGAGAATCCATTTTAAAAAATACTGATGCCTAACTCCACCCCCAGAAATTTTGTCAAAATTGGTCTCAGGTGGAACTTTACTTTTATACTTCCCAGGTGTCCCTATTGTGTAGTTGAGAACCCCTCCCTCGATGGAGAAAATGGCCAGGCACGTGCCTGCGGAAGCCCAGCTCAGGGCCAGGTAGATGGAGCAGGTGGACAACACATGTACGTCAAATTAAGCCAGTAATAACGGCCTGTAGCAGGGCCAGCCTGATAAGCCCAGGTTTTACTGGAATCAGTGCTATAACATTCAGTTGGCCACATGGTTGCCAATAAAAGAAAACACTTCTGCCCGCCCTTGCCTAATCCTGGAAAAGCCTATGGTGCTTGATGCAATATTGAGTCTGTTTATAAATTGGGGCATTTATAGATGTTTCTCTGTTACTTTAATGTGAATATTTACAAGGCCTTACACAATTTTCCCTTGACCTTGGTGTCTCTGATCTCTCTCTACCCACAGCCCTGATGAGTGTGCTCCGGCCACCTCTCGCCAGCCTCCTTGTTGCTCCCGAGCACATGCGCCTGTCTCGAGGACCCCAAGCTCGCTCTTTCCCTGTGTGGTACGCTCTTGTCTTCTTTTCCTCCAGACGTACACAAGGCTCATAGTTCATATTCAAGTCTCTGCTCAAGGATAACTGTCTCAGTGAGTCCTCTCCCAACCACCTATTTTAATGCTGTATCCTCTTCCCCGTACAGGCATTATCCATCCTTCCTCCCCTGCTTTTATTTTTTCCTTATGGCACTTACCACCTTCTAACATACTATGCCATTCACTTCATTCTGTTTATTTTCTGTTTCCCCTACCGTAATGTAAGAAGTATGAGAGAAAGGATTTTTATCAATTTTGTTCTCTGCTACATCCCCAGAGTGTCTTCAATGGTGCCCAGAACACAGAAGGAACTCAGTAAGTACGTGTTCATTACAACAATGCTTGGAATGCTCATCCTTCAGGGCTGAGTTTATAAAGTTCTCTGTTAAGCCTTTTCAATTTCCCCTTTCCCAAAGGAGACCTCCTTTCTCACTTTCCTCGGATTTCTCCTGCAACTCTTGAAAGTTTTTCTATCTCGCCTCCTACTTCTGAGCTCCTCCAAGGCTGGGAGGAGGCAGAGGACCTAGCATCGATGGAGGCTGGACTGATAACTGTTAAGGAAATGAATCAGGATTGAGCAACAGAAGCTTTGGACCATCCACCTTCTGCAGCTCTACGCCTGTGTAGTTCGCCATTTCATTCGAACATTTTGACTTGAATGGTCTGAAAGGAGTCCTCAGCACATAGGAGTTACATGAGTTGCACTGAGAAAAGCCTAAAGAATCAGATACTTGAGAATCTATTGGTTGTATGGATTATCTTTCCTTTCCCACGATAATCTATTGACCAAGTCCTGTGCACGTTACTTCCTACACATCCTTGAATTCATTCACTCTTTCTGTTCTCTCCAGCTCTTTAGTCTAAGCCATGGCAATCTCTTACTTACAAAACTGTAACCACTTCTTAAGTGGTATGGTGTACTCCATCTAGTGTCTTCTCCCAGAATCCACCCTCCACACAGCGGCCAGGACAAGCTTTCAGAAACATAAATCAGAGGAAGTCTCTCTCCAGCTTTTAAACCATTCAGAGACTTTCCATCACATTTGGAGCAAAGTGTGAAAGTTTTGCTGAGACAGGCTGGGATCCGGGAGTCTTTGCTGCAGGGCTGTAATGCTTGCATCTGGACAAACCTCTCCTTCAGCAGCAAAATATAAAGAAACTGTATGGGACTAAAAATAACTACATACATGCAGCAGTTAAAGCAAATTCTCAACAAAAGATACAAAGAGACCACAAAACCCATATCTGCCACTTCTAAAGAGCCTGGAGCAAAAACAGCATGTTGGGAGCAAAAGCAGGGTACTGAGCGTGCCCTCTGCACTCACCACGACCAGAGAGATGGGCGAAACACGAAAGCTACCTCTCCAGCCCAACACCTGGACATACTCCTACCCTCCCCCCATGTAAGGAACCAGCTCACTCCCCCTCAGCAAGTGAGCAAACAAGGGAAGGTGTTGTTCTTGCTCCCTCCTGTGGCAGCAGGGGTCCCAATAAAGCCCTGCCCGAATTTCTTCTCTGGCCTCTAGTCAATTTCTATTGATTGGGGAAGGCCAGGAACCCTGGTTGGTATCATTACTGTGGCTTAGAGCATCCTCTTCAGACTCATCTCAGGCCACTCTCTGCTTGGTTATTCCTGTGCATGCTAAGTCACTCTAGTTGGGTCAGACTCTTTGTGACCACATGGACTATAGCCCACCAGACTCCACTGTCCATAGGATTCTCCAGGCAAGAATACTGGAGTGGGTTATCATGCCCTCCTCCAGGGGATCGTCCCAACCCAGGGACCAAACCCGTGTCTCTTACATCTCCTGCATTGGCAGGTGAGTTCTTTACCACTAGTGCCACCTAGGAAAGTGAAAGTGAAAGGTGCTCAGTCGTGTCCGACTCTTTGCGACCCCATGGACTATAGAGTCCATGGAATTCTCCAGGCCAGAATATTGGAGTGGGTAGCCTTTCCCTTCTCCAGGGGATCTTCCCAGCCCAGGGATCAAACTCAGGTCTCCCGCCTTGCAGGCGGATTCTTTATCAGCTGAGCCACAAGGAAAGCCCAAGAATACTGGAGTGGGTAGCCTATCCCTTCTCCAGCAGATCTTCCTGAACCCAGGAATCGAACCGGGGTCTCCTGCATTGCAGGCAGATTCTTTTCCAACTGAGATATCAGGGAAGAACCTAGTTATTCCTGTAACAGTTCCTCAAATGCTTTTGGTTTTATTGCTTCAAAACCTCTGCTGATTTCTCTGCCTGGAATGCTCTTGAATTCCTTTGTCTGAAATGCCCTTTCTTCACTTGGACAACTTCCACCAACTCTCCCAAACTCAGCCCAAATATCCCCTCCTCAGAGAAACCTTGTCTACAGCTCAGACCAGGGGTGCTATCCTGTCACAGGCCCCGCAAAGCACCCAGTTCTTCCCCCTTTATCATAGTTTTCTTAACTTGAATTACTTTCTTCACCACTAGAATTCAAACTAACACATAACAGGCTCTCAACAAATACTGAATGAATGAGTTAAGTACATCTATCTGTGAGATATTGTCTTCTTTAGGCCCTGAATTACTTTGTTCTTGGTAAATTGCAAGACATGAGAAAAGGCTTGTGTAGAGTGGCTCTCTGTGGGGCTGGCATGACACGACTTCCAGCAGAGATGCCATAGGAGTCTCTCTGACTGGGCATTGGAGCTTACTCATTCACAAAGGACCAAACCTATGTATAAGAAATTCTAACAGGTTCCCAGGACCTAAAGAAGGTATGAGCAAAGGTATGAACTGCTGTTCTTAAGCCACGTATAACATGTGTTGTTATTTTGTCACTGGAGGCATTTAAGGTCATCTAATTCAGACAAAAATCCAGGGACTTTATAATAAAAGTCTCTCTCTTTTCTGGCCCCCCTGAAGAAATCTACTCCTGTAAGTTATGTTTCTTTTCTGTAAAACTGTAAAATAAAACTTTTAGAAGAAAATACCTTGAGACCTTGGAGTAGGTAAATATTTTTAAATATAACACCAAAAGAACCATCTATAAAAGAAAAATATTAAGCTGAACTTCATCAAAATTAAAATCTTCTTCCCTTTGAAAGACACTAAAAGACTGAAAAGACAGCCATGGACAGAAATCATATTTCTGATAAAAGACACATATCCAATATATAAAAAGAGCTCTCAATACTCAATAATAGTTAAATAAAAAAAACTCAAAAAAAAAGGGCAAAATAAAAGAGACATTTTACCTAAGAAGAAATCAGGATGGCAAATATGCACATAAAAAGCTCAATACTATCAGTCATTAGGAAAAGACAAATTAAAACTACAAGAAGAAACTACTATACAGTTAGTAGAATGTCTAAAATTAAAATGGCCAAGTATACTGTCTGCCTGCAATGTAGGAGACCTGGGTTTGATCCCTGGGTCAGGAAGATCCCCTGGAGAAGGGAATGGCTACCCACTCCAGTATTCTTGCTTGGAGAAGTCCATGGACAGAGGAGCCTGGCAGGCTATATAGTCCATGGGGTTGTGAAGAGTCAGACAGAACTGAGCGACTCTCACATACTGTGTGTAGGTGAGGATGTGGAGAACTGGAACCATCATACACCTCTGATAGCAATGTAAAGTAGGCAACCACTCTGGAAAACAGTGTGGCTATTTCTTAAAATGTTAAACTTAACTGACCATATAACACAACCATTTTACTCTCAAGTATTTAATCAAGAGAAATGAAAGCATGTGTCCATACAAAGACTAGCCCTTTAATACATTTAGCAGCTTCATTTGTAATACCCAGAAATGGGAAATTACCATTCTCCTCCCACAGGTGAGTGGTTGAATAAGCTGCAGTGCATTTGTACAATGGTCGCTAATCAACAATAGAAGGAAATGTGCTATTGATGTAAGTTACAATGTGGGTGAACGTCCAGATAATTGTCCTGAGTGAAAGAAGCCAAATTCCCTACAGTATGATTCCTTTTTTTTTTTTTTTAATAACAATCTAATCTATACTGATAGCAGATAAGTAGAGATTTGGGGTCAGGTAGGGGTGTGAAGGAACAGTTACAAAGAGGCACAAGGTAACTTTAGAGAATGATGAATATGATCATTATTGCTGCTTTTGGTGATGGCTTCATAGGTGCATCCATATATCAAAACATCAAATTTTAGACTTTATATATGTATCACTTATTATATGTCAATTATATCTCAAAAAGGCTATTAAAGAACTTCTATGTCACACCCCAGTATTCATAGCATTATTATTTACAATTGACAAGACATGGAAGCAACCTAAGTGTCCCTCAACAGATGAATGGATAAAGAAAATGTTGTATGTCTATACAATGGAATATTAGCCAGCCACAAAGAAGAATACATTTTTGCCATTTGCAATAACATGTATGGACCTGGAGGACACTATGCTTAGTGAAATGAGTCAAAGACAAATACTCATGTAAGAGATAACTCATGTTATCTCTTACAAAAGCAAATATAATAAAACAGAAACAGACTCACAGATATAAAGAACAAACCAGTGGTTACCAATGGGGAGAGAGTGGAGGGGAGGGACAAGACAGGAGTAGGGGATTATAGGCGGCACTAGTGGTAAAGAACCCGCCTTCCAGTGCAGGGACAAAAGAGACCTGCGTTCATCCCTGGGTTAGGAAGACCCCCTGGGGGAGGAAATGGCAACCCACTCCAGTATTCTTGCCTGGAAAATTCCATGGACTGAGGAGCCTGGTGGGCTACAATCCATGGGGTTGCAAAGAGTGGGACACAACTGAGCAACTTCACATACACATGTATCCCCTGGCAAAGGAAATAGCAACCCACTCCAGTATTCTTGTCTGGAGAATCCCATGGATAGAAGAGTCTGCCAGGCTACAATTCATGGGGTCTCAAGAGTCAGATACAACTCAGCAACTAAACCACAACCAGGGGATTAAGAGGTACAAATTACTATGTATTAACACCATTAAGTGAAATATGTTACAAGCAGTAGAGTACAGTTTCATTTTAGATAAAACTATATAATGTATATATTAATGACTAGGACAAAGATACTTGTGCTGGTTACTTCTGGGCTAGGCAATTATAAATGATGCTCATTTTCTTCTTTTTTCTTCTATTTTTTAATTGCTCTACAATGAAGATGTATCACAGTTATAATAAAAACTCCAACAAAAGTTAGTTTTCAAAAAATATCGATGCTAATGCCCTATAAATGATACTGTGAGGGATATTAGTCTTGGGCCTTAGTGGCCAAAAGAAATATTTAACAGAAGGCTGCAAAAGGGTTTAGGTGCTCTGGGGAGGCCTGAGACACTGTTGCTCTGAAAATGGAACCCTGTAGCCTACTGCTTGGGTCTGGACCACCACAGGGGTGGCTGGGGTGCTGGCCTTGCCTCCCAGAGCAGCTGGTGCTTTAGGCCTCCCTGCACAAAGAACAGCTGGAAAACAAGGACAAAAAAATTAGCATCTGCCTTGCCTGGGACAAGGGATTCAGTTAGACTGGGTCAACTCTGCTCGGCCGAGCCTCCGCTGGACATTTTCCACGTCTGGGTCAGACAGCAAAGAGTGTGAGGGCAGCAAGGGACCCACTCATCCGAAGACTTCATTTACAGCTATAGAAAGTGAGGCTCAAATGAGCCCATGGCCACTCAAACAACTTTCCTTCTTGAAAGCTGGAACAGTGGCTTGAAGTGAAATCAATGCTGTACTATCTGAAAACCAAAACAGCCATTTCTGGAGTGGACTCACCCTCTGGGAATCTTAACACTCAAACTGTTACGGAGAAGAGTTGAAGCTGACATATGGCTTTAAAACCCTCAAATCTCCCTTTTCCCCTTCCTCTCGTGAACACACAAGAATCCAGCCCGTGAGTTACTGTCCCTGAGTCACAGAACCACGGAGTTCTTTGAATCTGTTGCAGCAGATTGTAGTTGGGAGAAATACATACACATGAATCTCCACATTCACTGGCTATGATGGGGTTAGCAAATGCTTTTATCCTATATATCAATCACCACATGCTTGGTTGGAATGTTAAAACGAATTCCAAGGCAGAGCCTGAACTGAGTGAGTGTCATGATTGATTAGGGGTGTCTTGGCTGTGGAAGGGGTGATTAACAAATATCTTTACCACTTATTTCCATCCTGATCTAGAAAATCTGTTACCCTCAACCTAGTGTTTCTTCATTAAATCTCTCCCACTATTGATTACTCACTCTTACAGAATGTCAGGTTAATTATTTCAAATATTACTTTAACTACATCATCTTCCTACTTAAAAAAACTCTAAAGATCTCTCCTCATTTCTCACATAGAAAATTTACCCCCCTATATCTGATAATTAAACTGTTAGTAGCTCAGTTGTGTCTGAATCTTTGTGACCCCAATGGACTGTGGCCCACCAGGCTCCTCTGTCCATGGAATTCTCCAGGCAAGAATACTGCAGTGAGTTACCATTCCCTTCTCCAGGGGATCTTCCCAACTCAGGATCAAACCTGGGTCTCCTGCATCACAGGCAGATTCTTTACCATCTGAGCCACCAGGGAAGCCCCTAATAATTAAGGTCCTCCATAATTTGATGCTATGTATCACTCTGAGCAACCCTTCACAGAATATCCTCTCTGGCCTCTGGCTTATTTCCTATATCCAGAATACACACTCTGGTCAGAAAGAGCCACCAACAGGAGCTAGGGATGGGAGCTAGATCAAAGGGGAACATATGGGCAAACAGATCATGCTGAGTGACTAGCCAGGGAGGCCTATGACGGGAGGCTGTTAGAACGCTTGTGGTAAGGGTTGGAGTCACACTTGTGTGGACAAGCTCTGGCTGAGGCTTGCTCCCTGTGAAGGCCTAGTTTCTATCCCAGTTGAGCTGCCTTAAAGCAGTGGGGTCTTACAGCTGTTCCTGAACAGACACCTGATGCACATCCCACACGCTTTAATCTCTGGGTTCATGGCATCTTCCTCACCTCAGGGCCTGTTTTCTTCCATTTGTCTCTATTTGAATCCCCACGCCCATCCTTCAGTGCTCAGCATCAAAACAGAACAATGAGGCTCTGGCCTGTCTCCAGCGACCTGTTTCTCAGGGTCCTGATACCTGACACCATTCCCTGACTCATCTCCACAATTCCACGTGGCTCTCTCCTAGTTCCATGGTGTTCCCAAGTCCATATTGCTTATATGGACTTTATTGCATTCAGGGACTTTATGGATACTGCCTCTGAGATCTATTCAGGTGGAGTGGTCTGAATGTGAACGAGGACATTAAGGTGTCTCTTAACCATTAGATTTAAATACCAGTCTAAGGTAACAAAGCACCATAAACTAGGAATGGAATTCAGCAGCTTAAAGCACAATAAATTCTTATTGCCCATGGCTAAAATGACACAAAATATTATTCCAGAATAAGGGAGAAAGAAAGTAAAGCTATCATGGAAAAATATGAGGTTAACTTTTCCAGCATGCTTAATGGCACCTGAGTAATCCAAGAGTTATTGAACTTGAAAATAAGCAATTGCTGCACAGTCTGCTAATGACTGGGCAATGATAGTAAGTTATGACACTCCGTCGTGGTGATGAACCTAAAATAAAAGTTTACAATGCACACATTTAATCTGGAATAAATTCATCATTCATAACGCCAAAATAAAAAAAAAAAGAAGCAGGTTTAAATGCCTATGAATTCTGATCAAAGTGACGTGGAAAAAACTCAATACCAAGTTTGTTATGAGAAACAGAATAGGGCTACTCATTACTATATCTATGTTTTAGTTTTATCCAGATCAGAAACAGAAAAACCAGAAGCTTTTGCCATCTGCCTGTATGTATTCTTTGCTAATTTTAGATGTTAACAAAAACTGAAGGTAATCTTTCTGTGCTATAACCCTAAAGATACCAAGCCTTGTGGCCATGCTGATAAGTTATGATCAATATTATTGAGAAACCACTGGCTTCCTATCCCCTGTTAGCTGGCACAGAGAAGAGTAGAGGAAATTTCAACATTGAGTCAAAGGAAGAATTCTAGCTGCCATGACCAACATCTGGGGCCACATACAGTTAGCATGAAGACTTTTTCCATTTTGTAGGCCTGTTTTTCCCAGGCCTTTGAAGGCAGAAGAATTCTTTTCCATCTTGACCATATCTAGGGGTCATGCTGGGGGTGGAGGTTGCTATGGCATCCCCATGGCTCTGGAGTGAGGGGCCCAGAACGTGGATGCCCTAGAGCAAGTTTCTGCTATGAGAAGGTGTCAGCCTCATGGGCAATAACTGGGTGTAGGCGCCCAGTGACAGACGACAGGGAAGGTGCCCCTGGTGGAGCTACTGAAACACTTGCCTTGAGGAGTCTGTCTGGGTTCTTTTTAGGCCCTGCCTACAGAAGGAGGTTTATATAGACTGCCTGGATTAAGGGAGGTACTGATACTGCCGTTTTCTCGTTGAAAGCTGGTTATAGCTCTGTTGAGGTAAGAAGAGGTCATGGAGGAGCACTGGGATACAGCCGGTGATGGGGAGAAGAGATGCAGGAGCTGTTTTTCACTGTTGTGTCTGTTCTCTAAGTCCAGCACCATCAGTCTGACTGAGAGGATCTGGACTGTGGCACCAGCCCAAGAGGATTCAGAGAGGAGCCCTTTCGGACTCTGGCCAGGCTCAGGTCCAAACTAAGAACTGAATTCACCTCATATGGAAAGTCAGCCAAGTTTCCACTGGTAAATCTGGATTCTGTACACAATTTAGTGATTTCCTGTTGGCCACCCCCCACTGCTGCCTCCCTCCCACCTGCAAGCAGTCACCCATCCATAAATCCTGTCCAGCCCTGGATTTCTGCCCAGTGTTCCAGAGGGTTGGACTCACCAAGGAGAGCGGAATTCCCAGGATCCAGGACCAGCTGTGTTCCCAGTGGAGATGTCAGCACCGAAGGAAGGTTCAATCCAGTGGCTGAAAGCAGGGCCTTGATGTCGTCCAACTGTGTGGGGACGTGGGGGGGCTCTGTGAGAAGGAGGATGGGGCATCAGGCAGGTTAAAGCGTAAAGGCTGTGCTAAGGGGACAGGGAGAGGCAGCCATGCATGGAAGTGTGTCCACGTGTAAGGCAGGTGTTACTATTATTACCTCGAACATCACTTTGCCTAGAGAGAAGGTGTTCCCATCAAGGTGAGCCTGAATTTCAAACATACTACTTGATGTCCGAAACTGTACAGTCAGTGATAAGAATCAGGCATGTTGATTTCTGGAGTTCCTTCCTTACTGTATACCACCTTCTACCACAGGTGCTCTATAAACACATAGCTAATGGAAACTATATTATAAAGGCACTTTGAAAAAGCCAAAGCTTCTTCAGAAATATATGCCAAGTCCTGTGCTAAAATAATTTTCATCCCTTGTTTCATTTAACTCTTAAAACGACCTTTAGAGGGAGGAACTTTGTTATTGTCCCCACAGGCAGGGATAAGTCACAAGAATTTCTTATTTCTAAAGATCCTGTGAGTGGCTTTTTTTCTGGGAAGGAAAGGGTACAGTTGTGAGGTTAGGGATTCACTTTGTGATCTGGATTTTTATGTCTAAGTAAGACCAGAGAAGCAGTTCAGGGATGATGTGTTAGTCAAAATCTTGTAATGAGTCAGGGCTGATGTAACCAGGAATTAGTTAACCAGAGCTAAAAGTGACAGAAAGGGAAGCACAGTGGCTTGCTTATTAATTTCCTTGAGCAAATAAAGAGGCCAGCAGCTGCTGAATGCAGTGGTAGGGTGATCCCAGATTCTGCTGAGAAAGAAGCAGGACTCTGCTCCCTGCTCTTCCCGAGTCTCCTGGCGCAATGCAATTCACACTCCAATGCCAACGCCCACCTTTTTCTCTAGAGCACTTGTTGGAGTGGAAAGAGAAGGAGAAAGGTTGTCCTTGTAATTGATGGTCATTTCAGCAGCGTTCAGAGAGGGCCTGCTGTGTGCTTGTCACCGTGTTCAGTACTTGTTAGAAATGGTAAATAAGGAAGTCACAGTGGGGTCTGGATCCACTTCAGAAACATGCCTTCTGTCTACTCTGCCTTTGACTGCAAAGACCATCACGTACAGAAAGCAGTGATAAGCTTACATATTTATATATAAAAATTCAACATTATAAAGACATTATATATAGTCTATATAATTTGAAAATATTCTTTATGTGGTATAAGGTAAAAACATCGTGAATGGATTCAGGAACTCAATTTGAGCCATGGCTCTTTCATTCGCTAACTTGGGCAAGTCACAATCCCTCTAAGCTTGAGTTTCTTCATCTAAAAATGATTTTTTAAAAAATCGACCCTCATCATTTCCAAGGTCTCTTTCTACTCTGATATACCATGGTTTTAGGACTTGATACTGATAGTTTTTTCAAAGTTAGACTCTCTTTCTCTCATCCTTTTTAATATTCTTTCAAATATATTGAAATTGAATATTGAGGGAAATGGAGTTTCCCCCAATAATACAGAAATGGAATATTCCTTCAAGAGTATTATAATTTAAGAAGGCTTTGCTTATTTATTAATAGCCAAAAGGGGAGGTTATGGCCCATCTTTAAAACCATTGATCTTTCTGGGCCAAATGTCAGCCCCTCCTAATGTCCTTACAGCTTCTGTCATAGTTTACTTCCTCAGGGAATGTCCAGCTAATCTTTTGAGGGAAACTGTCAATTCCCCAAGGACAGAAGTCATCTCTTGTATTTACCCTAAAGCTCTACATGGGACTCAGTGGCAACACTTAATGAACAGCCATTCAGTGGCTATATGAACCCACGGATTAAAGTCGGCCTCATGACAATTCAATCCTCCACAATACAGGTTAAGTCATGGGCCTCATGAAACCTCAGCTTTACACATGAAATCCCTCATTTAAACATTAAGCCACATTTGGGGCTGATTAAAAAAAAAGAGAAATACTACTCCTATGTCCATAAAGTACCAAACATAATAGGAAATACCATTCCTATGTCCATAAAAACTAACAAACTTTGATGAATAAACAGGACTTCTAATTGAGGAAATTAAGAATCTAGTGTTTTTTTTTTTTCTGTTCAGTTTGATTAAAATGGGAAGACTTCATGCTCTTCAAACTCCACGTTCCCGGTTCCACTGAATTAGCATTGGAATGCTGCAGCTTTGGCTCCCAGGGCATACACACTTCATAGGCAGAGCTACATTAGCAGCCACGCTTCCTACACGTTCATCTCTGTTAGCAGAGGTGATCAGGAAGGTTATTAGAGAGGAAATCCCCACAGTAAGCACCATAACTCAGTGTGGGGCAACAGTCTGGGGCCCCAGGCTCCAGACGAGCAGCTCAGCCAGAAGAAACCCAACACAAAACAAATGACATCCTCCACGGAGCTGATTTTCTGCGGCTTCCTAATATGACTGGAGGTTTATGCAGCCACTGTTGAGATGAAGACCCACGTGGGTCTCTGTGAAATCTGAGTGGGCAGGGGTAGACTCTATGCTTTGCTATATCATCATTGGGGTGTGAAAATATGAGTAAAGTTTATTTACTTTCCCCTGTGGAAGGCCATAATATACATATGTGCGGTATGTAATTATTCATATTTCTCATCTTCCCCCCGCCCCAAGAATGATGTCTTTCTCTTAGTGAGATAACTAGCATACTTGCTCTAATAATTGCCTTAAAAACATTTTTTTTTTATGTGGACCATTTTTAAAGTCTTTCTTGAATTTGTTACAATATTGCTTCTGGTTTACATTTTGGTTTTTTGACTGCAAGGCATGTGGGATCTTAGGTCCCTGACCAGGGATCGAACCTGCACCCTCTGCCCTGGAAGGTGAAGTCCTAAGCACTGGGCCATAGGGAAGTCCCCTCTAATAACTGCCTCAAAAAAAAAAAAAGACAAAAACAGGCTTCTCTATCCCCCTTGATCAATGCCCAGACTCTGCTGGGAAGAGAAGTAGAGAGTCTGAATCTTGGTGTAGATGCAACATGACTGAGTCCAGCCCTGGGCATCAGTGAGTGCTGGATGGCGTCCCGGCAATTGCGATTATTTTTAAATAACTATTTTATGCCAGGAACTGTGTTAGACTCTTTAATTAGGGGTTCTTGAATCTGGTGGTGCTACTGCCTGAATGTTTGTGTCCCCCAAATTCATATGTTGAAATCCTAATCCCTTCAAGGTAATGATAAAAGGAGGTGGGGCCTTTGGAAGATGATTATGTCAGGAAGGCGGAGCCCTCATGATTGACATTAGGATCCTTATAACAGAGACCCCCGAGAGCTCGCTTGTCCCTTCTGCTATACAAGGGTGCAGTAAGAAGCCACCATTCTGCTGCCATGGAGAGGGCCTTCACCAGAGTCTGACCATGAAGGCACTTGGATTCTAGACTTTCAGCCTCTAGACATGTGAGGAACAAACTTCTGTTGTCTAAAAGCCACTTGTGCTCAGTTGGTCAGTCCTGTCTGACTCTTTGCGACTCCATGGACCCCTCTTTCCATGCCATTCCCTTTTCCATGTAAGTCACCCAATCTGTGGCTGTTTTGCTATTGCAGCTGGATTGGACTTAGAAGAGGGGTACACATGTGGACTTAAGGTGGACTAGAGTATGAACTTCCTAAAATTATATGAGAAATTTTGTACTTATGAATTTTTCTCAACAAGGTAGTCTATAGTTTTTGTCTGAATCCCAAAGCAGTCCTTAATATAGAAGGAGTTAAGAAAAACTGCCTGTTACCTCTATTTGTACCTCCCCTGCCTGCCCACAATGGGCAATCTTATTTTCTACACAGAGACTAGGATCTAAGGCTTAGCAAAGTTTAGTGATTCCCCAAGGTCACATAGTGAGTAAGTGGCAGACCCAGGGTTCTAGCTGACCTCTGCTTGGTTTGCTTGGCCCCTCGGTTTGTGTTCTCTCTACTGGGTGGCCCTAAGGTGGGGAAAAGGGAAGGAATATCGATTTTACTTTCATGCATTTAATTGGATCAGGGGCAGGAGGAGGTGAGGATGGGTCAGACAGTCACCCGAGTGGGGTCCACCAGGGGTGGCCAGCCTCATGGTATTTACCTAGAATCAGGAGCTCAGTGCTCTCAGTCAGCTCCCCATGCAGATTGGCTGCCCTGCAGGAGTACAGGCCCTGATCCAAGGAGGACACGGCTGTAAGCACCAAGGAGCCCTCGTGCAGAGAGGGAGGGGAGCCCAGTTTGCTTTTATTCCTGAACCAGGTGACTTCAGCTTCGGGCACACCTAGGAGGAAAAAAACAACAACAACAAAAAAAAAAACCGCGCGTCAGCCACCACATTCAGGTAACCTGGAGATATTTATAGCTTCTTGGTGGACCCGCCCCTGGGCTGCTCTGCAGGAAGCATCTGCCTGGGCGTCTTCTACGCTCCTTCGGCCAAACTAAATAGGTCTCTGACTTCTCAGCTGTCTTGAGATCTTTTGCCTTTAAAAGCTTCCAGAGATAAGGCAGGAAGAGAAAGACTGGTTAAAAGAAGAGGAAGAGGGCAGCTGAGAAAGGCATTTGCCAGGGTGGAAGGAGGTAACCAAAAGCCTTTGGAGAAAACACCTAAGGATGAAATCTATATTAGTGAAAATGATTAACTTGACAACTAAATGAAACAAACCTAATGTGGAATAAGAGAAGGCAGACTTGAAACAGCATACACTGTATGATTTCTTTTCTGAAAGTAGAAAAGAAAAACTGGTAACATCAGTTCCTGTTGTCAGCAGTCAGAGTGGGGGGTTCCTCTGAGGGACGGGGATGGAAGGAAGGTGCTGTCACTGAGAGTGGGGACAAGAAACCTGGCTGCTAGTAGCTGTCTTTTGACTTGACTATGTTTGGTAGGCTTGCGACCTTTACAATATATGCACTTTTCAGTATAAACATTATACCTCAGTAGGAAGTTAAATGGGGTCCATGGGGTCACAAAGAATTGGACATGACTGAGAGACTGAACAACAAGAAAGTTAAAAGCTACAGAATATTAATATATTCATGAACCAGACAAATGAAAGCTGGTAGATCCTTACCAGAGTTGGCACTCTATGCAGAAAACAAGCCTGTATTTTTTGAGGCCTAAGTATTTTCTTAGAAAAAGAGGAGATGGATCCATGGCATGAGGCTCATCACCACAGAAAAAGAGAGACTAAAAGGGAGTACTCTGCTCTCTCCTCAGTTCGAGTTTATTATTGTGAGGGAGCTGGGGAGAGTGTGCACGTCTGACTGGGGTGGGGTTCCTGTCTTCGGAAGTCAGGCTCTGTCCTCAAGGACTGTTATGCACTCGGTGCTTGTGTCCTCTGCAAATTCATATGTTGGAGTCCTAACCACCCTCAGTGTGATGTGGTAGGAGATGAGGTCTTGGAGATTTTTAGGTTTAGATGGAGTCTTCCTGAAGGGAGTGTCCACTGTGATGGCAGGAGTGCCCTCATAAGAAGAGGCCCTCGCTTTCTCTTTCTTTTCCCTTCCGTTTTTCTCTCTCTTTCCCTCCCTCCATCATGAGAGGACACAGCAAGAAGATGGCTGTCTGCAAGCCAGGGAGAGAGTCCGCCTCAGGGACTAATGGCCTGGCACCTTCATTTTGGAATTCTCAGCCTCCAGAACCATGAGAAACAAACTTCTGTGGTTTGAGCTGCACAATCTGTGGTATTTTGTTAGAGCAGCCTGAGTAGACTAAGACAAGGGAATGGCTTTCATTCTTGAGGAAGCTGCCCTGTGAGTGGCATGCTGGTCAGCAGTCCTCAGTTTAGGACAAGCCTGCTGAGATGGTCTGCATGGGAGGCTCCACGGGAAGCCCAGCTCTAGTGAGCTGAGAGACAGGAACCCTGTGGCATTAATTCACAGTCTCCAGGGAGTGGACAGCTCCGTTTTCGTACTTTCTAGCTTATTGACTCAGCTCACAATGTTTGCTCATGAAACTTGTGGACATGTATCCAGGGCATGTTTAGAAAGCCAAATCCACGTAAATGGGGTCAAAACCCAGAATAGGCAGAGCCGGAACTTTAGTCCTGTACTTTCTCAGAGCTGGGGATGGATTTTGCCCTTGCGGCAGGGGCAGCCTTACCCTTCGTGGGCAGCCTACAGTTGATAATGCAGACACCTTCATGGCATCACCTGTGTACCCACTGCTTGTCTCTGATGAATAAAATGTCCTCAGAGTCTACTCTGTAACAGCCGGCTCTCATCATGAGCCCTGGAGCACTTGCTGCTCCCGGGATCCCAATGGCAGGAGGTGGGGCTGGGTGGGAGAGTGCTCTCCTGTTGCCTCATTAACAATGAACTACTCTGCATGAATTCACTGGTGTCCTGGCTGCCCTGCTGCTTCAGGTATGGTTTCCAGTGGTGGAATGATAGCCTATGGTGGGCGGCCCAGGTGTTTGGCCAAACTGTAGAGCTTTTCTCTCCCTGTCTATAAGGAACAAGAGAGTGACCCTCTGGTCCTCTCTTTTCATCGTAGTGCAGATTACCCACAATTCAATGTGGATCCCTAGGAACTGGCGGACTGGCTGGAGGAAGGAGGCAGATCTGTTAAAAGAGGGGGAGACTTGGGTACCGCAGCCCTGATGCATCAGAGAGGGGCACACACTGTGATACTTGACGCTCAGGTGCACGAGAGGGGCCAGGCTGGTATTATTCTCTAAACACACCTGGAGTAAAGATGCAGGTGAGAGGCAGAAAGGCTGATTTTTCATTGCAACACCACTAGGGAGAGCAAGAGCATCACGATGCCCGGCCATGCCAGCTTAGACTGTGGACCCTGAACTCCGTTTTCACGTTGGGGGGAAAAAAAAACTCCATAGCCTTCAGGAGAAAGCCTCTGGGAAGTAAGTCGAAAAAACACCCCCCACTCACCCACCCACATCACTTCTCTCCTGAAAATGCAAGGAAAAATGAGGTTCTACAAACCAGCTTCTGCAAGTATTCACCCGTTTCCCCGCACCATAAACTGCTCACACAAAGTACCTGTCAGTGGCACCTGCCTTGGAGGAGGTCTGTGGGCAGCAAACGCACAGTCCCTGATAGGAACTGAGGCTGTTCTAGAGCGAGGAGGCAGAGTAAGAGGCATGGACTAGTGGGCTGTCAGTTCCACCAGCAGATGGGGGGGTGAATGCTGTCTCCATGATGGTGCCCACAGGCCATGACTTGTGTGTCTCCAGGGCCAACACTGTGTTTCCATGGTCAGCTGCCACAGCCAGACTTGCTGCTCCCCTATGTGACCTTCTTTGGTCAGGGTAGCCAGGGGGAGAGACAGGGATGGTGAGAAAGAGGAGGAGGAGGAGGGAGAGAGATGACCCAGGGACGGAGCCATTTCTCATGTTTGCAGGAAGTGAGTGTAAGCTTCTTCCATTCTTGTCATCACTCGTAGCCTCATGCCCTTATGAAATCAAGTCTGTTTAACAGGACAAAACAGAGTCTTTACCAATAGGGCTGAATCCCTCAATTGAGAGCAGGGGAGTTCATGGGAGAAATGGACATGTTGGGAATAATGAAGGTGGATGGAAGGGACCTCCAGTCTCTGTAAAACTGGGACCACAGCCGGACAGCAGTGCTGAGGGAGCCACATGTCACAAGGATCATTCTGTGACAGGCAGATTAGCAAACCTCTCTCAGACTCATTCAAACACAGACCTGCATCAATAATTTACCAATGCTGCTGGCGTCACATTTTGAAGGATTCCTGCCTGGGATTGTGTGCCTTAAAGAGAATGACACAAAAAAGATGCTTTGGAATGACAGCCAGCCCTGCCATGACTGATGGTGATGTATTACAAAGTTGGAACAAGGGAACAGGAAAAAAAAGAATGAGGCATCTTTTTTCTTTTTCTCTCAAGACATGACAATGATGCCTCAGAAAATATCATCAGCCCTCATACATACTCGAGTCCCTTGAAAAGTTACCAGAAATACATGCCTAACCCTGATGCTTGGAGTCCCGAGACATCAGGAATGCACTGAGGTCAGAAGCTATACATATCCCGAACACATTAGAGGAAGAAAGAACATTAACTGAATATTTGCTATAAGCCAGACATTTAATAAACATGTCATACATAATCACAAAGTTACCATGAAGCATTGTTTTTAACCCCATTTTACTGATGAGAAAATTGGGACTCAAAAAGATTATGAAATCTGCCCAAAGAGACATTCGTTTGGATTCCTGAATGATTACACGAGGATAGAGTCCCTCTCCACTTTGCCACCAATCAGTGACCTACAGATGGCAGGCAGGGATCCAAACTCAGTACATGTGATGCCATGAAACCCCATCCTAACAAGTACATGATACTGTCTGCCCATATACAAGATTGCCTCCTGTGAGAAGCTCTGAATTGCTGCGTGTTATTTCTGGTGTCAATCCTTAAATGCTTTCTGCTTTTGGAATTAACCTTTCTACTGTAATTGCAACATCAAGATTATTGTTAGGAGGGAAGTTTCTAGAATCCATTGTTAGTACACTTCTTGGTGAGAAGCTTATCAGGGTATAGAAGATGATTTTTTCCCTAACCTGTTGTGAAAAGACAGCACATTCTACAGAAAGAAATGTTTGAAAAATGACAAAAAATACACTCTACTGAAGAGCAAAGTCCAAAGCTATACCGTTGACAAGTTAGTTGGATAGGCTCCACACTCTGGACTCCCTGGTATGATCTGTGTCTAAAATAGGAAGTAAAAGGACTGCTTTTACTTTTCCTGCTTTGCGGCATATCTTATCAACAACACAGTGGTCTCCCTGCTGCTTGAAAGGATCAATAAATGAGTGTAGTCATAATGGGCTGTAACTTGATTTGATTATGAGGATTAGTGCTTTTAATCTCCACTGAGCTGCCAGGTAGGGTGATGCTATAATAATCTTTTTTTAAATCCCAGATAGGATATTCTTGTTAACTAGACCACTTGTTATACGTGGAAGGCTGCCTGCACCATGACACCTTGTCAACATCTTGAGGTGGGGCATCCACTGAAAGGCACACCTTGACATGATAGGTTCTAGAAGTTTCTTTAAAGGCTTGGTGCAAGACAAGGGAAGAATATAGTAACTTAAATGTCAATCTGAGCAATTATTCTAAAGAACCATGACAGTCTGGTAAGGAGGCTTTTAGTCTTCCACATTTCTTCACACTAACTGTGGCAGATGCTGACAGATATTCCTTCTTTTTCCTGGGTACCCAGCCTGGGCTTTCTTGGTAGCTCAGATGGTAAGGAATCTGCTTGCAATGCAGGAGACCTGGGTTCAATCCCTGGGTTGGCAATATCCCTTGGGGAAGGGAATGGCAACCTACTCCAATATTCTTGCCTGGAGAATCCCACAGACAGAGGAGCCTGGCGGGCTACAGCACATGGGATCACAAAAAGTCGGACATGACTGAGCGACTAATACCTCCTCCTCCTCAGCCTGGCAACATTCCCTGACAGCCTTTGGTAGCTGTGAGTGGCCATGTGACTAAGAAGGGATGTGAAAAGCAGTAAAGTGTGCTACTGGCTTGGCCAGAAAGTTTGTTCCGGTTCGCCAAGTATCACCCTTAAAACCATTCCAACCATTCTCTACACTTTGTTTTCTCCTCGTCTTATTGACAGGGTAGAGAGAACCTCTGGGGAGACCTTGGAAGGCATGTACTCAGGATAACAGGACCACCAGTGTCCAGGGATGCTGAAGGACTGTGAGGGGCAGATCCCCTCCCCTCCAGCTGACCAGGACCACTCTTTGGACTCCTAGGTAGGCAAGTAATAAACTTCTATTGTGTGTGAGTCATCAGTATACATTTGGGGGTCTACCTGTTACCACAGGCTGGCCTTTCCTGGCTACTACACTGCCCATCATTGACTCCTCAACTATTTATTTCTACATGACTAGTCCTGACAATTTTATATCTTAAGTAAGTCTTCAAAAGCTTCCCCTGTTCCAAAATGTACCATAACCTAGGAAAGCATAAGATTTAGCTCCTGCCCACTGTCCCCGCCCCCTCAACCACAAGCCACCCTACTCTCTTCTAGCCTCTCTATCTTACAGTCAAGCCAGCCACATTTCACTCCTTTAAATGCTTCATACTCTTTCTACCTCAGGCCCTTTGCACATCCTATTCCCAATGACCGAAACTCTTCCTCCTCCTCTGACCCCCTATCTCACATTCTGTTTTCTGAATTCTTCTCTAATGGAGAACAAGTATGGGAGTGGTATAAGAGACCAAATCACTTTTCAAGAAAAAGCCTCATCATACTTGTTGTTTAATGGTTTTTATGTTTAAGGATTGGGAATAATTTGTGAGTCTGCATTTTACATGTTGAAAGCATACATGTGCAAAAGGTATTTAATGAAAAACTGCGAACAACTCAAACATGTAAGGACATGAGTTATTCTATGTAAATTATGTACTATTCTTAAAATATACTATTATATAGCCATTAAAATTATGTCACAAGAGAGTCATAAAAGCCACTTGTAGCATCAAAGTAAAAATAGTTTCTTTTGCCATTTGGTATTATAGCTGTCAGTATTTCGACTGGAGACTCAGCTCAAGAATGATTTCTTTGTCCAGTAAATTCACAGACCAACAGTTTAATCAAAAGCAGGCTCTTGCCCATCTATGTTGAATAAAAGTGAAAGTGAAAGTGAACGTCACTCAGTCGTGTCCAACTCTTTGTGACCCCATGGACTATACACGTTTATGGAATTCTTCAGGCCAGAATACTGGAGTGGGAAGCCTTTCCCTTCTCCAGGAGATCTTCCCAACCCAAGGACTGAACCCAGGTCTCCCACATTGTAGACAGATTCTTTACCAACTGAGCTACAAGGGAAGCCCATGTTGAACAAAAACCTTATTTAATAAGAGGCATAATGACAGAGACACATTTATTTTATTTAACTATGATTAATACAAAGGGTCCTATGAATACAACTAAGTTTTCAGTAATGTAATGTGCATGGCCAGGCAAAAACTGGACCTTACAACCTAGGATTTCACTATCAGGTTACCAAGAGTGAATCTCTGGGTGAAGTTGGAGACATGGCGCCGGGTGGCCCAGAAGAGCTGACCAAAGCTGTTTCGACTTTTCTAGTTTTCCTGTGATAAATACTTCTCCACCTGAATTCTGGTTTTCTCAACCTTCTTCAGATGCTCAAGTCCTGGTTTTGCTGCCCTTTGCTTCCCACTCTTTTAGTCCTACCAGTCTCAACACTCAAGAGGAGACCCAATATGGTCCATTATATTGGGAGACCCATCTCATCTCCAGTTGGTGTTCTGTCTTCAAGGCACATGTTCCTCGAGATCAGATGGGGAGTGATGGTCTTGCATAAAGCATCTGGCCTTCACCATCAGTCTGTGTGCAGAGGGGCAACTCATTCATGGGACACCCTGATTGAGAGCATAGAGCCTGAAGGGATTTAGTTCTACAGGCTTTCACTGAGGTGGTTGGATGCACAGGCCAAGGGAAGCTTTACCAAGAAGAAGCTAATGTATTATGACAGAGAGAGATTTATATTTTGGGCTTCCTAGAGCTACCAGAAGATTTCAGAGAAAACCAGACCTGCCTGTTCTTAGGAAACAACATGCTCTAGATGAAGATCTGCCTCCTACTTCTTCTAAAGTGGATTCTCTCTGGCCTTATAAATCACAGGTGGAGGTGAACTTTCCAAAGCTGGGGCTGAGATCTAAGATGAAGAAATACACAGAACAGGGGGTGCCAAGGCCTGTCCTCTTTTCAGACAGGGTATGACGTGGGAACCTGGGTTGGGGTGCCACGGGAAGGTATATCTGATGAGGACAGCAATAATCAGGGGACTGTCGCTGTGCCCTGGCATGGGAGTCATCTATTTCCCCTTTGTATCGTGGCAGTGAAAACCCTTAGGGCAGACAGGCTAGCAGTTCACAGGAAGGGAGAATTGGCAGCTGAGCTGTGGGTGTTTTCTGTTTTTGAATTGAAGGTAAATGCCCTTATGAAGGGCATACCGCCACCTCCTCTGGTCTACTCCTCCACTTTATGACTTTCTGGTCCCTAGAGGCCTCTGAGTTTACAAGAGCTACCCAAGGGCAACACTTATATCACATGCCCAAGAGCACTGGCTGTTTTCATAAACAACTCCTACACACTTCTGAAAGGAGCTTCCCTGCTGACTTAGCAGTGAAGAATCTGCCTGCAATGTAGGAGACCTGGGTTTGATCCTTAGGTCTGGAAGATCCCTCGGAGCAGGAAATGGTAACCCACTCCAGTATTCTTGCCTGGGAAATCCCATGGACAGAGGAGCCTGGAGGGCTACAGTCCATGAGGTTACAAGAAGCAGACACTAAACGACCACCACCCGCCCACTTCGAATGTAAGCTCCAGGTTGCTGTTGGTCTCACCCCTGCCATCCACTCCTGAGCTCTCCACCACGACTGTCCTGAGTTTAGGCCCCTGGTACCTCTGCTGCAAACTACTGCTGTTCATCGCTAAGGCAAGAATACTGGAGTGGGTTGCCACTTCCTTCTCCAGGGGATCCTCCCCACCCTGGGGTGGAGCTCATGTCTCCTGCTGGGCAGGCAGACTCTTTACCACTGTTCCATCTAAACTACTGTGGGTTCATATATATATATATATATATATATATATATATATATATTTGGCTGCATGAAATCTCAGTTGTGGCATGTGGGCTCAGTTACTCCACAAAAATGTGGGGTCTTAGTTCTCTGACCAAGGATCAAACCCATGTCCCCTGCACTGCAAGGCGAATTCCCAATCAGTGGTCCACTGGGGAAGTCCCTAAACTACTATGGCTTCTTAACAGGCCCCTCTGTCTCAGTATTTTTTTTTTTTCTTCAACCTATTTTATACACTGCATGACCCCTAATGCCACTTCCAACCTGCTTTGTCTGAATTCCTCATCCAAGTGTTCAGAGTCTCCCATGGCACAGTTGCAACCCACGTGACTAAAGTTTAAGCCCCCTTTCCCACCCCATCTCTGAGCTCCAGGATTCCACTAGACCAAAGCAGTCACATTTCCCTTGAAGTCCTGCAGCTTCCTTACTTACATGGTTTTTCTTACATTCTTTAGTCCATTGGAACACCCTTTGTCCCCATCCTGGCATGCTCATGTTCCACCAGTATATGGGATGGAGATAAAAACAACCTCTTCTCCCTCATCTATCCCAGTTTTCCTCTGATCAACTTCAGTAGCACTTTCCACTTTCAGAGTGACTGAGTGTGCTTGACTTTCCCTAGTAGCCCCAATTCCCTGAGAGCAGAATTTGTACTATCCTTTCAGCCCCCAACCTAGCACAGGGCTCCATTAATATCTGAAGAAACGAATTAACAAATGAATGCATTTCTTACCTGCAGCTTGGCAGTTAATAGTCACATTCACGCCTTGCACCGTTTTGACGGTGCTTCCTACATCAACTGTGATTGCAGGCTCCTCCGTGTTGATCACCATCTCTCGGGATGTTTTCACTAGTGGCTTTCCTGAGGGTGAGACAGAATGTGACCTTTTATTAGATGGGGGGCTTTGGGCACTCCCTTGAAACATGATCGACAATGAAAAGGGATATACCCATCTTTTTCCACTGACCATTGTTTTCCTTTTCTAACTGTAACTATAAAAACCATCTTCCGATCTGCTTATCTAGCTACCACAGAATTGTCAGAAAAGAATAAGGATTGAAGTATCTGAGGCCAGAGCAAGGCAACAGTTGGCATGATTTGTACATCTTATCATTAAACTAACAAGGTTTAATAGATTCCATTTTAATGGAATTAAATTTTTGAGACAGTTGCAGATTCACATTCAGTTATAAGAAATAACATAGAGCAATACAGTGTACTCTTTACCCAGTTTCCGCCGATGGCAGTACCTTACTGATATCTTACGATGTAGGACCCTGGCACTGTCCTGACATTGACACTGACATTATAGATACTAGGACATTGACACTACATTTCCAGCGCCACAAGCTCCCTCGTGTTGATCCCCGCCCTGCCTTAATCCTTTGGCAACCATTAATCTGTTCTCTATTTCTTACACTTTTGTCATTTCAAGAATGTTCTATAAATGGAATCATACCGTATGTAACTTTTTTTGATTGGCTTTTTTTCTCTCAGAGTGACTCTCTGGAGATTCTTCCAGGTCTGACATAAGCATGGTGGCACGTATCAGCAGTTTGTTCCCTTTTACTGCTGAGTAGTATTCCATGGTATGGATGTACCAAGTATATTCAGCCATTTACTTACTGAAGGACACGTTGGTTGTGTCCACATTTTGGCTATTCCAATAAGCATATAAAAACATTCCTCTCCAAGTTTTTGCGTGAACATTTGTCTTCATTTCCTCTGGGAAAAATGCCCAGGAGAGTAATTGCTAGGTCACATGGTGGTTACATGTTTAGATTTTTAAGGAACTGCTGAACTGTTTCCCTAAGTGGCTGTATCATTTCACATTTCCACCAGTAATATATAAGTGATGTGGTTTTTCTGCATTCTTGTCAGCATTTGATTTTTACCTTTATTTTTATTTTTGAACTTTTAATTTTATGTTGGAGTACAGTCAATTAGCAATGTTGTGATAGTTTCAGGTGGACAGCAAAGGGACTCAGCCATACATATACATGCAAGGTCTGTGATATATTCTGAGTTAATTTTTGTATAAGGTGTGAGATTTAGGCCAAAGTTTGTTTTTTGCCTATGGATACACAATTGTTCCACGACCATTAATTGAACAGGTTATCTTTCTTCCACTGAACCACTTTTGCATGTTTGTCAAAATCATCTGGGTATATTTTTGTGGTTCTACTTCTGCATTCTCCTTCTGTTCCAATCAATTTCAAGATACCAATATCACACAGTCTTAATTACTGTAATTATATAATTATCTTGAAATTGATTCTTGAGTCTGATTCTTCCCACTTTATTCTTCTTTGCTATTCTAGTTTCTTTGCCTTTCCACATACATCTTAGAATAATCTTATCTACAACTATAAAATTTTGCTGTGATTTTGATAGGAAATACACAAACATATATCATTTTAGAGATAATTGACATCTTTACTGTGTCGAGTCTTCCAACCCATGAACATTGTGTGTCGATTTATTTATATCTCCTTTCTTTCATCAGAGTTTTGTAGTTTCTAGTACACAAGTCTTGTATTTGTTAGATTTATACCCAATTATTCTTTTTTCAAGGGATGGTAAATGATATTGTATTTTTAATTTCAGTGTTCATATGTTCATTGCTAGTATATAGAAACAGTTGAGTTTTATACAGCATGTAACCTTACTAAACTCATATGTTAGTTCTATAACTTTTTCTTTTTACAATCCCTGGTATTTTCTTAGAAGGCAGTCATTTCTCTGCAAACAGTTTTATTCCTTCCCTTCGATGTATATGCCTTTTATTTCCTTTTCTCAGATTATTTCATTAGATAGAACTTCCATCACTATGTTGAATAAAAAGTATTGATAAAAGTGGGATTTCAGTATGATGAGTGATTTTTCATTTGGAATCTGGACATTTGCATATCATGCTCTGCAACTTTGGACCTTATTAAAATCTGTTTCAGCCGCTGTTCTCTGAAACCACTCAGGTCGGGGAGAGGGAGGTGCCACCTGGTTACTCCCCAGTGGAGACAGAAGTCCATGTTCTCCTCTTGACCTCCTCTGTGACCTATGTGGGGGCTCCTCTTAACTGCTGGGCCTGGGCAGAGCTTCTGGCTCCCCCACCGACTCTGCTGTGGGAAGGGTGTTGTTACTGCTGGTATGGGCCAAAGTCCTAACTCTCCAGGAGGCTTCCTCTACCACCACCCCAGAGGGAAGAGGGGCACTGCAGGGTGAGGAGAGAAGCCCCAGGTCCCCATGTGATCTCCACATTGCACCCTTGTGGGGATTAAATCCATCTTCTCTGTCCAGGGGTCTTGGGGAACCGCATTCCAGTCTGATGAGGAGTCCAATCTTTCAATTCAGGCTTTGCTAGGATGGGTAGTGGTGGACCCACAGTTTTCTGTGGTGTTTGAAACAGAGCAGCATTTTCTGAGTTCACTGTCCTGCTAGGCTGTCCCTTTCCTGGTCTTTTGGGTAGAGGGAGCAAGCTTTAGTGGGGACTTTTTATTCTGTTTCTATTTCCTGACAGCCACCTTCTTCAGCTCCAAGTTTGAGACTTCTGATACAAACAAACAAGCCCCATCCCAAGCCCAGTGAAGTCACACTTGTGTCCTTTCTCAGCACCCACAGACCCTAGCCAGTCTGCTTTCTCCTCTCCACTCTCAGTCTTCTTACATTTTATATAGAATGTCTGGATTTTACTTGCATTTACCAGGAAGAATAGGGGAAAATCTATCTATGCCATCTTCCCAGACGTAACAGTTCTGCGTACATTATACTTTAATAGGCCTTTATCAGGTGGAGCTAAAAATACAGCACTTCATGTATATGACCATTAAATACAATGAAAAGATACATTTATTGAGCACCTTGGGGAAATAAGGGTCTACATGAGATCATTTTCATATACTCAAAGCTTAACTTTTTGTAAGTCAAATGGATTTAATTTTCTTTCATCCATTTTGTAGGCGAGATGATCTACAATGGCATTCACTCCTCTGTGCCTCCATTAACTGTGAAGAAAACCATCATTCTCCAATGTCCTTCAGAGTCTCACACCTGCTTTTCATATGCTGTGCTTTCTTCATCAGCTATTTACCTTTCCTTCCTGTGTACACTGCCGCATGGCCTCATATCAGAAGCCATTCCTCTTTCTTCTCCTCTTCCTTCTAATTGCCTTCTAGGCATAGGTTATTAGCTTTTAGGAATTATGTCCAAGGACAGAAACTGGAGAATGTTCTGAGAAGTTCACCTCTGAATATATGCACAGGCTTTCCCTGTTCCGATTGTTTAGGCACCTTTTCCCTTATTTCACCTATATTCAATGTGTTTGAGATTATGTATGTGCCTTTTCCCTTATTTAACTGGTATTCAATATGTTTTGGAGAAGGCAATGGCACCCCACTCCAGTACTCTTGCCTGAAAAATCCCATGGATGGAGGAGCCTGGTAGGCTGCAGTTCATGGGGTCGCTGAGAGTCGGACACGACTGAGCGACTTCACTTTCACTTTTCACTTTCATGCACTGGAGAAGGAAATGGCAATCCACTCCAGTGTTCTTGCCTGGAGAATCCCAGGGACGGGGGAGCCTGGTGGGCTGCCAGATGTCTATGTGGTTGCACAGAGTCAGACACGACTGAAGCAACTTAGCAGCAGCAGCAATATGTTTTATTTATGACCTGATATGAAGATGAGTGATTTCATACTTAATGTTGAGACTAATTAATGCATGTTGATAATGAGAGAATGCAGTGGGAATGACACTGAATTAATATGGGCCTATTGACTTTACCTCCTGACACTAAGAGGCTCCTGGCTCTAACATCAAAAATACCTTGAATCTCACCAGCCCTTTCATTGCTGTAATCTGATGTTGCCATGTTCCCTGGCTGGACCACTCTACCAGTTAGTCTGGTCAGTCAGCCGGACTGGTTTCCTTGCTCTGACTGCCCCTTCATTAATAGTCTCTTCTGGTGACAGCCAGGGTGATCTTCAGAAAATTAACACAGAATCACAGAAAACTAACCATTCTAATCACATGGACCACAGTCTTGTCTAACTCAATGAAACAGCCATGCCATGTAGGGTGACCCAAGACAGACGGGTCATGGTGGAGAGTTCTGACAAAATGTGGTCCACTGGAGAAGGCAATGGCAAACCACTTCAGTATTCTTACCTTGAGAACCCTATGAACAGTATGAAAAGTCAGAAAGATAGGACACTGAAAGATGAACTCCCCAGATCGGTAGGTGCCCAATATGCTACTAGAGATCAGTGGAGAAATAACTCCAAAAAGAATGAAGAGACGGAGCCAAAGCAAAAACAATACCCAGTTGTGGACGTGACTGGTGATAGAAGCAAGGTTGGATGCTGTAAAGAGCAATATTGCATAGGAGCCTGGAATGTTAGGTCCATGAATCAAGGCAAATTGGAAGTGGTCAAACAGAAGATGGTAAGAGTGAATGTGGACATTCTAGGAATCAGCGAACTAAAATGGACTGGAATGGGTGAATTTAACTCAGATGACCATTATATCTACTACCGTGGACAAGAATCCCTTAGAAGAAATGGAGTAGCTATCATAGTCAACAAAAGAGTCTGAAATGCAGTACTTGGACGCAATCTCAAAAGCAACAGAATGATCTCTGTTTGTTTCCAAGGCAAATCATTCAATATCAGGGTAATCCAAGTCTATGCCCCAACCAGGAACGCTGAAGAAGCTGAAGTTGAATGGTTCTATGAAGACCTACAAGACCTTTTAGAACTAACATCCAGAAAAGATGTCCTTTTCATTACAGGGGTCTGGAATGCAAAAGTAGGAAGTCAAGAAACACCTGGAGTAACAGGAACATTTGGTCTTAGAGTATAGAATGAGGCAGGACAAAGGCTAATAGACTTTTGCAAAGAGAAAGCACTGGTCGTAGCAAACACCGTCTTCCAACAACACAAGAGAGGACTCTATACATGGACATCACCAGATGGTCAACACCAAAATCAGACTGATTATAGCCTTTGCAGCCAAAGATGGAGAAGCTCTATACAGTCAGCAAAAACAAGACCAGGAGCTGACTGTGGCTCAGATCATGAACTCCTTATTGCCAAATTCAGGCTTAAATTGAAGAAAGTAGGGAAAACCACTAAACCATTCAGGTATGACCTAAATCAAATCCCTTATGATTATACAGTGGAAGTGAGAAATAGATTTAAGGTACTAGATCTGATAGAGTGCTTGATGAACTATGGACGGAGGTTCGTGACATTGTATAGCAGACAGGGATCAAGACCATCCTCATGGAAAAGAAATGCAAAAAAGCAAAATGGCTGCCTGAGGAGTCCTTACAAGTAGCTGTGAAAAGAAGAGAAGCTAAAAACAAAGGAGAAAAGGAAAGATATACTCATTTGAATGCAGAGTTCCAAAGAATAGCAAGGAGAGAGAGATAAGAAAGCCTTCCCCAGGGATAAGTGCAAAGAAACAGAGGAAAACAACAGAATGGGAACTACTAGAGATCTCCTAAAGAAAATTAGAGATATCAAGGGAACATTTCATGCAAAGATAGGCTCAATAAAGCACAGAAATGGTATGGACCTAACAGAAGCAGAAGATATTAAGAGGTGCCAAGAATACACAGAAGAACTGTACAGAAAAGATCTTTATGACCCAGATAATCATGATGGTATGATCATTCACCTAGAGCCAGGCATCCTGGAATGTGAAGTCAAATAGGCCATAGGAAGCATCACTACAAACAAAGCTAGTGGAGGTGATGGAATTCCAGTTGAGCTATTCCAAATCCTAAAACATGATGCTGTGAAAGTGCTGCACTCAATATGCCAGCAAATTTGGAAAACTCAGCAGTGGCCACAGGACTGGAAAAGGTCAGTTTTCACTCCAGTCCTAAAGAAAGGCAATGCCAAAGAATGCTCAAACTACCACACAATTGCACTCATCTCACACGCTAGTAAAGTAATGCTCAAAATTCTCCAAATCAGGCTTCAGCAATACATGAACCGTGAACTTCCAGATGTTCAAGTTGATTTTAGAAAAGGCAGAGGAACCAGAGATCAAATTGCCAACATCCGCTGGATCATAGAAAAAGCAAGAGAGTTCCAGAAAAATATCTATTTATGCTTTATACTATGCCAAAGCCTTTGACTGTGTGGATCACAGTAAACTGTGGAAAATTCTGAAAGAGATGGGAATACCAGACCATCTGACCTGCCTCTTGAGAAATCTGTATGCAGGTCAGGAAGCAACAGTTAAAACTGGACATGGAACAACAGACTGGTTCCAAATAGGAAAAGGAGTATGTCAAGGCTGTATATTGTCATCCTGTCTATTTAACTTATATGCAGAGTACATCATGAGAAATGCTGGGCTGGAAGAAGCACAAGCTGGAATCAAGACTGCTGGGAGAAATATCAATAACCTCAGGTATGCAGATGACACCACCCTTATGGCAGAAAATGAAGAGGAACTAAAGAGCCCCTTGATGAAAGTGAAAGGAGAGTGAAAAAGTTGTCTTAAAGCTCAACATTCAGAAAACTAAGATCATGGCATCTGGTCCTATCAGATCAGATCAGATCAGATCAGTCGCTCAGTCGTGTCCTACTCTTTGCGACCCCATGAATCGCAGCACTCCAGGCCTCCCTGTCCATCACCAACTTCCGGAGTTCACTCAGACTCACATCCTATCACTTCATGGCAAATAGATGGGGAAACAGTGTCAGATTTTATTTTTCTGGGCTCCAATATCACTGCAGATTGTGACTGCAGCCATGAAATTAAAAGATGCTTACTCTTTGGAATGGAGAAGGCAATGGCACCCCACTCCAGTACTCTTGCCTGGAAAATCCCATGGGTGGAGGAGCCTGGTGTGCCGCAGTCCATGGGGTTGCTAAGAGTCAGACAAGACTCAGCGACTTCACTTTCACTTTTCACTTTCCTGCATTGGAGAAGGCAATGGCAACCCACTCCAGTGTTCTTGCCTGGAGAATCCCAGGGATGGCTGAGCCTTGTGGGCTGCCGTCTATGGGGTCGCACAGAGTCGGACACGACTGAAGTGACTTAGCAACTTAGCAGCACTCTTTGGAAGGAAGTTATGACCATCCTAGACAGCATATTAAAAAACAGAGATATTACTTTGCCAACAAAGGTCCATCTAGTCAAGGGTATGGTTTTTCCCATAGTCATGTATGGATGTGAGAGTTGGACTATAAAGAAAGCTGAGTGCCGAAGAATTGATGCTTTTGAACTGTGGTGTTGGAGAAGACTCTTGAGAGTCCCTTGGACTGCAAGGAGATCCAACCAGTCCATCGTAAAGGCAACCAGACTTGGGTGTTCATTGGAAGGACTGGTGCTAAAGCTGAGACTCCAATACTTTGGCCACCTGACACGAAGAGCTGACTCATTTGAAAAGACCCTGATGCTGGGAAAGATTGAGGGCAGGAGGAGAAGGGGATGACAGAGGATGAGATGGATGGATGGCATCACCAACTCAATGGACATGAGTTTGGGTAAACTCTGGGAGTTGGTGATGGACAGACAGGCCTGGTGTGCTGCGGTTCATGGGGTCACAAAGAGTTGGACACAACTAAGTGACTGAACTGAACTGAACTGAGGGTGATCTTTCTAAAACATGAATCAGATCACACAATGCCTCTGCTTAGATTATCTAGTACTTTTTCAGTGTAGTTAGAACAAAACTTCAAGCTTCCTTTCATGACCAACCATCCTCTAGGTGTTCAGGCCAGCTGCCTACATCCTGGCTCCTTATCTCACTGAGGTCACACTCCCCATGGATTGCTGTGGCTCTGGCCACACTGGCCTTCCGTCCCTTCCTCCGGAACATCAGCACATTTGTCCCAGCTGTTCCCTTTCCCAGACATCCTCCACCTGAAGACTTCTGCACAGTTATCTTCTGGTCATTCATGTTTCCACACAAATGTCATCTCCTACTGGGGCCTCCAACCACGCCATCTAAAGCACGCAGCCACCACTCTCCTGCCTGTCATTACATGGCTCGCTGCCAATTTTACTTTCTTCCTAAGCACTAGAAATATCCCAAATTTCTTACTTGTGTGTTCTCTGCCTCCGACTCCTCATCAGGTAACGTCCCTAAAATCAGGGATCACATCCCTCTTGTTCTCTTCTTTATTCCTACCACTTAGTCGTGGCACATAGTAGGTCCTTGATAAATATCTAATAAATGAATATATATGTACATATAGTATACTTTGCACATTATCTGAATTTGTTTTTGTTGTCATAATAACCCTGAGAGGCAGGGAAAGGATTTCCATCTTTTATATAGATAAGGGCTTCCCAGGTGGTGCTAGTGGTAAAGAACCCGTGTGCCGATGCAAGAGACATGAAACACGAGTTCGATCCCTGGGTTGGGAAGATCCCCCGGAGGAAGGCATGGCAACCAACTCTAGTTCTCTTGCCTGGAGAATTCCATGGCTAGAGGAGCCTGGCAGGCTACAGTCCATAAGGTCTCAAAGAACTGGACACGACTGAAGCGACTTAGCACTCATGCATGCAAGGAACTTAGGCTCAGAAAAGCCCCAGGGTTTGCCCAAGAGCAGAAAGCAAGCAAAGAGTAGGGCTGAACTAGATCCCAGAACTCTGACCTCAAGTTCGGTCCTTGTAACCTGAGATCCCAAATCCTTGTCTGTGGACTGACTGCCTCAGAACCCCCAGGACACTTGTTAAAAACATAATCTGTCCTGCTATATATAAAATAGCTGCCTCACTACGTAATAAAAACAACTTTGCCAATGGGGAAAATCAGGTTAGGGACCAGAGAGTTGCAGACTCACAATTACCAAGTTATTTTTTCCTACAGGAATTTTAATAATAAAAGTGAAAGTTTTATAGCTGCAAGTGTATAGCTATAAAATTCAAATGTCACTGAATTAAATCCAGCCCTTAATTAATTACATTGAGCTTTTTCTGAAAGTAACAACTGTGCATCCCGTCACAAGAGGCACTTTTGTTAGCACAGGCTACTTAGGTGTTATTACCTTCATTATTAAGACAAAGCACAGAGTTACCGAAGCATTTACAGTTAACAGAAGTTTATATTGAACATGATTCTTCTTAATCATTGACCCTCTTACATCTATTAGAAAAAGCACAGAGTTACCAAAGCATCTACAATTAATAGAAGTTTATATTGAACATGATTCTTCTTAATCAGTTGACCCTCCTATATCTATTAGAAAAGCTTGTACATATTATTGAGTCATACAGTTAGATCTCCTAAACCTGACACTCAGGTGGTGGGATGGAAGCTCTAGTTTCTATTTTGAACAAATTCTGAGGCAATTCTGACATGTAGCCAGGTTTGTTCATTAATGAATTACACTGCATTACTTTTTCTTGAATCCTGGTGAGAGCTGAGGTTTTTCTGAAAGCCCACTAGTTCAATATTAGAAAATTTCAGGTTGAAAACATGCACCCCAAAGTTCACTGCAGCACTATTTACAATACCCAAGGCATGGAAGCAACCTAAGTGTCTCTCAACACAGGCATAGACAAAGATGATGTGGTACATATTACAATGGAATATTACTTGGCCATGAAAAGGACAAAATGGCATTTGCAGCAACATGGGTGGGCCTAGAGATCATTATACTAAGTGGAGTAAGTCAGAGAAAGACGAACATCATATGATATAACTTCTGTGTGGAATCTAAAAACAATGAACGTATTTACAAAACAGACTCACAGGTCTTGTAATCAAAGTTAAGGATACCAAAGGGGAGATAGGGAGGGAAATGAGTAGGTAACAGGCAGACACACACACATACATGTATAACTGATTCACTTTGCTGTATACCTGAAACTAATACAACATTATAAATCAACTATATTTCAATAAAAATATAAAAAAAGAAAAACAAAGGAAAAATAATTCAAGTCCACTTTCGATCACCTAGACAGACACCTAGTGAGGTGAGTACTGCTGAAAAAGGCCACGCCTGTGTTTGTACTTGATTACAATCCCATCAGCGAGTGTTACTTTAATTATGGAAGTTAATTAGAAGAAAAAGAAGAGAGATGCAGAGAGGGAGTGAAATGATAAATTATATATTTGTACTAAGACAATGTTAAAAAAGGTCTGACCAAAAAGACTTTTACAACGAGCAAAACAAAACAAAAAAAAAAGAGACTGATTCAGGGAGCTGGTATAGATATACCTGAGCAGACCCTGGGCTAGAACTCTCTGTTCCCATAGCATGGGGCACACACCCTGACTGTCGGAGCTGACGGGGCCACCTGAGGGAGGGGGCAGCCACCAATGTCTCTGGCCAGATCCAGAGAAGTGACAGGAGGCATGGACAGGACAAGGACCAATGCTTTCCTTCCAATAAACAAAAACATTACCCTAAATTAAAAAAAAAAAAGAGGCTGAGCTATAGTCATGGAACCTCTGCAGTGTGGGTGGAGCCTCACTGTCAGGACCACATTCATCTGTAGTCCGGTCATCTCTGCGGGTCAGCAACAGCTAGCAGATTACATGTGTATTGATTTTTGGAAACTGTCAGGGTTTACAGATCACTCTTTCATTGAATCTGCAAACTGGTCATATGTATAAATATAAGAAGAACAAGGAAATAGAAACAAAGGCAAGTGTTTCAATTTATTACAACCAATATAAGGAAGCAAGCCTCTTCAAGAGTCAGAAATAGAAGCATAAAAGAATCATTGCCTGTAGACCTCATGAAACCGCTTAGTTTTTGGATCATGGCTCCTGTTGAAATGAGATGGAACAGGGGGTCCAGAGCCTCAGAGGTAAGCAAGGGCAGCCCTGGCACAAGGGTGAACCTGCGTTAGCCAACACTCGCCTATCAATATCCAGTGACGTGGGGGAGTGCCACTTTGGGCCGCCTTTACAGTAGAGGTGTTCGACCAAACAGGCACTGTCCTGACCTGGGAGGACCGGCAGCTGGAGAGACAGGCAGGGACGGATGAGCAGCCCCGGGAGCAAATGCTTGGAACTGTTAATACATTCCTGTGCATAGTCTGGGCTCTGGCTCATGCCTCTTTCCCTCATGTGTGACTCTGGGTAAAATCAAAATCCAGTGGGAAAAAATCTGAATATATGTGCTTGAAAAATAACTTTGGCCCAGTGTGAAGGTGATGGAGAGAGGAGCCAGAGGAGATGAAAGTTTCTTGTTTGAGTGCAGCCAAGTACAGAGACCATTGAAAGCAACTTTTTCTCAGGTCCGAAGTCCAGGTCTCTGCTAACAGCAACTTTGTTTTCAATAGCACGATGGCAGAGACAGATCTATTATCAACCAAATCCTTTTCTTTTCCTTCCTGGGCACACAGTTAGGTCATTTGTCAGCCTCTCTGCAGTGAGATGTGGACAAGGTGCTGGTTTCTAGCAGATGAAATGTGAGCAGAAGTCAACTGTGCCATTTCTTGACCCAAACCACAAAAACCCTCTTGTGAAATAATTTGTTTTAGATGTTAGGTGAGTGAGAAAAAAAAAATCTGTTTTAGCCATCATATTCTTATGGTTTGGTTTGTTAAGCAGGCAAATAGAAAAAAGTGCCTAATAAGCACACATGCTAATTATTCTGTGTTTGATCTTCTTTCCCCTCTTCTAATGTGGTGAGTCACAAATGGCATTTGAAAATGGTTCTCTACGCTCCTTAGCCACCAAAAATAACAAGGATTTACTGTTTAGTGCGGGGAACTATATTCAATATCTTGTAATAACTTATAGTGGAAAAGTCTGAAAAAGAACACACACACACACACACATATATATATATATACCTGAATCAATTTGTGGTACACCCAAAACATTGTAAGGCAACTATACGTCAATAAAAAAATAAAAATTGAAAAATGAAGAGGAAAGAATGACTTGTATTTTGAACCCTTCGGATTCTCACTGTTGAGTAAGAGGCAATCTATCCCAGGAAGTGTGCCTGTGGATTCATTTGCAAGGAGAATGAGAAGACTTGTTAAAGGTGGTTGGGAACCTGGGCGATAAAAAAAACAGGACTGCAGGAGGCAGGTTTGGAGACAACACAAGAGCTCTGGGAAGGATGTAAAAAATGGCAAATAGGTTTGAGATGATGGTGCTCAGTGTATGGCAGAGTCCTCCTGGAGCACTGCTCAGATAGAGATTCTGGGTTACATCCAGGAGGGCATGCATGTTTTATCACTCAGTCTCTTTGGAACCCCATGGACTATAGCCCACCAGGCTCCTTTTCCATGGGATTCTCCAGGCAAGAATGCTGGCTGCTGCTGCTGCTAAATCGCTTCAGTCATGTGAGATGTTATTTCCTCCTCCAGGGGATATTCCCAGCCCAGGGATCGAACCCCTGTCTCCTGGGGTTCCTGCATTGGCAGGCTGGTTCTTTACCACTGAGTGACCCGGGAAGACACACTCAGGAAGAATGAGCAGCAGCAAAAGAATGTGATAAATCCTGATGCCTCCAGGGGGCATGGGTGTGAGAAGTGGTGCCATCCCTCAATAGCTGAGCGGCCTGGGGAGAGTTATTTAGTCTCTGTGGACCTTCGTTTTCTATTTCTATGGTTGCTGAAAGCAGCAATGCTTGCAAAGATGTTTGCGCAACATGAGGTCTGAATACATGCTAGCTATCATCAGCATGATCCCTGGTATGATACAGGGAGAAAACACTGAGGAGCAGCGTCTGGAACTTTTGATAAACCAAAAAAACACAAAGGACAAGTGTAAAAAAAGAAAGAAAGAAAAAAAACAAGAAAGAGGAGAGGGAAAAAATCTCTTAGTGAGAAGGAACTCAGGTGTCTCTATTTTTAAGAACTGTGAGGGTTTCAGGCTAACCAGAAGAAGAAATTATTTTCTCCTAGGGCTTCCCTTGTGGCTCAGCTGGTAAAGAATCCTGCAATGCAGGAGAACTGGGTTTGATCTCTGGGTTGAGAAGATCCCTTGGAGAAGGGAAATGCTACCCACTCCGGTACTCTGGCCTGGAGAATATACAGCCCACGGGGTTGCAAAGAATCGGACGTGACTGAGCGACTTTCACTTGGTTTCTCTTGAAACTAGTATTAGTCTCTGGACAGACAGAGTGTCAAGTCACATATTGGAGACCTCAGAAAGTATCTACTTCCAGAGAAATTGTGAAACAATGCATGCCAGGGTAATTTGCTGGTGCCCTCAGGACTCTGTTCAAGAAAATTGTAGTCAGATCCACAAAGGATCCAAATCTTAATTCAAGAGAAAAGTGAATAAGGCAGTGATGCCAAATACTTTAAATCTTCGCATTCACAGCAGTAAGGTGTTATAAATTTCACATGCTTTCACTATCTAACACTAAGAAAACTGCATTTTTCCAGATTTAATCAATGTATAATGCCTTGTAATTAGTGAGAATGCTTTAAGGAATGTTAGCCTCTGCTTACATTGCAATTAGCATAGATTTCTCAGAAGGGCCACCAGAGCGAAATCTGTGAAAACTCCCTGAAATGAGAATTCTCAGCTGAAGAACTCATGAGTCAAAATTTAAGGGACCACAATCAACATGAACCCATGAAAGCTTTTCTCAAAATACCAACACCATCTTGTACATTTGAAATCAGTAATGATGTATCCTGATTGTTAATGTCCAGTTACCATCTACTGCTGCCCAGAAACTTTTCAGGATCTGGCTACCTGGCAGTTTCAACAAGAGTTGCTTTGTGACGGATAACAGTCATATTAAAATGCATGATATTTTCTTTAGTCTGGGTCTCCTTCCAAGTGCCTTTCACATTTTATAGCTCAGGAATTTTTAACTCCTTCCTGTCCTTCTGTCTCTCCTGCAAGGTCTCCTTCACTTCCATTTCCTGCCTCCTGAATCAGTGTTTGTCATTTCAGTCAACTCCACATCCTTTCTCTTCACCAATCCTCTGATTCTTTTTCCCTTCATCTGTAATTTCCCCTAGATTTCATTGCAAAAGCTGTCCTCCTTTGCCATCTAGTTTTCCAGTCTCCAAAAGATAAAGGAAATAAATTTGCAAATGTTAGAATTTTAAGTAAGGGGAGTTTATAGCTGGTAGTGGTGGGTGGAGACTACTGTACTTTATTTGTATATAAGAGATTCATAGGACTTTAAGGTCTAAAAAAGACCCAAGAGTGCATCTATTTAAAACCCCTCTGTTTACAATAAGGATACAGGTTTATAGTTCTAAATCTGCTCTGAGTTTTGTACTGAGACAAATACCCTAAAATCTTGCCTATTCTATTGTTACAATAAGTTTCCCTTTTAGTAGTAGTGAAAAAATATAAATGTTTCTCTCCCATCCTAATCATTACATGGTTTAACTTAGCGTAATCTAATAAAATAAATTATTATACTTTAGTGACACTCTGACTATGCTGGAAAATGAGGTGTAATATTTGAGCAGAGAATATAGAAAATGGATGATTGAACCAGAGGGCACTATAGCCTCCAGGCTATGGTTCAGTCCACTCACATGTTTGGTCTGGAAAGAATTTTTTAAAAATTTGAACTTGTTCAGTTCAGTTCAGTTGCTCAGTCATGTCCGACTCTTTGCAACCCGACCCCATGAATTGCAGCACACCAGGCCTCCCTGTCCATCACCAACTCCTGGAGTTCACCCAAACTCATGTGCATCGAGTCGGTGATCCCATCCAGCCATCTCATCCTCTGTCGTCCCCTTCTCCTCCTGCCCCCAATCCCTCCCAGCATCAGGGTCTTTTCCAATGAGTCAACTCTTCGCATGAGGTGGCCAAAGTACTGGAGTTTCAGCTTTAGCATCAGTCCTTCCAATGAACACCCAGGACTGGTCTCCTTTAGGATGGACTGATTGGATCTCCTTGCAGTCCAAGGGACTCTCAAGAGTCTTCTCCAACACCACAGTTCAAAAGCATCAATTCTTCGGTGCTCAGCTTTTTTCACAGTCCAACTCTCACATCCATTCATGACCACTGGAAAAACCATAGCCTTGACTAGACGGACCTTTGTTGGCAAAGTAATATCTCTGCTTTTGAATATGCTATCTAGGTTGGTCATAACTTTCCTTCCAAGGAGCAAGCATGTTTTAACTTCATGGCTGCAATCACCATCTGCAGTGATTTTGGAGCCCCCCAAAATAAAGTCTGACACTGTTTCCACTGTTTCCCCATCTATTTCCCATGAAGTGATGGGACCAGAAGCCATGATCATAGTTTTTTATATGTTGAGCTTTAAGACAACTTTTTCACTCTCCACTTTCACCTTCATCAAGAGGCTTTTTAGTTCCTCTTCACTTTCTGCCATAAGGGTGGTGTCATCTGCATATCTGAGGTTTTTGATATTTCTCCCGGCAATCTAGATTCCAGCTTGTGCTTCTTCCAGCCCAGCATTTCTCATGATGTACTCTGCATATTATAAGTTAAATAAGCAGAATGACAATATACAGCCTTGACATACTCCTTTTCCTATTTGGAACCAGTCTGTTGTTCCATGTCCAGTTCTAACTGTTGCTTCCTGACCTGCATATAGGTTTCTCAAGAGGCAGGTCAGGTGGTCTGGTGTGCCCATCTCTTTCAGAATCTTCCACAGTTTATTGTGGACTCAGTTTAAAAAAAAAAAGGAGAAATTAAATTAAAAAAAGTGTGTGTGTATGTGTGTGTGTGTTTTGGTTTGGCTTATATGGAAAAATTGGAAGGTCTACCAACATTAGATTTGTGATTTTCTTTGGCAATAGAAAGATAAAAACGAGCTGTGCCCTTCAGATAGATAGGGTGTGGTACTGTCCATACTCTAATCCTTGGAATCTGTGACTATGTTATATTACATGACAAAAGGGAATTAAAATTGCAGTTGCAATTAAGATTGCTAATGAACTGACATTAAAATAGTGAGATTACCCTAGATTAACTAGGTCGGCCAGTCTAATCATTTGAGCTCCTAAAATTAAAAGAGGGATAGTGAAGAGCTTGTGGGAGAGAGGCAATATGAGAAAGACTCAGTCTCCAACTGTTAGCTTTGAGATGGAGGAAGACGGCCAAAAACTAAGGAATGCAACAGCCTTTAGAGCTTGCGAATGACACTCAGTTTACAGCCAGCAAGAAATCAGGGATCTCAGTCTCAGTCACAATGACCTAAATTCTGCCAACAATCCAAATGAACAGGAAAAGCATTTTCTCCTGGAGTTTATAGAAAGGAGTGTACCCCTTTGACACCTTGGTTTTATCCTGGTAAGACTATACTGGACTTTTGGCCTACAGAACTCTAAAACAAAATATTTGTATTTTAGGACTCTAAGTTTGTGGTAAATTGTTAGGGCAAAATAAAAGAATAATATGCAGGCCATATACACTGCCTATATCACCAAAGTTACTACTTCGACAAAGAAGATGTATAAACGAGTAATAAGCACGAGAAAAGATGCTCAACACTGTTAGTCATCAGGGAAATGTAAATTAAAGTCACAATAAATGATCACTTTACATCCATGAGGATGGCTATAATTTAAAAAAATAGACAATAACAGATGTGGTGAGGATGTAGACACTGGAATCCTAATACTGTTGATGGAAATACAAAATGGTGCAGCTACTTTGAAACACAGTTGACAGTTTTTTAAAAAGTTACAAATAAATGTGCCATACAACCCAGCAATTCTACTCTTATGTATATACACCCAAGAGAAATGAAAAGATGTCTACATGAAAGCTTGCACAGGAATGGCCACTGCAGCACTATTCATGATAGCCAAAAACTGGAAACAACCCCAATGTCCATCAACTAATGAGTGGAAGAAAATGTGGTATATTCATACAATGGAATACTATGCTGCTGCTGCTGCTGCTAAGCCGCTTCAGTCGTGTCCGACTCTGTGTGACCCCATAGACGGCAGCCCACCAGGCTCCCCCGTCCCTGGGATTCTCCAGGCAAGAACACTGGAGTGGGTTGCCATTTCCTTCTCCAATGCAGGAAAGTGAAAAGTGAAAGTGAAGTCGCTCAGTCGTGTCTGACTTCTAGCGACCCCATAGACTGCAGCCCACCAGGCCCCTCCGTCCATGGGATTCTCCAGGCAAGAGTGCTGGAGTGGGGTGCCATTGCCTTCTCCGTAGAATACTATTACTCCACCACAAAGAGGAATGCAGCATACATGTCACAACACGGGTGAATCCTGAACACGTTATGCTAAGTCACTAACAAAGGACCATGTAGGGCCCCACTTACTCAAAGTATCTGGGATAGGCAGGTCTATGACGACACAGTACACCAGTAGTTACCGAGGCCTGGAGGAAAGGAGGGGGTTGGGAAGTGATGGCTAAGAGGTGTGGAATTTATTTTGGGATAATGAAAATGTTCTAAACATTTGAGTGTGGTGATGAATGTACAACTCTCAATGTACTAACAGCCACTGAATTGTATACTTTAAATAGTTGATTTGTACAGTATGTGAATTACACTTCAACAGTGTTTTTAAGAAAACAACAATCTTGGTTTGTTGTGATGATGGTTATACAACTTAAAAAAATTTGCTAAAATATCACTGAATTGAACACTTACAATGGGTGGATATTATGGGATGTAAATTATGCCTCCAGAAAATTGATAAAACAATTTAAATCTAATTTAACCTTTTCTTGAGGAGTCAGGGTCAACAGTGTGACTACTAATTAATTATCTTGAACAAAAAATAAGAAGGACTTGGTATTTCTTTGCCTTTGTGATTCTGTTTATTTGGTGTGCCTTTGGTATCAATATTGCAGGGCCCGTAGGGTCTAAGGGCTTGCCTGATGGATCAGGCGGTAAAGAATTTGCCTGCAATGCAGGAGACCCAGGTTCAATCCCTGGGTTGGGAAGATCCCCTGGGGTCTGAAGAGTTGGACATGACTGAGGGACTAACACTAGGAACTAAGGAAGTCTAGGGCTTAGACTATCCTTACCTACACATCCCCAGGCTGCCTGGCTTCCTTTTCCTCCCTTGTTTCAATCACCATTCCCTAAACATATTTTTTACCAATGCCAGTATGTCAGATTACTACCATTACTGCTACTGATTATTCAATTGAAGTTAACGACTCCCCAGGACTCGAAGGCAGCAACCTCTTTTGCATGTTCCACTGCAGAGTCCTAGATGAGGACCCCATACCCAGGACAGCTGCATGATGCTACAGCCTCTTCAAGGAACAACACTCCAAGGATATGGTACCCACTACATGTCTCACCACCCATCCTTTCCTCATTGAACAGATGTGGGAATTGCTTTTTCAGGATGTGAGATGGGCTAGGCTAGATCATTTCCTTGTTTGCTTCCTCTATTCTGCTGGGGAGCAGAGAAAGTTAATTCTCCTGCTATACTCTCACCCCTTTCATCTGAATTCTACGAAAGCTAGGCTTCCTCAGTGGGCGTGCTACACATCTATACATACTGAGGAAAACTTAAGAATCTTGGTTACTCAGTATTGTAACAGATAATGAGGTCCCTTGATGGCAGCTTGAATGAGTCAATGGCCATTACCCTGATGCTCAGAGCATCACTAGGAACACAGGTGAACTTCTGGGCTTTTCCCTTTGATCTGGTGCACTGGGGTAAATCTTTCATTGCTGGTTGTCGCCACGGTGACAAAGTCCTCTCTGAGCCTCACTCTCTATGCAGCAGAATCCTCCCCTGGTGAACAGAGTTGCTGGATGAAGAGTTCAGAAATGCCAATTTGAAATGACTTACATTATGAAAAGCTTACAAAACTGCTTGTCTTTATTGCAGCTACTAAATCATAACAAGGAGGGGGCTGAGAAAGGAGAATTAAAAAAAAAAAAAAAACCAACCCAACTGCCTTTTATTTTTATTTTCCCAGTGAGGTTTCTGTGATCTCTTTATTAGACACAATATGTGTCAGCTATTCAACTCATAGAAAAGCAGAAAAACATGCCAGGAAAGGAGAAATATTTTCTGTCTCTTTCTTCCTGTGAACACTTCGGATGAGCTCATCTGTGTTCTCTCCTTTCAATGAAAGATATGCTCATCCCTCAACCCCCATCTTCTTCTCATTTTCCATTGACGATGTCAAGCAGGCCTTACAGTATCTCTTTTGTGATCTTATAAAATCAATGACAACCAAAAGCGTTTCCCTCATGGCTATGACTTCATCAGCGGGCTACACCTGGATGGCCTCGTCTGCATTGGTAAGCAGAGCTCCCCTCCACTGCTCCAGACTGAAGCAATTTACCAGGAAACTACTGCTTTCCTTCAAAATGCTGCTTACACCCTTTGGATCTGGCAGTTTTCTGAGCGATGTCGGCTGAATGCAGAATCTCACTAGTCAAGATGGCTCTCCAATCTTTGTGCCTTGTCATGCACACGAGAAATTCTCCTTTACCTATGGCTACAAATGCACACAAAGTCAACTGTCCTTCAACATGTTAGGTATGTGACCTTTTGGTGACATTCTTAAATGCCTCCCTAGCCGCTGCTACCCTCCCCCTCCCATCTACTTTCTGAGCAGTGAAACATCCAGGGAAGCATCCGGTTGAGTCCAGTTTAGGACAGAAAGGAGTTTTGTGCCACTGGGTCTACATGGCTGTGAGTTTCTGGAACCAGGGAGGTAGGCAGGGAAACATTAGGCATCTCCACCCTGAGAGGGACTCGTAAAGTACTCTCAAAACCTTTGGGACTTAAAAGATAAAATCATCACATACTGATGAATTTAGAGAGAAGCAAAGACAATTTAGAGAAGCAAAGAAGCTCTAAAGACAATATTTTACAGGCTTAAATAAGGCAGAGTAGGAAGGTTTGGTATATCTAAAACAAAATGATGTTTCTATATTTAGACAAAAGTTGTAGAGAGTACCAATGGACCTACCATAAACCTGAGCAGCAGAACTGACAACACACTCAGTTCAGAGGATGGGGGAACAGGAATGGTCTAATGATGGGCCAGGGGGGGGTTCATCAGCTCTCCCTTCTCTCCCATGTGAAATAGGCCTCGTGTAGCCACCTCCCTTGCTCTGAATCCAGGCACACTCCAACCACTTTTCAGATAGCTAATTCAGCTTTCCCTTTGACATTGAGACATTGAGACATTAGACAGAGGGGCTCTACAAAGGGTTTGTGAGCATTCCAGTCTCCGAAAAGGAATCTCCCCTACTGTAAAAATAACCTGGCTTTTGCTTTATCTTCACAATAATAATAATAAGAGTGAACAAGTATTGAGTGCTTGCTACATGCCAGGCATACTTATAAGCATTTTACATGAATGAAGGCATTTAATCTCCACAAGAACCTTCTGAGTCAAACACTATTATTATCGCCATAAGTCAAATAAAGAAACTGAGTCAGAGAGTATGAAGAAGCTGCTCAGGAATATGTAGCTTGGACATGACAGAGTCAGGATTCAAATCCAGACTGTGAGGCTCTAGAGCCTGCAGGTTTAACTGCCACACTATGCTTGCTCTCATGAATTACTATGAACAAATTTCCCTGCATCTGGTCAATTCAGGTGCATTAGCAAGACCCAAGCAAGACCTGGGTCTTGATAATGTCAAGGGGACACCTGAGTGCTTTGAGCCTCAAACAAAATCCTTTTTTTTGGCCTACATTTATACTGAAGTCAAGATAAAAAACAAAACACAAAACCCACAACTCTACAATGTCTTTTAAAGCATAGAGGTACTGAGGTTTACCATGAGGGTCTGATCACAAGTGAGTTGGCAGGCTATATAGTCCATGGGGTCCCAAAGAGTTGGACACGATTGAACTGAGCATGAGCACAAAGACAGAGCTGAATTAGCTCCTGATGGGCTTCTCTGATGGCTCAGATGGTAAGGAATCTGCCTGCAATGCAGGAGACCTGTGTTCAAGCCCTAGCTCAGGAAGATCCCCTGGAGGAGGGAATGGAAACCCACTCCAGTACTCTTGCCTGGAGAATCCCATGGACAGAGGAGCCTGGCAGGCTACAGTCCATGGAGTTGCAAAGAGTTGCACACGACTGAGCGACTAACCGGAGAAGGCAATGGCACCCCACTCCAGTACTCTTGCCTGGAGAATCCCATGGACGGAGGGGCCTGGTGGGCTGCAGTCCATGGGGTCGCTAAGAGTCGGACACAACTGAGCGACTTCACTTTCACTTTTCACTTTCCTGCATTGGAGAAGGAAATGGCAACCCACTCCAGTGTTCTTGCCTGGAGAATCCCATGGACGGGGGAGCCTGGTGGGCTGCCGTCTATGGGGTCGCATAGAGTCGGACAGGACTGAAGTGACTTAGCAGCAGCAGCAGCAGAGCGACTAACACTTATAAAGTACTGGTTAAGCCAGAAAGTTCGTTTGGGTTTGAGTTCTGGAAAAACCCTAACGAATTTTTTGGCCAACCCAATACTTGCAAATTTTCAGTGTGAAGATGTACAGTGAAAAATGCATGGATGCAAAGTTGGGCTAATGTTTTACACATTTTAGAATTGATTTCAGGATGTGTTTCATCTTAGAAGAGCTAGAGAAAGAAAGAGAAATATTTATTAGGTGTGAACTATGTGCCTGGTTTTGGGCTCAGGGCTTTTTCACATGTGCAATCTTATTTACCCTCACAACAATCTTGTAAAATATGATTAATTTCACTCTTACAGATGAGAAGGAAGATTCAGTGAGCTTATACCCTTTGTTCAAGGTCACACAGTTAATGAACAGTAGAACTGTATCCTTTAGAAATGCCTCACATCTCCCCCCGCTGCAAAGTGCCCCCCCACCACTTACATGGTATTTGGGTTGTATCTTATACATGGCTATGCAGGATCTTAATGGGTACATTTGAAGGAAACTATCTCTTGATTCTAGGTGGTCACGTATACATCTATTACCTTCACTAGTCTGTAAGCATCACAGATCACAAAACTCAGGTCTAACTTACTGCTCCACACTGATAATACTTGGCAGAGGATGTGCTCAGAACAGTAGCTGGTGAGTCACTTTAAAACTGTGAGTGTAGACATTGACGTCGGGCTAGGTGATAATCCCAGGTAAAGATACAAATACAATCTTAAAGCAACATCTCCATTTTGATCCTTAACTTTCAGAGGGATTGTCTGACAGACGTGCCAGCAGACCTGAACAAACCCCACCACCGAAGACAAAGACACAGCTCCCTAAGCTCTGGGTGTGGTGTCCGTGAACCATTTCATCGCTCAGCTCCTTTCCTCCTTCTTCCCCGGTGCCTCTTTGGCTGCTCTCTCTCTTTCCTGGCTTTGAACATTTTGGCAGCCTCCAATAGCTCCTCTTCAAAGAGCTGAAGACAAGCCTGATGTTACAATTGCTTTGCTTAATTCCAGACAGGTTTCCATGAATCATATTAAATTCAGGTGAACAAAGGGTATTTAGTCTGTGACAGAGCTGAACCGTATCTGGATAAATATAAACAAGAGAGTTAATCCTGTAAGAGCCAGCAGCTGGAAGGCTGTCCGCACTGCCCTGGCCAAGGCAGACTGTGTTGGGGGGTGGGTAAGGCAGAAGAGAATTAACCAGATGGGTGCCAAGCATCTGGACTCCGTACAAAGAGGGGCATAAAGATTATGACTGGAATACATTAGGAGCAAAGCAAATGTTCTATTCACAAAAAAATAGGCATTAATAATAGTCTGTAATCCACCTCAGGGCCCCTCAGCTGGCCTAACTCTTTGTTGACTTTCATCTTCTCTGCACAGCGTCCTGCTCAAGGTCCCTTCCCAGATCAGCCTTAGGTCATGGGGGTAGAAATACTGTTGCTAAACAGATATGCAAGGGAGTAGCATGTGTGACTGGAAAACAGTGTGACAACATAATCCTGGCGTGGATGGATGAGGTCAGTGTGGGGTGATGTCGGCTTTTCTAGCAACGATTGAATCATCTCATGGGAGCAGCAATTGAAAAGAATAAATACAAACACATGCAACATACCGCCACAAAGGCTGCATGGCCCAGACCTGAGGAAGGGGCGCCCAGACTGAAAGCATCAGTGGGGAGATGAGGGGACAATGATCTGGGGGTTAGGAGACCTCAGTTCCCTTCTCCCAGCCACCAGCTAAGAGGCTGTGTGATCTCAGGTTGCCTGGTTGCTAAGAACTGTGGGCCCTGGTTCAGAGTTCAGCTGGTCTCTAAGGTCTTTTAGTTTCAAAGGCAAGGATCTGTCCTATGTAAGGAAGGTTTTATAAAAGTGTCTTACTCTAAGACCACAACCTTACCAGGGGAAAGATGGGAGAATGGATAGTAAGGGAATTTGGGATCAACATATACATACTGCTAGGGAATGGCAATCCACTCCAGTGTTCTTGCCTGGAGAATTCCATGGACTGAGAAGCCTGGTGGGCTACAGTTCATGGGTTCACAAAGAGTTGGACATGACTGAGCGACTAACACATGTTTAAAATGGATAACCAACAAGGACCTATTGTATAGCACAGGGAACTCTGCTCAACGTTACGTGGCAGCCTGGATGGGAGGGGAGTTTGGGGGAGAATGCATATGGGCAAATGTATGGCTGAGTCCCTTTGCTATTCACCTGAAGCTTTATAACACTGTTAATTGGCTATACATCAACATAAAATGAAAAATTAAAAAATATATATATACCAAATTGCAACTTTGGGAGGCACCGTACTCTGAATTGCGATTTTCTGAAGTGGCCACGTATAGAATGGTTTGCCTAAGCTCTATGGATAAAGGTGAAGTACTGGCAGGTGCATTAGAGAAAAAGGTTGAAATAAACAGTCGGAGAGAAGAACACTTGTGCTCTAGCCCACAGTCACAGAATTCCAACTACCCAAGGGTCTTAAAGTTTCCTTTGTAATAGGTGGGAGGAGAAATGAAAAGATCATTTGATGACCTTGGGTCATGAGTCATGTTCCCTCATAGACTACTTCCTTGTATATATCTACGCTCATGCTCGTCCCTGAATGTCTGTTATCAAAATTCTACCCCAAGTCTAAGACCTCTCAGGTAGAATGAAACTGTACCCTCTTTAGTTATCAAAATTTATTTCATTCATTCTATCTCATATTACATGCTATCTTCATTTAATTACAATTACAGGTCACAAACTTCCAAAGGCAGGAAATGGATCTCATTTATGTCTGTCTCCCTGACCCCACTTAGCACGCTGTAGGCACCTACTTAGCAGTTTCCAAATTGAACAGGGGTTTTCACATTACCTGCTAATGTGACGGCAATGGAGACAGAATCATATCCCAAGGCATTTGAGGCATTACAAGTGTAGAAACCCACATCAGCTTCCACAGGTGCCAGGATCTGTAAGGAATCATCTGGCTGCAGAAGAATCCTGGAGCAACAGAAAAGAAATGTAGACCTGGTCAGGTCAGTTGACTCCTTTTTGGCACCGGACATGGGTCAAGCTGGAAGGAACCCCAGGGGATAGTAAACAGAACCCTGTTTAACAACAGGCACAAACTGGCCACAGTGACACACGGGAAACCAGCCTCTCTTGCCACTTTGTTGAGTGTGATTCTGGAAGCGAGCCCAAATAAGGCGGTTTTGGATTGCTTACGCAGTTTGTTGACTGCTTGGGCTAAATGCTAATTGTTGGAGCAGACAGCCTATGGACACTGAATACACGTAACACATACACTGGGGGTGAGAGGAGACGTTAGAATGAATGGTGCAGATGGATTTGGGGAAGGCTTCAGGAAAAGGCAAAGTTATAAAGGAAGAGTTATTAATGCTCTGGATGGTGGAGAGTAGGCAGAGCTTCCAGATATGGAGAAAGGCATCTGTTAAGGCTTGGAGGTGGGAGAGAGGAAGCCAGAAATCGACTGCTGACGAGAGGATGCTGAAGGAAGCTGTATGTGTAACTGTGTCTCAATTCTATTGTCTTCATTAGTCTGGAAATATTACTGAGCACAAAAATTAGATCTTATTTATTGTTTCATTTCCCACAATTCTTGGCAGAGGGCCCTCTGTAGAGAAGATGCCAGCAGAATGAAGGCAAAGCCTGACCTTCAGGGTCATGATAGAGATAATTCTAGAATAATCACCATGGAGTTCAGATACTTTGCTTTACCTAAAAGGGATTATGAGAATCAAATGGTGAGTACATACCATGAGCTTCAAATCCACACCTATCTCAGGCTATTTTTTTTTTTTTCCTAGATGGATGCCATTTCTAAGAAGTACATTTTATGGTAGTTAAGCAGATGAATGACTGATGATGATTTTAAGCTGATGCCATGGTGAGGCTGATGATAACTGTAGGGTGTATGTGGAGGTGGGAAATCTAGAAGAGTTGGGGGAGGATTGGATGGGAACTTTAGAGATCCAGTGCCAGACCTGACCGGGCCTTAGGTCGATACATCATTCAACAGCATGGAAGTGGGTTAGTGGTGGTTTTGCGGTTCCTGGAGTCAGTCACTTCCATCTTTATGAGTCTTTCCACCTCCTTATTAATTTCCAAAGCTTCCAAGAGATTCCAACATATGTTTCCCTCATATGCTGGCATCCATCCATGGGAGTCAAGCAGGTAAGGGGTTGCTTTTCAGGTAAGGCACAAAACAATATTTAATGATAAAATTAAGACTAGGACTCAGATCTCCTGTCCCACTGGCAGTCTCCCACCACACACTTCTTTTTCTTCACTATGTCTCTGCTGGGGCCTCTCCAGACTCTATTGGTATGTGTAGTTTGGCGTCACCTCTAGTCAGCTCTTAATTATTCTGAGGTGGGTGACTCGTCTGGCAATGAATCAGGCCTTCTCAAATCTGTTCTCGGCCTTGGACCTACTGCACTGCTTTTTCTTACCTCCTCTTGGAGGAAAGGCAGGAGAGAGGAAAATCAGGGCTTGCATCAATCCTTCTCCAATCTCACTATGCACTCAATATGCCAGCAAATTTGGAAAACTCAGCAGTGGCCACAGGACTGGAAAAGGTCAGTTTTCATTCCAATCCCAAAGAAAGGAAATGCCAAAGAATGCTCAAACTACCGCACAATTGCACTCATCTCACACGCTAGAAAAGTAATGCTCAAAATTCTCCAAGCCAGGCTTCAGCAATACGTGAACTGTGAACTTCCTGATGTTCAAGCTGGTTTTAGAAAAGGCAGAGGAACCAGAGATCAAATTGCCAACATCTGCTGGATCATGGAAAAAGCAAGAGAGTTCCAGAAAAATATCTATTTCTGCTTTATTGACTATGCCAAAGCCTTTGACTGTGTGGATCACAATAAACTGTGGAAAATTCTGAAAGAGATGGGAACACCAGACCACCTGACCTGCCTCTTGAGAAACCTGTATGCAGGTCAGGAAGCAACAGTTAGAACTGGACATGGAACAACAGACTGGTTCCAAATAGGAAAAGGAGTATGTCAAGGCTGTATATTGTCACCCTGTTTATTTAACTTATATGCAGAGTACATCATGAGAAACGCTGGACTGGAAGAAACACAAACTGGAATCAAGATTTCTGGGAGAAATATCAATAACCTCAGATATGCCGATGACACCACCCTTATGGCAGAAAGTGAAGAGGAACTCAAAAGCGTCTTGATGAAAGTGAAAGTGGAGAGTGAAAAAGTTGGCTTAAAGCTCAACATTCAGAAAACGAAGATCATGGCATCTGGTCCCACCACTTCATGGGAAATAGATGGGGAAACAGTGGAAACAGTGTCAGACTTTATTTTTCTGGGCTCAAAAGTCACTGCAGATGGTGACTGCAGCCATGAAATTAAAAGACGCTTACTCCTTGGAAGGAAAGTTATGACCAACCTAGACAGCATATTCAAAAGCAGAGACATTACTTTGCCAACAAAGGTCCGTCTAGTCAAGGCTATGGTTTTTCCAGTGGTCATGTATGGATTTGAGAGTTGGACTGTGAAGAAAGCTGAGGGCAGAAGAATTGATGCTTTTGAACTGTGGTGTTGGAGAAGACTCTTGAGAGTCCCTTGGACTGCAAGGAGATCCAACCAGTCCATTCTGAAGGAGACCAGCCCTGGGATTTCTTTGGAAGGAATGATGCTAAAGCTGAAACTCCAGTACTTTGGCCACCTCATGTGAAGAGTTGACTCATTGGAAAAGACTCTGATGCTGGGAGGGATTGGGGGCAGGAGGAGAAGGGGACGACAGAGGATGAGATGGCTGGATGGCATCACTGACTCGATGGACGTGAGTCTGAGTGAACTCCGGGAGTTTGTGCTGGACAGGGAGGCCTGGCGTGCTGCGATTCATGGGGTCACAAAGAGTTGGACACGACTGAGCAACTGATCTGATCTGATGGGCAGTTCTGGTAACAATGAGGAAGGAAACTGAAAACCTTAGCTAAAGGGAAATTTCTGGATGATTGTGTTTGATTCAGTGCCATTTTAGACCATCACTGCTATTACAGGAACAGTCTGGCTTCCGTGGCATTGAAGCAGAGCTGAAACTTTGTGAGGGATGACAGCGAGGCTATGAGACACTCTGGCTGGACTCATCCACTCATTCATTCACTCATCCACCCAGGTTAGGTGTTTTCTCTCAAAATCAACAATCACACTCTAATTGGTTAGTTTATTTCAAAGAGATAATAAGAGAAAGATGATTATATAATTTGCTTATCTTTGCTAAGCCATACAATATTTAGATAATATCTTTTTTTTTTTTTTTTAAGTAGGAATCTTAATAGATGCAGCATGGTATTATTGCTAAATCTTTTCACGTATTCAGGCTGTTTTTGATTAAAAAAATGAAATACTGACTTGATGATTTAAATTTTTATGATCTCTCAGGAATATGGATGCCTCCAAACCAATTTCCAAGCAGGAATAATCAAAGCAGGCTTGACAGACTGATCACTTAAGACAACTGAACTTGCTATTGTTGTTCAGTTGCTATGTCATGTCCAACTCTTCACAATCCCATGGACTGCAGCACACCACTCTCCTCTGTCCTCTGCTATCTCCTGAACTCAGTGGATCATTATTCAGTTTTACCATCCTCAAAAGGCAGGGATGAAGATTTGCTAAATTCCCAAGGCTGTTGTGATAGTTGCTTCCCTATCAGAGTTCTATCAGAAGGGGTTCTTGAAGAGAATATTTAGAGGAGGAGATTAGAAGATAGGTCTTCTGAATTTGATTTTGTTTCTAAGCTTTATTTTTCTACATTTCAGTGTATCAATTTCTAAAACCCAGTTGAAGTATGTTTTCCTATCCAGCAGAAGGAACTGTTAAAATGAGGTATATAAGGAAGCTGCAGACCTCCTCTTAGTATATCCAGTGACCCTTCCTTTGGTAATGCTTCACACTGTGATAGAGAATTAAAACTGAGAAATGACAGGAGATGAAAAGATTGTGAGGAAGGAAGTGAGAGGGGTTCATGATACTGGCCAATTCCCTGCCGCCCCCCCCCAACCCCCACCACACCAGGTAATTTATTAGCTTCTATAGTCAGATCATCTTATTTTTTCCCATAGAACTACTGATCTCATGCAGAGAGTGTAAACTCCACTCTTACATTGGGCCTGACCCAACTAACTCCTTTTAAGTGGAGGTAAGCTTACTGTATCAGTTCCTCCAGGCTACTGAGTGAGCCATGATGCTTCCTGACTGTATAAGCCTGGAAAAGAACTCACACAAAGTTGGTGAAGAGAAGTGGGGAGATCCATCACATTGGGTACAAAGCCGTAAGGGTCTGAACTAAGATGGGAATAATGGGAATGGAAAAAAAAGAGAATATAGATCTGAATATTTGGCATTCATACAGTCTTCTATTCCATAGACTGCATACAAAGATAAAGAAACTAAAGTACTTGCCATCATAAAACAGTCTTAAATGTTGTCTTAAGACAAAATCTACACAGGATGAATTTGAATTTCTTATTTACTGCATATACTTAGAAATTGCTTGTAGTCATAAAACTGAACTCTTTAGCTCAAGGAGGTACATAGTTATTTGGCATCAAAGTCAGGATTTGAAATAGGGTTTCTTGGCCCAGTACTTTCTTTCAATCACATCTTTGCATGCATGCATGCTAAGTCGCTTCAGTTGTGTCCGACTCTGTGTCACCCCATGGACAGCAGCCCACCAGGCTCCTCGGTCCACAGGATTCTCCAGGCAAGAATACTGGAGTGGGATGCCATTTCCCTCTCCATTAATATGCCCATAAAATTGGTAGATGGGAGTTTGGAGGCTGCCACTAGGGGGAGCAATACTTCTGGAGAGGGCTCCCATGCAGGACTCTCTAGGAAATGTGACAAGGCAAAGAAAAGGGCTTGCTGGAGATTGAGGTTTACTTTAATCTATTTAGACTGGCATCTAGAGAGAGAGCGAGAGAGAGAGAGAGACTCCTGGGGAAAAAACATTTTCTTTGTATCTCAGGCATCTACTCTATTAATTTAACTTAATTTGTTGGGAGCTGATTTCTGTCAGCTTGTATTTAGGTTTCAGACTTGACAGACCTGTTTTAGAACGCACAGGCACGGAAGCCTAGTGCTGCTTTCCAAACAAAACCAGAAAGATTTCTCTGGGGTTGTTGTGGAATTTATGGAATTAGGGGACGAGGGGACATGGAATAGGGCATAGTTAAGGCCTATATAGCAAATGGCGCTGTAGTCATATTAGGTATGTTGCTACTCATTGCTTTCCTTCCACACCTACATTCCCTTTTGGTTTATTGGGCTAAAACTTACTGCTTAATTTCTTTGCCCATTGTTTTCAGCTAGGAAACGAAAGAGCAGTTTTGCTTTTTTTGGTGACCTTTACTTGTAAAGGTGACAGCCTGCCTTCTCAAGCATTTTACAAATTAAAGACCACCTGAGAGAGTACAAATAATTGTCTCAGTTACACAAGCCTTCATTGTCCAAATGAGTAGGTTATGGACAAAGTGCTCCTGGGTCAGTTCTACCAAGCACAAGCTGCTTGAGGTGCAGTTCTCTCCTCTGCATTTGCAAGGAGGTTTCTCTGGGTGTCTTGAGGAAAGGTCTAGAAATCTTATACATGGGGTGGTATCATGATGCCTTCAAAATCCTTGGCTCAGTGGGGACACCACTGTATGTAACTGCTCACTTCTCAAAGTCATGTCCAGAGCCAACCATGTGAAACTGCAGTGGGGGGAAAGGATTCCCAACTACAGTTAAGAGACATGGACTCAGGTGGTAGTCTTGGGCAAGTGTTTCAGCTCTGTGAGCCTCTATGTTCCTTCTGCGTATTGAGCAGAATACCTCAGAGAGATCTTGTGAGGATCAAATAAAGGAGTGAGCTTACAATTTCTGAAGAACTATTTCTAAGAAGTAGTTTCTCACTATTTTCTAAGTAAAAAGGCATCAGCTTAAGCATCAGATACATCTAATAAATTAGTAATTTTTAATGGTACAGGTAGGGGTAATCTACATTTCCATTTTGAAATTCCTCCTTGGAATTTCCAGTTGTCAGAGGAAAATTTCAAGCTCTAGACACAGAAATACTCATTTGCTACATGGACCATGATGTACCATTTCAAGACTCTCATCCTAACAAATCATTCTTAAAGCCATTTTCTCAACTAGAACTTGGAAATTATAGGTACATCCTTTCTCTTTAGAATAGTGTCTTCTTCATCTTTTCAAACTTATCTTTCCCACATTCTAGCACAAACTTATCTTTCCATTCAATATGGCCTTGTTGACTCTCCTTGTCATTAGTTTTGAGCAGTGTACATTTTCTTTCTCCTCCTGGTGATTCTTTCAAATTCTCCCCATCCTTAAAGAACAAGTTCTAGTTCAACCATGTGTGTTTCCACAGTCCATGAGAATCCCTTCTTTTCTTGACGTTGCAGACGTGTTTTAAGAGCAATATTGCATAGGAACTTGGAATGTCAGGTCCATGAATCAAGGCAAATTGGAAGTGGTCAAACAAGAGATGGCAAGAGTGAATGTCGACATTCTAGGAATCAGCGAACTGAAATGGACTGGAATGGGTGAATTTAACTCAGATGACCATTATATCTACTACTGCGGGCAGGAATCCCTCAGAAGAAATGGAGTGGCCATCATGGTCAACAAAAGAGTCCGAAATGTAGTACTTGGATGCAATATCAAAAACGACAGAATGATCTCTGTTCGTTTCCAAGGCAAACCATTCAATATCACAGTAATCCAAGTCTATGCCCCAACCAGTAACGCTGAAGAAGCTGAAGTTGAACGGTTCTATGAAGACCTCCAAGACCTTTTAGAACTAACACCCAAAAAAGATGTCCTTTTCATTACAGGGGACTGTAATGCAAAAGTAGGAAGTCAAGAAACACCTGGAGTAACAGGCAAATTTGGCCTTGGAATACAGAATGAAGCAGGGCAAAGACTGATACAGTTTTGCCAAGAAAATGCACTGGTCATAACAAACACCCTCTTCCAACAACACAAGAGAACACTCTATACATGGACATCACCAGATGGTCAACACTGAAATCAGATTGATTATATTCTTTGCAGCCAAAGATGGAGAAGCTCTATACAGCCAGCAAAAACAAGACCAGGAGCTGACTGTGGCTCAGACCATGAACTCCTTATTGCCAAATTCAGACTTAAATTGAAGGAAATAGGGAAAACCACTAGACCATTCAGGTATGACCTAAATCAAATCCCTTAGGATTATACAGTGGAAGTGAGAAATAGATTTAAGTGCTTAGATCTGATAGATAGAGTGCCTGATGAATGATGGAATGAGGTTCGTGACATTGTACAGGAGACAGGGATCAAGACCATTCCCATAGAAAAGAAATGCAAAAAAGCAAAATGGCTGTCTGGGGAGGCCTTACAAATAGCTGTGAAAAGAAGAGAAGCGAAAAGCAAATGAGAAAAGGAAAGATATAAACATCTGAATGCAGAGTTCCAAAGAATAGCAAGAAGAGATAAGAAAGCCTTCTTCAGCGATCAATGCAAAGAAATAGAGGAAAACAACAGAATGGGAAAGACTAGGGATCTCTTCAAGAAAATCAGAGATACCAAAGGAACATTTCATACAAAGATGGGCTCGATAAAGGACAGAAATGGTATGGACCTAACAGAAGCAGAAGATATTAAGAAGAGATGGCAAGAATACACAGAAGAACTGTACAAAAAAGATCTTCACGACCCAGATAATCACGATGGTGTGATCACTCACCTAGAGCCAGACATCCTGGAATGTGAAGTCAAGTGGGCCTTAGAAAGCATCACTATGAACAAAGCTAGTGGAGGTGATGGGATTCCAGTTGAGCTATTCCAAATCCTGAAAGATGATGCTGTGAAAGTGCTGCACTCAATATGCCAGCAAATTTGGAAAACTCAGCAGTGGCCACAGGACTGGAAAAGGTCAGTTTTCATTCCAATCCCAAAGAAAGGCAATGCCAAAGAATGCTCAAACTACCGCACAATTGCACTCATCTCACATGCTAGTAAAATAATGCTCAAAATTCTCCAAGCCAGGCTTCAGCAATATGTGAACCATGAAATTCCTGATGTTCAAGCTGGTTTTAGAAAAGGCAGAGGAACCAGAGATCAAATTGCCAACATCCGCTGGATCATGGAAAAAGCAAGAGAGTTCCAGAAAAACATCTATTTCTGCTTTATTGACTATGCCAAAGCCTTTGATTGTGTGGATCACAATAAACTGTGGGAAATTCTGAAAGAGATGGGAACACCAGACCACCTGACCTGCCTCTTGAGAAACCTGTATGCAGGTCAGGAAGCAACAGTTAGAACTGGACATGGAACAACAGACTGGTTCCAAATAGGAAAAGGAGTATGTCAAGGCTGTATATTGTCACCCTGCTTATTTAACTTATATGCAGAGTACATCATGAGAAACGCTAGGCTGGAAGAAACACAAGCTGGAATCAAGACTGCTGGGAGATATATCAATAACCTCAGATATGCAGATGACACCACCCTTATGGCAGAAAGTGAAGAGGAACTCAAAAGCCTCTTGCTGAAAGTGAAAGTGGAGAGTGAAAAAGTTGGCTTAAAGCTCAACATTCAGAAAACGAAGATCATGGCATCCGGTCCCACCACTTCATGGGAAATAGATGGGGGAACAGTGGAAACAGTGTCAGACTTTATTTTTGGGGGCTCCAAAATCACTGCAGATGGTGACTGCAGCCGTGAAATTAAAAGACGCTTACTCCTTGGAAGGAAAGTTATGACCAAGCTAGATAGCATATTCAAAAGCAGAGAGATTATTTTGCCAACAAAGGTCTGTCTACTCAAGGCTATGGTTTTTCCAGTGGTCATGTATGGATGTGAGAGTTGGACTGTGAAGAAGGCTGAGTGCCGAAGAATTGATGCTTTTGAACTGTGGTGTTGGAGAAGACTCCTGAGAGTCCCTTGGACTGCAAGGAGATCCAACCAGGGCATTCTGAAGGAGATCAGCCCTGGGATTTCTTTGGAAGGAATGATGCTAAAGCTGAAACTCCAGTATTTTGGCCACCTCATGCGAAGAGTTGACTCATTGAAAAAGACTCTAATGCTGGGAGGGATGGGGGCAGGAGGAGAAGGGGACAACAGAGGATGAGATGGCTGGATGGCATCACTGACTCGATGGACATGAGTCTGAGTGAACTCTTGAAGTTGGTGATGGACAGGGAGGCCTGGCGTGCTGCGATTCATGGGGTCGCAAAGAGCTGGACATGACTGAGCGACTGATCTGATCTGATGAAGTCCTTTCACTCTACCACATCTCATCCCTTCAGTTAGATTGTAAACAAATACCTCAAAAGTTGTGGTACACATACACATTGGAATATTATTCATCCACAAAAACGAATGTATTTGACTCAGTTCTAGTGAAGTGGATGAACCTAGAACCTATTATACAGAATGAAGTAGGTCAGAAAGAGAAAGAAAAATATCATATATTAATGCATATGTATGAAATCTAGAAAGATGGTACTGATAAACCTATCTGCAGGGCAGCAATGGAGATGCAGACACAAAGAATAGCCTTGTGGACACAGGGTGAAATGGAGAGGATGGGACGAATGGAGACAGCAGCATGGAAACACACACGCTACCATATGTAAAATTAGACAGCCAGTGGAAATGTGCTGTATGATGTAGGGGGCTCTAATCTGGTATTCTGGGACAACCTAGAGGGGTAGGATGGGATGGGAAGTGGGAGGGAGGTTCAAGAGGAAGGGGGTGTACATATACCTATGGCTTATTCATGTTGATATATGGTAGAAACCAACACAATACCATAAAGCAATTATCCTCCAATTAAACATAAATAAAAAAATACTTCAAGGACTCCTTTTTATAGTTGTCACTTCAGTATTCAGTGTAGTGCTGACATGCTAAATAAATGGGGATTCCCAGCTGGTAAAGAATCTGCCTGTCAATGCAGGAGATGCAAGAGACCTGGGCTTGATTCCTGGTTGAGAAGATCCCCTGGAATAGGAAATGGCAACCCACTCTGGTATTCTTGCCTAGAAAATTCAATGGACAGAAGAGCCTGGCATGCTACAGTCCATGGGTTCGCAAAGAGTCTAACAGGACTGAGCATGCACACACAATGAATGGGTACTTAATAAACACATGTTTGTGCTGTGCTGAGTCACTCAGCCATGTCTGACTCTTTGCAAACCCGTGGACTGTAGCCCGCCAGGGTCCTCTGTCTATGGGGATTCTCCAGGCAAGAATACTGGAGTGGGTTGCCATGCTCTCCTCCAGGGGATCTTCCCAACCCAGGTATCGAACTCAGGTCTCCCTCATGGCAGGTGGATTCTTTACTATCTGAGCCACCAGGGAAGCCACAACACTTGTTTAGTGACCTTCCAAGCAGTGGAGCTGAAAATCATCATTTTGACAACATAGCACAGTGGATAAGAGCACAGACTCCAGAGCCATAGGGACTGGGCCCTAGCCCCCAGTTGTCCCACTCAGTAGCTCTGTAACCTAGCACAAGTAATTTACTTCTGAGTGGCAAAGTTGTCTCACCCACAGAATGAGGAGTGTTACTGCACCAACTGAGGGGTATTGTGAATATTCTATGTTGAGTCCAGGTATTTCAAAAACACAGAAAAGTATGTGACAAGTAGTAAATACTAGGGAAGTGCAGGTTACTATTAATATTTAGTGGTTGTTTTTGATATCACCAAGAAAATCAAATCTGACAGACTTTATTTTCCTGGGCTCAAAAATCACTGAGGATGGTGACCACAAGCACAAAATTCAAAGATGCTTGCCCCTTGGAATGAAAGCTATGACAAACCCTGTGTACTGAAATGCAGACACATCACTTTGCTGACAGAGATCCATATAGTCAAAGCTATGGCTTTGCTAGTAGTCATACGGATGTTAGAACTGGACCATAAAGAAGGCTAAGTGCCAAGGAATTGATGTTTTCGCATTGTGGTGCTAGAGAAGTGTCTTGAGAGTCCCTTGGACAGCAAGAAGATAGAACCAGACAATCTTAAAGGAAATCAACCCTGACTATTCATTAGAAAATTGACTACCTGATGTGAGTGCTGACTCATTGGAAAAGAAGGGAGTGACAGGGGATGAGATAGATGAGGTAACATCACTGACTCAATGGACATGAATCTGAGCAAACTCCAGAGGACAGCAGAAGACAGAGGAGCTTGAGGTGCTACAGTCCATGAAGTCACAGTTAGACGCAACTAAGGGACTGAACAACAACATTAGCATTACCATTGCCATCATCATTCACTCTTCATATCTGAACCTAATGTAATCTGGATGTTGTGATGAGCTGCTTTGACATGGGTAAATGATTGAGAAATGAACAGTTTTTGAGAAAAAAATACATAAATCAGGGCCGCGGGGGAAGAGGTAAGGGGTCTGCTGTGTGAGCGAGCAGGGCGTAGGTTACAGTGGGTGTATCTTGGTGGAAGCCCGGCGGGTGGGAAAGACAAGCAGAGGGCTGAGGCCACGCGGCACACTGGGTTGGCAACAGCCTCAATTCTATTCTTGACTCAGGAATCTCGGAATAAACACAACTAGTCATTTCCATAATTGTTTTAACACTATTAACCAGATACTGATATTTTAGAACACTTATAAAAATGCCAGAGTTCTGCAATTGCAAAAAAAAAAAAAAAAGTAAAATTGGGAAAAGAGTAAGAATTGGGAAAAAGTGAGCTTAGAAGCAGTTAAAGAATATTGTGCAAAGAGTATCAGCTCACAACTCCAAGGAGGAGGTATTGAGGTCTTTGTCTTACCCTGAAATGCTGACTTTTCTTCTGCTTAGGGATTCCTAAGATTAGCATAATCAAATCTACCACAAAGGGAGAGTGGGAGCAGGTATTCAGTAGACAAGTGTCCAAGCTTCATACAATTTCATTCGTGTTACTGGTCTGACATTATCATATTTTAGAGAGGACACAAAAGCTCTGAAAAGTAACTTGCTCAGTTGGTGCAGGGAATTGGGAATGGGGAATGACCTTTGACCTTAAAAAAATACAGACTCTAGTCAAACATCCACTGGGGCCTAGTAAGAAGGCATGTGGTTTGGCTTTATTTTTGGTTGAGTGTAATATATGCCAATGTCTCTCAGGGACATGGACAATCACTAATAAGAATATTCTGGATTTTAAATAGCTGGAAGGCATGCGGTTTGGCCTCATTTTTGTTGGGGGGTAATTTGTGCCAAGGTTTGTCGTTACTCAGGGAAATGGACAATTGCTAACAAGAATTTTCTAGATTTTAAGTAGCTTGAAGCTAGAGGACAGAAAGAATATTGTGAGAAGACATCTTCTGCAAGAATGTTTTTCTGAAGCCAAAAATTATAGTAGCCCAGACCCTTGCAAGGGAGAGTTTTATTTTGTACAGACATTTTGGGGAACAGACTTGAGGTTCATGAAGAGTTTTGTATCACCATTTAGCAAGGGCAACTTTTTTTTTTAACCTTGGCTGCTTTTAATTGCCAACTAAAAGTTACTTAATGCTGGAAGCTCCATGACTGCTCCAGGTGGAAGTATAGAAAATATTTGTGGAATGGGAAAGGTCAACTGGCCACACATTCTTAACTCTGTCCTAATACTTTCTGCCAAACCCTTCAGCTTCCTTCTCTTCAGAAATTCATAAAGTCTTGAACTTGCTAATATGAGTAGTTCTATCTTCCTGCCAGGTAATTCATTCCAAACTGCAGACCTCTGCATGAAACGACTGACTGGATTTCCTATTTACCTTGAATAGAGATCATCAAACTGTAGCCAGCTGTCACCTGCTTTTGTAAATAAAGTTTTATTGGCACTCAGCCACAGCAGATTAAGAATCTATGGCTGCTTTTATGCTCCACTGGCAGAACTGAATAGTTGAGACAGACGGGATAGCCTGCAAAGCTAAAATGTTTGCTGTTTGGCCCTTTGCAAGAAAAGTTTGCTGACCCCAACCTAGAACACGGAAGCACTTTCACTTCTGGTTTGTTTTGGTGTCTTCCTCATTTATACTAAAATGTTAACCACTTTTTCAGAAATGTTATTTGTTAGGACCACTTTTCTAGGAAGAATAAATTAACTGTTAGGGGGATCTTTTGAGACGCTCCAGCTTTTCAGAGAGTAGACAGTGACTGGTTGTCACTAATTGTCTTGTGTTCTCTAATGTTCTCTGATTCATGCCGGTCATTTCTGTGACCTTGCACTGATCTTCTATCTTTTTTTTTTTTTTTTTTGGCTAAGCTTTATCTATTTACTGAGATGGCTCTTTTTTCTCTGACTTGCTTTTCTTATACTTTTCAACTGGGAAAAACATTTGTCATCTCCATTTCCTTTGGTTCTATAAAGGAAACAAACCAAACCAAATTGAAACTGGTTTCTTCTTCCCTCACTATCTGCCCAGCCTCCAGTTTTTATATTATCTACAAACTTAGAAACTGCATTTCATGTGCTTATGACTTTTACATATAGCATTATTCACAAGTGTGGTTCTGAAATTGACCCTGGAGGCATTTTCCATCTGATTCTCTCTTCCATTCGAAGAAGTTTCCATCTGTGGATACTCTGTGTTGCCCGAGCTAAAGCCTTCCAAATACTCCTTAATTCATCTTCTATTCAACACCACTTTGGAACACTGTCCAGAGCTTTCTGGGAAGTATAAACATTTAGAGCATACATATTTCTCTATCCTACCAGATCAAAAACATCAGAAAAAACTGTCCATAGAGTGTAAGCACACTCTCCTGTTGTCTGGATATAGGCTGACAATTCTCCATCACATTGTGTTTTCCTAGACACCTTTTTAGTGCTAGTATTCCAACAACTGCCCAGGGGTTCCTCAAAATAAGAGTAATGCTCCTGATTTTGTGACATCCTGGAAGATGGTGTGTGGTACACTGGCCTCATCTCTAAGGAACAATGATTATATTATCAAATGTGTATCCACTGTGTGCCAGGCATACTACAGATAATATTTCTCTTCTTCTTCACTTTTCTGAAGGGTGGTTATGATCATTTTAACTAATGAGAAAACAAGGGTTCAGAGCTGTTAGACTCCTGTGGTTATTAAGTGGCAGAACTAAGATGCTATGATTCTAGCCTTCCTGTTCACTACCATTGTGGGCTGTCCTCAGGGTTAACTGCTGTAACCATTAGCTTGCTCCTCCTGACCAAAGGGATTGGTGGAGTGAGGTGGGTGCACCCAGAACCACAACAGAAAGAAAGCAGGGACTGGCTTAGGGATCAAAAGGCAGAAACTCTTTGGCATTAGCCTGTTCCCTAGGGCTCCATATAGATGAAATGGCACCTGTGAGCTGTTTCTCCATCCCTAAGAAAGAGAGGAGAAGGGGACAGCAGAGGATGAGATGGCTGGATGGCATCACCGACTCGATGGACATGAGTTTGAGCAGGCTCCAGGAGTTGGTGATGGACAGGGAAGCCTCGCACGCTGCAGTCCATGGGGTCGCAAAGAGTCGGACACGACCAAGTGACTGAACTGAAGAAGGAATCAGTATTTTCTCCCAAGTCTCTAGTTTCATATTTGTGTTTATGTTCATTTGCATTCCTCTGAAAAGTCACATGACCTTTAGGAAAGTCTTGTTTAAATGCTTTAAGATTTCTATCAGCCGAGCTATGAGGAGTATGTGACTATAGGCTCACTCTTAGACCAAAGGTGTTGGGTAGAAAGTGGGGGCTTCCCTGCCAGTGTGGGACTATCAGCAGTATGTAGATCTTTCTCAGAGGATAAGATTGATCCTCAATCAGCCTCCCTTCCCAGTTTGGTAACCTAGCTCCCTCTGGAAATTTGGGAGAATCTGAACATCCTTATAGGTATTGTTTCTGGAGTTGGATTCAGATGGAGGAATACTGGACATATATTTGTCCATAATGACATGAGCTTCCTGGTATTAGATGTGGGGTGGAGTTGCAAGATTTTTCAGCTAGCATGCCTCATTTCCAAATGCAAATTCAGCTTTTGCCTGAATCTCAACTCAAATGTGGTGCAGAATAGAAAGGCCTGGGTAGTGTTCAGTATTTAGCAGAATGACTGAAAAGCAAGAAACGGTTCAGCTTCATCTTGTTTGTGGTTGAGGTACCTAAACACATACATGCACAGGCTGTCAATGCTGTAAACATACATGATTAGAGATACAAACACAGATGTGACAATAATAATGTTTACTGAGTGCCTATTATGTGCCGAGCACTGTGCATATTTACAGCTGGGTGTGTATATGTAAAGGGAGAGAGACTGAGAGAAGACAAGTCTTTCCCTGAAACAGACATGCCACAATAAAAACAAAAGCCTCACATATTGGAAGCCAGCCGGCTAGAGGATAGAATGCTGGATTATGCTAAATTCAGCTGACCCCAATGGCTTCTTTCTAAAACAGGGGCAAGCCCATGTATTCAACTAAGGTTAAAATCAATACAAAGAAACAGGATCCCTGGGGCCAGACTGAATCTAACAATCTCTGTGCTTCAATTTTAATATTTGTAAAACTGGAATAGTAACCTGAAAGGGTTGTTCTAGGAATAAATGGGGTGAGGTGTTCCCTGGCAGCTCAGTGGTAAGGAATCCACCTGCCAATGCAAGAGATGTGGGTTCAATCCCTAGATCGGGAAGATCCCCTGGAGAAGGAAATGGTTATCCACTCCAGTATTCTTGCTTGGGTGATTCCCCTGGACAGAGGAGCCTGGTGGGCTATAGTCTATAGGGTTGCAAAGAGTTAGACACAACTTAGCAATTGAACAACAACATCAAAATAAATGGACATCTATAAAACACTGAGAACATCTTGTAGCTCAAAGCAAGTGCTCATAACTCTTAGCAATGATGCCCATGATGAGGAGGATTTCTCCATTGGCCTGGATGTGATGGGCGATTAAGGCACCACAAGATATTGACTCTTTGCTCTTACTCACTTCTAGTGGCTGGAAGTTCCCAGGCAAACTCATACACAGCAAGTAACTGGGTATCGTGGAAGGGCAGAGCTCAGTGGGGTGAAGTGAGGGGTCTGGTAAGAAATGAAGCAAGAAAGGTAGGCAGACGTCAGATGATAAGGACACTGTATATCATGCTAGGGCATTTGGAAATCATCTTCAAATGCTGGCAGGCCAAGGGAAAAATTTTAAGCCTGGGAGCATCATGGATGACTTTGCTAGAAAGATGCTCTGGCAGTAGCATGTCAATGATCTAGGGCAGAAGTGAGAATCCGTTTACTATAAAGGGACATATAGCAAATACTTTAGGCTTTCAGGGCCACCTATGGTCTCTGTTGTATATTCCACTTTTTATTTGTCTTTAATAATCCTTTAAAAATACAAAAGTCATTCCTTTCATAATCCTTTAAGTTATCTGGGTTCAAACCCTAGCTCCACTACTTATTAAGTGAGGGATCTTAAGCAAGTTAATTAAACAGCTCTGGGCTCAATTTCAATTCTTTTAATAATCCTTTAAAAGCCATTCTTAATAAGCTCTTTAAAAAATGTAAAGCCACTGGCAGGAATTTGCCAATCCCTGGTCTTGAGAAGGCAAATATAGAGTTAGGAGGCTGCCGCCATCATTGAGAGCTGACACGTAAGCCAAGGACAGGCAGTGGGAACGGAGGTCAGTGGAGGGTGAAAGAGCCACTGAAGAACTGGAACAGTCTAGAAATACAGGCAGGCCTCATTTTATTGCACTTCACTTTCTTGTGCTTCAGAGATACTATTTTTTTTTTTTTTTTAATAAATTGAAGGTTTGTGGCAACTCTGCATGGAACAGGCTTATTGGTGCTATTTTTCCTTGTTTCTTTTCCTTAGTATCTGATGGCTTCTACTGAACACTTTAAAAACTTTTTATGTTGTTTCGGGGTATACAATGGAAGTAACAAATAGATTCAAGGGATTAGATCTGTAGACAGAGTGCCTGAAGAACTACGGATGGAGGTTTGTAACACTGTACAGAAGGTGATGACCAAAACATCCCGAAGAAAAAGAAATGCAAAAAGGCAAAATGGTTGTCTGGGGAGGCCTTACAAATAGCTGAGAAAAGAAGAGAAACAAAAGGGAAAGGAGTAAGGGAAAGATATACACAACTGAATGCAGAGTTCCAAAGAACATCAAGGAGAGATAAGAAAGCCTTCCTAAGGGAACAATGCAAAGAAATAGAGGAAAAAATAGAATGGGGAAGACTAGACATCTTTTCAAGAAAATCAGAGATACCAAGGGAACATTTAATGCAAAGATGAGCACAATAAAGGACAGAAATAGCAAGGACCTAACAGAAGCAGAAGAGATTAAGAAGAGGTGGCAAGAATACAAAGAACTATACAAAAAAGGTCTTCATGAACCAGATAACCACGATGGAGTGGTCACTCCCCTAGAGTCAGACATTCTGCTGTATAAAGTCAAGTGGGCCTTAGGAAGCATTACTATGAACAAACCAAGGGGAGGTGATGGAGTTCCAGCTGAGCTATTTCAAACCCTAAAAGATGATGCTGTGAAAGTGCTGCATTCAATATGCCATCAAATTTGGAATACTCAGCAGTGGCCACAGGACTGAAAAAGGTCAGTGTTCATTCCAATACCGAAGAAATGGCAATGTTCACACTACCATACAATTGCCCTCATTTCACACGCTAGCAAGATAATGCTCAAAATCCTTCATGCTAGGCTTCAACAGTATGTGAACTGAGAACTTCCAGATGCATAAGCTGGATTTAGAAAAAGCAGAGGAACCAGAGATCAAACTGTCAACATCCAGAGGGATGGGATAGGCTGAAAGATGGGAGGGAGGTTCAAAAGGGAGGGGATACATGTATACTTGTGGCTGATTCATATTGAGGTTTGACAGAAAATAGCAAAATTCCATAAAGCAATTATATTTCAATTAAAAAGTAAATTAATTTAAAAAATTTCCAACATCCACTGGATCACCAGAAAAACAACTGCTTCTACTTCATTGACTACACAAAAGCCTTTGACTGTGTGGATCACAATAAACTATGGAAAATTCTTAAAGAGATGGGAATACCAGACTACCTTACCTACCTTCTGAGAAACCTGTATGCAGGTTAAGAAGTGACAGTTAGAACTGGACATGGAACAACAGACTGGTTCCAAATAGGGAAAGGAGTATGTCAAGGTTATATATTGTCACCTTGCTTATTCAACTTATATGCAGAGTATATCATGCAAAATGCTGGGGTGGATGAATCATAAGCTGGAATCAAGACAGTCAAGAGCAGTATCAATAACCTCAGATATGCAGATGACACCACCCTAATGGCAGAAAGTGAAGAGGAACTAAAAAGCCTCTTGATGAAAGTGAAAGAGGAGAGTGAAAAGTCTGGCTTAAAACTCAACATTCAAAAAATGAAGACCTTGGCATCCAGTCCTATTACTTCATGGCAAATAGATGGGGAAACAATGGCATATTTTATTTTGGGGGGCACCAAAATCACTGCAGACAGCGACTACGGCCATGAAATTAAAAGACACTTGCTCCTTGGAAGAAAGGCTATGACAAACCTAGAAAATGTATTACAAAGCAGAGATAGTACTTTGCCAACAAAGATCAGTATAGTCAAAGAATGGATGCTTTTGAACTTTCTGAAGACTTTGATGCTTTTTGAAGACTCTTGAGAATTCCTTGGACAGCAAGGAGATCAAACCAGTCAACCCTAAAGGAAATCAACCCCGAATATTCATTGGAAGGACTGATGCTGAAGCTCCAAAACATTGGCCATCTGATATAAAGAGTTGATTCACTGGAAAAGACCCAAATGCTGGGCAAGAATGAGGGCAGGAGGAGACGGGGATGACAGGATGAGATGGTTGGATGATATCACTGACTCAGTGAACATAAGTTTGAGCAAACTCCAGGAGATAGTGAAGGACAGGGAAGCCTGGTGTGTTGCAGTCCATGGAGTTTCAGAGTCAGACACAACTTAGTGACTGAACAACAATAGTTAGATTAAGAATGTTGTTATAGTTTAGGGTGAACAGCAAAGAGACTCAGCCCGACATATACGTGTATCCGTTCTCTACCAAACTCCCCTCATATCCAGGCCGTATTGGTACTATTTTTTTAATAGCATTTGCTCACTTCACATCTCTGTGTCATATTTTGGTGGTTTTTGCAATATTTCAAAGTTTTTCATCATTATTATATTTGTTATGGTGATCTGTGATCTTTGATGTTACTACCGTGACTCTGTGAAGGCTCAGATGATAGCAAGAAAATATTTTTAGATTAAGGAATATAGATTGGCTTTTATGACATAATGCTATTGCACTCTACAGTGTAGTGTAAACATAACTTTTATATATTCTGGGAAACAAGAAATTATTGATTAGCTTTATTGTGATATTGGCTTTATTGTGATCTGGAGCTCAGCCTGCCCTATCTCTGAGGTATACCTATATTTTGGTTTGGAAAGCTGGATGGCTGGAGGTATTCTTTACTGAGATAAGGACTGAGGAGTTTAGTTTTAGAGATATTGTGCATGTGTGTTTAGTCACTTCAGTCTGTGTCCAACTCTTTGTGACCCCATGGGCTATAGCCCGCCAGACTCATCTGTCTATGGGATTCTCCAGGGAAGAATACTGGAGTGGGTTGCCATGCCCTCCTCCAGGGGATCTTCCCAGCCCAGGGATCGAATTCACATCCTGCATTGGCAGGTAGGTTCTTTTCCACTAGCACCACTTGGAAAGTCCTTAGAGATACAGAGTTGACCTTTTGTGGGGCATCTGGGTTAGTATGTCTAGCAGACAATTTTACATCTGAATCAGAAGAAAGATGTACTCTGTGCTAGATACAGGAGAATCAGCATACAGAGGAGTCCTGGAGCCAAGGGATCACTAGTGTATACAGAGTGAGACTTCTAAGCGGGTAGCTAATAGGCGGGTAGAGAAGGAAGGATCCCAAAGATGCTGAGATAGAATAACCAGAGAAGTAGGAAGCAAGCCAAGTGTGTGTGGTTTCTAAAGTAGTAAGAGAGCGTTTTTAGAAAGAAGGTTTCAGCCTGTGTAGAATGTTGTTGAGAGCTCAGATTAGATAAGGCATGCTTTGTGAGACAACTTTCTTCTTTTTGAACAAACTAGAAATAAGCTTTTTGTGGGGGAGGAGGCTTTACACAAGAGTGTATGTTCTATGTTACATGTGGCCCCAGAACGCAAGGTGGGCAAATAGAAGAGAACTCCATCATGAACGGAGTGGAAATATCAGGTAAGGATTTTAAAAATGCATAATTAACAACCTTGGTGGGGGACCTAAGATAGCCTTCTATATGTGAAATATTTCCAGGTTATAAATTAGCTACTTGAGAGTGATAATATTAATGTTATCAAACCACTGGAGTGTAGTATTCTCTAGTAGCCCTCCAGTATATCTCAGTTTCTGGAGAGCAGGGACATTTCCTTATTTATGATCTCATTCTCTGGCACCTATCACTACCAAATGGCCAACAGAGATACTTGGGGAGTTGAAGGGACAACTGCAAAGGGCCCCCTGACAGCTCCCCAGCTTCTACTCATGCTTGTCTATAATCTACTTACCACAAAGTAGCCAGTGTGGGTCAATAAAAATGGAAATCATATCATTTTACTTTCCTGATTAATAGCCTCTAAAATCTCCCTGTGGTGCTCAGATCAAAACCCCAACTTCTCATCCAGGTCTCTGGTTGCCCCCATGGCATCCCATATCACCTCTACCTTCAGCCTGCCACACTCCAGCCAAATGGTCTTCTTTTTGAGTTCTTTCAACACAATAAACTGATCTTCCCTTTGGGAGTTTTGCACTGCTTCTCCCTTGCCCAGGAAGGTTCTTCCTTCTGATGTTCTATTGCTGGACCCTGGTTATCATTTAGCTCTCGGCTTTCAGGTCACCTCTTCAGAGTAACTCACCTACTGAGGTCACCAGATCATTCTTTCTCAAAGCCCTGTTTCATTTCCTGCCCAGCACTCATCACCATCTGCTATTTTTCTTGTGTCCTTTTCTGTGTTTACAGTCTTGCTTCGCACTCACTCATTAATTCACTCACTGTTTATTTAGTACCTGTTTAGTGCCAGGTACTCTTTCCAGCACTGGGGACACAGCAGTAAAGAAAATTCCTACCATTATGGACAGGAAATCAACACATCCATATGCAATATGTCAGAGGATGATAAAATTCTGTGAGTAAAATAGAGTTAAAGGGTCAGAGAATGATAAGGAGTGCTCTTTTAGACAGAATGAGCAGGGAAGATCTTCCCGACGTGTGCCATTTGAGCAGATATCTAAATGTTCATGAAGTGCAAGAGAACTTGCGTTTCATTCACCACAATATTCTCAGCAAGTAGGTCTGTCTCTGGTATATGACAGATTAATACTTATGAGATAAAGAAATATGCCTTCCTTTCACTTAGCATTTACACCCTGCATTTACTTCTCTGGTTTCCAAACTAGAGTTTGAGTTGCCTTTACGGGGAATGAGCCTCTTTTTCCTCCATCCCTCAATCTAACATGGGGTCTGGTTAAGAGTAAGCATGGGAACGTATATGAAATAAAGGAAGAAGTAGGATTTAGGAAGAATCAGGATGTTTTAATACACTGAGGGACATCCTGTAAACGATTGCTTAAGAAGTTAACATGTGCTTCTAAGAATGAGGTGAATTCCTTTTAACTAGTAAGTTATGCACCTGATGAGATGCAGTAGTATCTGAATTGTTAGTGATTCTTTCTGAAAGCCAGCTTTTTTTAAGTCAAGCTTTGGCATATTTAAAAGCCAAGACAACAGACTTCAGTCACTTTCTTGGTGGCTCAGGCTTTCGGAGTGTACTTGAATATATCTGCAAAGTCCTTCAGACCAATAGCCGGCTGAAGTTTGCAGACTCTTTCAGAAAGATGGATTTGGGTACTAAGCAAAAACAGACTAACTGAACTATAACACCGAGCATTTCAGCACTTCTCTGTTTAAAAATAAATGAGCATTTCTGAACCGCTACCAGACACAGGAATGATGACAAGCAATGAAATCCAACACAAAAGAGGTCACCAACAGCCACAGCAGAGTAGTCCCAATGGCAGTTCTGTGGCTCCTGTGTGTTCTGTACAGATGCAACCATTTTATTTTCTCAAACAGCACTTGGAAAACTGCATAAAACACTAAGCTCCAGCCATATTTCTTACTGGCTAGCTAAGCAAAATGGAAAAATTATGATGTCAAGGATCAGAAACGGAAATCTCTTATTTTTCCCTACTGCATGCCATTAACTTGCATTAAAAAGTTCTGTTAAGGCTAGATCTGGAAAAAATATCTTGATAGTGGCAAAAACTGTAGTACTGTCTGCTCATGACCCCTATGTGGTTTTTTTCCTTCTTTTTAATGTGGACCATTTTTTAAAAGTCTTTATTGAATTTGTTACAACATTGCTTCTGTTTTATGCTTTGTTTTGTTGGCCACAAGGCATGTGGGATCTTAGCTCCCCAACCAGGGATCGAACCCACACACCCTGCATTGGAAAGAGAAGTCTTAACCAGTGGAAGCACGTTAAGTCCCTGTGCTTTCCTTCTTAATGTTATCCCCTGTTCCCACTAATATCCTGGTGGCTCATGACCTAGAATTTGCTCTCTTCTGTCCTAGGCCTACAACTTTTCATCTTTAGCAACTGGCTGCCAGGTTTCTTTTTTTAGCAAGATTCTGCTGACTCTTCTTCATCTTAAAGCCATTAGACTCCTAATGCCCATTAAGGTAAAAATCAAAAGGCAAAAGTAGTATTTTAAGAATTATTGATGTCCTTGAGATTATTAGACCAAAAAATTATTCATTGATCAAAGAAATACTTGGAAAACACTGCATGCTATACATGTTGGAATGCTTATAGGAGTTGAAAATGGAAAAACCAAAGTAATTTCCCTTGAGGGTTAGTTAAATACATTCAAGACCAGTAATCAGTGGTTTAAAAAGGTGATATCGACCTCTACATACTATTCTGAAATGTCTCCTAGACATGTTGTTGAATAGAAATTAATTCAAATTTGTAAACATAACATTGCATTAAAAAAACACAAATCTTATGTGCATATGTGACATATATAATACAGTAAAATATATAAAAATTCTAAATGGGTATATACTGAATTATTAAGACAGCCTCTGGGGAATAGAATTGGGGGCATGAAAGAGATCTGCATTTTTACTTTATAGATTCAGGTATTATTTGAATTTTTTTATAGCCTTTTCATTACTTTTATAAAAAAAAAGAAAAAATCAAATACTATATTAAAAAATAGAAGTAAAGTCCAGCAGTAAATACATACGTTTAACTTTAAGCGAGCATATCCCAAACTCATGTGATCAATGAACCTCTGTGAACCACTCGGAAGATAACTTGTAGGACAAATTTTGAAGTAACATGCTCAAGGTTCTCCCCACTCTCCATCAGCATAAGAGTTTTAACCTTCTGTGACGGAGAAGGCAATGGCAGCCCACTCCAGTACTCTTGCCTGGAAAATCCTATGGATGGAGGAGCCTGGTAGGCTGCAGTCCATGGGGTCGCTGAGGGTCAGACACAACTGAGTGACTTCACTTTCACTTTTCACTTTCATGCAGTGTTCTTGCCTGGAGAATCCCAGGGACGGGGGAGCCTGATGGGCTGCCGTCTATGGGGTCGCACAGAGTCGGACACGACTGAAGCGACTTAGCAGCAGTAGCAGCAGCAGCAGCCCTTCTATCAAGGAATGAAGAGAGTAGATCAGAGATGATTTGCTACAACCTCCCTCGCTTTTTAAATGAAGGGACGAAGGCCATGGAAAGCGGAAGGGCCTTGGCAAGACCAGCCCAAAGACCTCAGTCCTTCTAATTCCTCCCACATTTTTCCTGCAGTTACCAGTGACCAAGATGAGGCATGATCCTTGGATTTCATAAACTCCAGCACTCAAGGAAGTTGTTGGGTCCCCTGAGTAAGCCATGGCCTCAATATTCTCCCTGCAGTTCCAGGCAGAACAGAGTCCTGATCATCCCCTTCCCCATCTCAGTGGCCTGTGTCGTTGAACACCCATTAGGAGGAAGGAATCACTATTCAAAGGAAGGGACCCTGGAAAAGGCTAGGAGAAAACAGCAGGGGTCTTGAGGCAACTTGGTATCCCGAGTCAAATATAGGAGATGCATGAAAACATGAACTGAGTTACTCAAAACAGCATGAGCTTGTGTTGGGCAGAAGTGGATTTGAATGTATTCTCTTGATTCTGCCATTTACTAGCTATTTAACAGGGGTCAGCTTCCTTAACTACTGTGAACCTTGGTTTCCCATCTCTGAAATAAGGCTATCAGCTCGTATGTTACACCTGGCAGTGGACATTAAGAGATGATGGCTGTGGAAGTTGCTGGCATGGGGATACAGTGGCTGGAGTTAGTCAAGAAATGTTAATTCCCATCTTTCTCCTCATACAGCCAACTGCTACTCCCTTTGATCTCAATAACACCAGTTCAGGGCAACAGGCCCAGAAGATATGAGTAAAATAGGAACTGACTGGCTGATGGCAGGCATGGCACAATTTGGGCATAATAGGTGTGACAGGTGCAACGACAGAGGCAGTGCCAGTGTCCCACTCACCTGAGCACCACGGTACAACTTGCGATCAGCACCCATCCTTCTGGGGGTCTGATGCTGGAGCTGCCCCGAGACCCAGTGACCTCAATAGGATTTACTGCAACTTTAGCCTAACCCACAAACTCCTTACAAAGATTTCTCAAAAGAACTGCAGGGATCATAGCAGAGAAGCTGATCAAGGAAAGTCTATTCTGGGGAGGATCAAGAAGCAAACAAGAGGAGAGGTTACCATTATAGGCTCTCAAAACAAACTGTCTGCATTCAATCCTTGTCTCCAGTGCTTCTGTGTGGGTCCAACATCTGTGCCTTAGCTTTTTTATTACCGATGTTGTAACAGTAATGGTACTTATCTCATAAGGCTGTTTGTTTTTTTTTTTTTGAAGATTAAACAAGATAATACCTTTAAAGCATTGAGCAGAGTGTCACAGAAAAAAATGCTTAGTATTGTTATTAAAGCTGTTTGATCTGTAAGGGCTCAGGTTGAGAAGCAATATTGTCGACATTTCAAAAACACACAAGGTGTAGGCAGGATGGACAGAGTCATGTTTGTTCATCAAGTTTCGGAAGAGCAGACAGAACTATTCTTTGGAATCTAATAAACTTGATATTGAATCCTTAATCAGGCCTTTCCTAAAGTGTGACCTTGGGTGAGCTGCTGAACCTCAATTTCTTATGTGAAACTGGAGGATAATGTCAATCTAGTGGCTTGACTGTCAGAAGAACAAATGTAGTGACATATAAATAAACCCGGCACGCTGCCGGACATAATATATCCTGCCTTCTTTCCTTCCTTACTCATAAGCAGGCCAGTGAAGAGGATTAACTGAACAATAGTATTTAAAAGGACATTTAATGAAAAGAGCATGCTTCATGAACTCAGTGAAGATAATAAGTTAAAATGAGGACTCTGAAGCACAGACCTTAAAGTTCCTCTCTCATCCATAGACTATGATTCTTCCATTGGCTGCCTTTCTTATTTCTGTCACATTTATTGGCTCTGCCACCTAATAAATGTGATCTTTAGGAAGTTGCTAGGCTTGATTTTCTCTTCTGTAAAGTGTGGATAAAAATTATACTACCTCTTAGAGCTGCTGTTAGAATTCAGTGAGATAAAGCATACGGAGCATTTACACCTGCCTGGAAGACAGTTGTTACTCAGTCAATGCCAGCTCTATTTGTTGTCAGGGCTGGACAAGGCTGTTTATAAAGATTACAGAGGAGGTATATAGGAAGCAAGGCATGGTTTTGGAACACAGGTAGTACAAAAAAAAATACTATTATTACCTCTTCTATCACTATTGATTCTACATTATGAATGGCCATGGCCCAAGGAAACCCTCAAATGCATGCTGTCATCCCAGTAAAGGCACATCAAAACAGAGACACCAAGAAATAATAGGACAATTAATCACAGATCCAACTGGGAATAAAAGATTTCTGGAACAAACAGCCTTCCTTGTCCAGCGCAGACAGAGGATGGGCTCGCCCACGGGGAGCAGCAGGTGCTGGCTGCACTCTGTCCCCAGCCCTGGGGGACCACACACACACACAGACAGTATCCTGGTGTATAAGCTTTTCAGCGGTTCATCTCACAAAAACAGTAACGTAATAATGCCTTGGGCTGGAATGATAGCTTCCTGCCAAAAGTTCAGAGCTATCCGGAGAGAATCTCATTAATCTCAGCGATCCTATGAGGATTGAGGGTTGTAGGTATTCTTACTATTATCTTACAAAGATGAGCGTATACAGTTTAGAGAAATTAAATACTTTGTCTTTGCTTAACCAGTCCATCAGTACTGAGATGAGAGCGGTCCCTGAGGCCCAATACTCTAAGCTCTATCCTTGCAAACACCTTGAAGGAAGAATGAACAGGGTGCCTCCTGCACAAGGTGACGCCTTCCCCCCAGCTCTTCCCAGACTAGGTAACTGCAAAACTCACCTGTCGCTGAACTGAACCTCTTCTCCATTTTTGGCCCAGCTGATGGTGGGCCTCGGGTTGCCAATGGCCTCACAGTGCAGAAGCACGCTCAGTGTCCCGCTGGCCAGGGCCACCGTCTGCCCGAGGTGGGTGACCACCTCGGAAGCAGAGAGCTGCTGGGCGGCGGAGATCTTGCGGACGATGACAGGCTTGCGGTGCGGCCGGCGGGAGCCGCCCCCGCCCTCCCCAGTGGACAAGATCCGGGAGAAGCTGCTGAAGCCAGACACGTGCTTATGGGGAGGGATGGCCACCGGGGGGCCCCTCCGCTCGGACGGCTTGAGGAGCGCGTCCTGGTGCTCCAGGTGGCTGCGGAAGATCTCCTGGGCCAGCTGGGCCACCAGATGCTTGCTGTAGACGTCGCGGAGCTCCTGGGGTTGCTGCGAGAGGTTCCGGAGGATGTCGTCCAAGCGCTGCTGCTCCGTCACCATGGTGAAGGGCAGACGCAGAAGGGCCTGCTCGGCGTTCTGGTCCTCCTCTGAAGACGCATTCCTTTCCGTGGAGTCCTGCAGCTCCCACGACGCCAGCAGCTCTCCCGGCCAGCCCCCCTGCTCCAGCAGCCGCGAGACCAGGTCGTCATAGCGGCCTCCAGTGTCGGCGGGGACGCCCCGCTTCTCGGCCTTGCTGCCGTTGGAGAAGATGCCGTTCTGGTGTTTGTGCGTCTGCAGGGCCTCCTTGGGGCTGGCCTTCCTCACCGCGAGGGCCTCCTCCTCGATCCTCAGGCTCAAGGGCCTGGCCACCAACTTCCGGTTGCCTCCGATGAGCTTAATCACAAACTGCTCCCGGGCTGGTCCGGCTGAGCAGGTGTAGATTCCCGCATCAGAGGGCTTGAGGCGGTGGATCTTAAGGTACCCAAAGGGGGCCACAGTGACGTGGGCAGAGCTGATGAGGTGCTGGCCGTCCTTCTCCCAGGTGATGAGGGGCTTGCGGAAGCGCCGCGTGGGACAGCGCAGCACCACCGCGGTCTTGGGGAGCAAGTAGGCGAAGCCCCCCACCACGAAGTGCAGCTTCCTCTGCCGGCGCGTCTGGATGTAGACCTTCCTTGCTGCAGCGATGTGAGGACTATGCTTTGTGGATGGCCGCCCGGGCCCTGGAATGAAAGCAATGAAAGCAGACAGATGGAGAAAGAGAAGCGGAGAGTGAAGAAAGGGTAGAGTGAGGAGCAGCGACAAGACAGAGCAGAAAAGGTGAGGGTGGAGAGAAGAAAGAGAGATGGGGGACCAAAGAAAGGAGAGGGAAAGTGCTTTAGAGTTTGCTTTGGCCAGGGCCTTCACTTCCTGCCTTGTTTTACGGGAGGAGCTGGCTACCAACTGTGGACCATCAAGCTGCTGCCACAATCAAGCATGGGAGAGCTAAGGAGGTGCAGCTGGGCAACCTGCTATCACTCTCTTGGGGCTTTCTAACCCTAGAAACTGAGAGGAAGGGTTCTAGATGGAGGGTGATTCTAGGAGAAAGACAGTTCCTCTCTTTAAAAGGACTTTTTAAAAAAAGAAATATTACTCAGCTATTAAAAAGAACATGTTTGAATCAGTTCTAATGAAATGGATGAAACTGGAGCCTATTATACAGTGAGGTAAGTCAGAAAGAAAAACACCAATACAGCATATATATGGAATGCATATATATGGAATTTAGAAAGATGGTAACGATGACCCTATATGTGAGACAGCAAAAGAGACACAGATATAAAGAACAGACTTTTGGACTCTATGGGAGAAGGCAAGGGTGGGATGATTTGAGAGAATAGCATTGAAACATGTATATTACCATATGCGAAATAGATCACTAGCCCAAGTTTGATGCATGAAATGGCATTCAAAGCTGGTGCACTGGGACAACCCTGAGGGATGGGATGGGGAGGGAGGTGGGGGGGGGTCAGGATGTAGGACACATGTACACCCATGGCTGATTCATGTCAATGTATGAGAAAAACCACTACAATATTGTAAAGTAATTAGCCTCCAATTAAAATAAATAATTACAAATATTTTTTTAAAAAGGAAGAAATCAGAATCATAAAAAGCAGCAGAGGACAAAGAGAAGGAGAATGTCTCCCTTTTGGGTCCTACAGAGCATCACGGCCACCATATACATGGAGAGAAGACCTCAGAAGTGTTATACCTCTAGGGGTTACTAGTAAACAGAACACACTGTTTAGTTTAAAATCCTGGAGTGGGTCACATTAGACTTCATTAGTAATATACTGACTCCAGCTTCCAGATCTTCACATGCCAGCAAGTGCACTTTGCTCTACCTCCTGCAAGCTGGTTTTCCCCCAGTGGAGAAGAGCCTTCTGCCTGGCCACGTGTAATTAAGATTCCTTTTCCATCTCTAGCTGAGATCACCAGCCTGATGCCCTCTGAGGGCTTTACTGCCTGACTATCCCCACTGCTCTCGGGCTCAGGGAAAGCTACTGCTCTTGCTCTCTCCCCATCCCAGAGCACTGACGTACTCACTTGCACAGGTGGCCAGCATACAGGGCCTGATGGATGAAGAGAATGGCAGGGGTGGGCACAGGGAGGAATTGACAATTGATGAGACACCGGTTTTCAGCACCTTCCGGCAAACGGCACTTCGTGTCTGGGTGCCCTCCCCGCAGCTCGTGGAACACTGGTGGGGGAAGAAAGGCCAAATGCATGTAAATGCGGAGAACTGGAGGCTAGTGGGTTTCGTATGGATTCTCAAACTCACCAAAATATGAGAAAAATTGCTTGGAAAAGCAATAGCAACTGAGAAAGAGAGAAATTAATTATGTTACAGTATGAAAAGACACATCCACATTGCACCCACACTCTTTTCTGGTCTCAGGTCTCCTGTGGACATTTCACCTATTTTTACTTTTATGGTCTGGGCTTTAGAGTTACAGTTATAGAGTCCACGGTTCAGATTCCAGCTCAGTACTGCATGTCACTAGTTGGCAAGTCACTTAAACTCTGAGTCTGTTTTCACTTCTTATAACTTATTTGGCAAGGCTGGGAATTCAATGATAATATATTTTAAAACTTCACACACAGAAATGACATTCAATTCATGCTAATTCCTTTCTCCTTCCTTTACAAATTAATTATAATATTTTAATGTCAAGTATCAGATAATTCTTATGCATCTACTTTGTTTGAGGTGGAATGCTAAATGCTATGGGACAAAGATGTGTAAGACGATTCCTAACCTCAAAGGGGTGTTATCAAATAATGAGAAGAAATCCAAATGCATTATTAAAATGAAATGGTATATTAGGGAACATGGAAATCAAAACCACAATGAAATAGCACTCTATATTCACTAGAATTTTCATAATCAAAATGACAATAATAAGTGTTATTATCATAAGTGAGGATGTGGAAAAATTAGAGCCTTCCTGTAATGCTGCTGGGAATGTAAAATACAGCCCTTTTAGAAAAAGTTTGATGGTTTCTTAAAAAGTTAAGAAACATATATTTATCGTGTGTGTGTTAGTTGCTCTGCTGCTGCTGCTAAGTCGCTTCAGTCGTGTCCGACTCTGTGCGACCCCAGAAACGGCAGCCCACCAGGCACCTCTGTCCCTGGGATTCTCCAGGCAAGAACACTGGAGTGGGTTGCCATTTCCTTCGCCAATGCATGAAAGTGAAAAGTCAAAGTGAAGTTGCTCAGTCGTGCCTGACTCTTCGTGACCCCATGGACTGCAGAGTACCAGGCTCCTCCGTCCATGGGATTTTCCAGGCAAGAGCACTGGAGTGGGGTGCCATTGCCTTCTCCAGTGTTAGTTGCTCAATCATGTTCAACTCTCTGCAACCCCATGGACTGTAGCCCACCAGGCTCATCTGTCCATGGACTTCTTTGGGAAAGAATACTGGAATGGGGAACCATTCCCTTCTCCAGTGGATCTTTCCAGCCTAGGGATCAAACCCGGGTCTCCTGCATTGCAGGCAGATTCTTTATCATCTGATCATGCCCAGCAATTTCACTCCTAGGTATATTACCTGAGAGAAATGAAAACATACATCCACATAAAGACTGGTATGCTAAGGTTCATAGCAACATTATCCTTAATAGGCAAAAATGGAAACAACTCAAACATGCATCAACCGGTGAATGGATAAATGAAATGTGGTATGTCTATACTAATAGAATATGTTACTCCACCATAAAAAGGAATGTTTTGATAATGTGCTATGACATGGATAAACACTGAACACATTATGCTAAGTTGAATTTAAAGAATATAAATTATACTTCAATAAAGCTGTTTAAAGAAATAGCAATAAAAGAACTTAGTAAAAATATAAGATTGTAAGTGAAGTATTGATATCATAAAATGAATGCTAACAACTGGTGAATGCTCAAGTTATACCAGTGATTTCCTGGCCTAGTCTGGAAGATGGTTGGTGTCTGGAGGGGTTTAGAGAACCAGGAGTAAGCATGGAAGGCAGGGAACTATAGAGAATCAAGGTGGAAGAGTTCAGTGCTCAAGGCCAAGGCAGGCTTGGGGACAGAGCTGAACCAGTTTGACTGAACAGAAAGGCCAAGTGGAGAGTGTCAGGAGCTCAAGAGGTAGTTTGGGGCCAGATGTTGGAGACTTTTAATTTTCAGACGGAAGGTTTGGAATTGGTCCATAAGGCAATAAGGAGCCATTTAAGGGAGGAGTGAAATGATGAAGGAGGTGTTTTGAGAAGGTTAATCTGGCAACAGTGTCTGGGAGGGATAGGAGTAGGAGATGGATGGGAGGCAAAGATGTCAGTCAGTTAAGCAGGCTGCCACAGTAGTCCAGGCTGGAGATGATAAAGGCCTGAACTAGGGTCATGGCAGCATGCCACGTTAACTTGAAAAATGACAGTAGAAACCAAAAAATAGTATCTTAGGTTTCCAAGTTTCATATGCTAGCCCATGGAAATGAACTATTCCATGCAATGCACTGAGATATCCACCACCCTAAAAGACATTTAAGATGCAAAAAATGGAGATGAGAATCAAGCCCATTGCTTTTGTTCCCTCAAGAGCGTGGATTCCAGATTCCACCCACCCCTTATTTTATTGTAAATGACAGCACCAAATCCAGGGCTCAGGTGGAATGGGGGTAGAGAGCCTGGAAATTATAAAAGCCTGGTCATTTGAGTGTTGCCAAGTACAGAAATGGAAAAATGGACCGTGTGTTAGAAGATCAGTTTATGATTCTGGTCAAATCCAGTTCTTTCTCTAGGTTCAATTTCCACATTTCTGAAACAGGGAGACTATACTCGAGCAGGGATTTTCAAAGTGTGTTCTTTAGCTATGTTGAGGATGTGATTTTGGGGCTTCTCAAGTGATCTACAGACCCAATCATTTGGGGATCTGGGACCCCTACCCACACTTCCACCAAATAACTCTGATTTGTTCTGTTTTAGATTTTTGACTTCACTGAAACATTTCAATGAAAAAAAAGTGTTTTGTGGCTTTAATTTTTTAAAGAACCACTAGACTATAGGCTCTCCTAAGTTCCTTCTAGCTCTAAAATTGACTGCTTTGACTTTAATTTCTTTTATGCTTGGGGGAGGAAGGAATTTCCATAAAAATATGACTTAAAAATATTGAATAGCCAACTCTTTCAAGAGATGCAAGTGTTTCTTTTAAAGAAAAGAAGTAAGGTCTTTTGAGAGACCTTTTCTCAGAATAGAATCTGAAAGTAATTGTATTTGAAGTGTTTAAAACTTTGGCTTAATTCTGTCTCTAAGGGATTCTGTGCAGTAACCGTGAGATTAAGCCCAGATAGTTGAGGATGAAAAACACCCATAGATCATCCAGGTCTTCCTTTCTCCAAAGGGAGTCATGTGGGGGGTGTGGAATGCAAGTCTTACCCCAGCCAGAGGGCCAAAGGAAGGGTTGTGGGGATAACAGGGCCAACTGAAGCCTTTGTGAACACCCCCAGGAGCAGTTTTGTATGGCACCAGCTCGAGTTTATCCCCAGTGAATATGGGTTAAAATCCCACCACTCCCAGCCCCATCTCAACGTTTGGAATTTCCATTCATCAACCCAGATAATGCAGAACCTAGTAACATTCCTTGGATAAAAGGGCTAACTATTCCTAGTTCTCAAAATGCAACTTCTGCCTCCTAGGAAGACCAGCAGAGCCTGTGGGAGGTCTCAACCATAATCCTGGATCCAGCCAGTCAAGAGCTTTCTTTCATTTCCTCTCCTTTTCCTGACAATGAGGAGGGACAGAAGGAAATCACAACCATGATAAGGGTTAACTTTTACTAGGCACAGAGTACTTTATTTGCATCATTTATAACTGATAACCATGTTAGTGGACATAACTATCATCGCCAATATTCAGTTGAGCAAACTAAAGCCTAGAAGGGTCAAGTAACCAGCCCAAGGTTACACAGCCAGTAAGTAGTAGAGTCAGGATTTGAACCTAAGTTTGCCTGACTTTGAGTCTGAACTCTCAAGTACACACGATACTGTTCTACAGGTCTCCTTTACTTACTGGCACCTTAGGCATCTGGTCCCATCACTTCATGGGAAGTAGATGGGGAAACAGTGGAAGCAGTGTCAGACTTTATTTTTCTGGGCTCCAAAATCACTGCAGATGGTGACTGCAGCCATGAAATTAAAAGACGTTTACTCCTTGGAAGGAAAGTTATGACCAACCTAGATAGCATATTCAAAAGCAGAGACATTACTTTGCCAACAAAGGTCCATCTAGTCAAGGCTATGGTTTTTCCAGTGGTCATGTATGGATGTGAGAGTTGGACTGTGAAGAAAGCTGAGCACCGAAGAAATGATGCTTTTGAACTTTGGTGTCGGAGAAGACTCTTGAGAGACCCTTGGACTGCAAGGGGGTCCAACCAGTCCATTCTAAAGGAGATCAGTCCTGGGTGCTCATTGGAAGGACTGATGCTAAAGCTGAAACTCCAGTACTTTGGCCACCTCATGCGAAGAGTTGACTCATTGGGAAAGACCCTGATGCTGGGAAGGATTGGGGGCAGGAGGAGAAGGGGATGACAGAGGATGAGATGGCTGGATGGCATCACTGACTCGATGGACATGAGTTTGAGTAAACTCCGGGAGTTGGTGATGGACAGGGAGGCCTGGCGTGCTGCGATTCATGGGGTTGCAAAGAGTCAGACACGACTGAGTGACTGAGCTGAATGCCTAATCACAAGAGTCCCTCCTTCAGATCCTCTCTGAGTTCTATGTGCTCAGAGGCCACAAACTCCAGGAACTTGGAAGGACAACTCTAATACATAGAAGTCCCCTTCTTGGCATCCTACTTGTGGAAGACCGCCACTGACAGACTTAGAAGAGCAATACTTTTTACAATACACCCCTGGGAGGCCATCTTCATCTAGAGCCACTTACTTGGCTAATACATCAGTGCTCTCACCTGCACTGATGTTAATGATTTTTCATACATGATTGTTGTTGTTTAGTTGCTAAGTCATGTCTGACTCTTTGTGACCCCATGGACTGCAGCACACCGGGCTCTTCTATCCTCTACTATGTCCTGGAGTTTGCTCAAATTTATATCCATTGAGTTGGTGATGCTCTCTAACCATTTCATCTTCTGCCACCCAGGTGGCTCAGTGGTAAAGAATCCACCTGCTAATACAGGAGCTGCAGGAGACACGGGTTTGATCCCTGGGTTGGGAAGATTCCCTGGAGGAGGAAATAGCAACCCCCTCCAGTATTCTTGCCTGGAAAATCCCATGGATAGAGGAGTCTGGCAGGCTACAGTCCATGGGGTGGCAAAGAGTTGGGCATGACTTGGCAACTGAGCATTCGCACACACGCGCACACACACACACACGGTGCCCATAGGTGTGTGGGTTTAACTCTGTGTTTTCTATCTTGTTCCATTGATCTATATTTCCTATACGATACTATACCCTAAATCAACATCCCATGGAAAAATTGTCACTAACATATTTACACATGCACATACACATACACTCATCCCACACATTAAATCTTTCATCCTTCTAAATTACTTCTAAAAGATGATAAAAATTGTTCCCCCATCTGTTCTGAGACATTTGCGGGGAGCTACCATCAGAAGGCCAAATTTTACTGCCAAACTGCAAAGCCTACGGTGACATAGGTTAAGTCTCAACCGCAGTGTACTCGGCAGGCGTCGTCTGATGGACCTCTGCATGGGCTGATAGAACGTGGGGCGAGAATTCTCAGAATACAGGCTGGATGACGTGGCATCTTCATTTTCAGAGGCAGCTGCTTTCCCCTCTGGGGCAGCAAGGACCTCTGTGATGGATTTCAAGCAGCAGCAGCAGCTCTGTCCTATGAGCTGGATGGTCTACAAAGGAGGCAGAGAGTTCGACAAGGCCAATCCAGAGGCTTCTAGGCAAGAAAGAGAAGGGTCTTGAATCTGGTTCGGACCCTGAGATTTTCACTTCAGGCCTCGTAATTCCGTTCTTGGCTGAAACTACTTGCAAGGCGAGACTTTTGGTGGGGGTGGTTTTTATGGAAGACACTAGGGCCTATGAAGGAGTTGCAGGCGAGTCAAAGAAGGAGTAGATGCTGAAAACAAGTTGGAGCTGGGTGTTGATGAGTTAGTTCAGGCGAGTGTTGAAGTAGGAATGATTTAGAGAAGCAGGTTAGTCGGGGGTCTATCCTTAACTGATGAGGTAAGTCAGGAATGGTAATGCCGATGTGGTCATCTCCCCAGATGCAGGGCATCGGGGGAAATCAACTTCTCTTGCTGGGAAGCTGTTGACGTTTTGGATCCAGGAAACTGACAGGAAGGAGGCAGGATTTCCTTGGCCTTCTTTTCCTAATAAATCATACGCCTCATTGTCCAGTAACTTGGATGAAAAGAACTAGAGAGGCTTTGCTTTTCCTGAGGAGAGACTAGAAACATCTGGGAGTAAGAGATGTGGGGTGGGCGGCAGGGGGAGGGGGGATGTCAGGAAGGTGGGAGTGAATGGAGAGGAGGAACCCGGTGTTCTCGGTAAAATCCTGGATCCAAATAGTACAAACGAGGCCTGGTTTGTTCTATGAAGGGCCCATTTTCAATTCTCCACTCCTCATTGTTGAGTGAGGGCTGGTTGCTTAACAACTCCCATCCTGCAGCCTAGTTAAAAGCTAGTTACACACTATGGTAACAATGCTTACAAAAACTCTGTCGTATGTATAACTGATTCACTTTGCTGTGGCATCTTATAAAACTTATTAGCAATCTTGAAACCTGAAAGTAACACCACATTGTAAATTACCTACACTGCAAAGAAGATTAAAAAAAAACCAAAAACAACTCAGGGACTTCCCTGATGGTCCATTGGTTAACAAGCCACCTTGCAATGCAGGGGACACAGGTTAGATCCTTGGTTGGGGAACTAAAATCCCAAATGCTGCGGAGCAACTAAGCCCATGTGCCACAACTCGAGAGTCCATGGGCTGCAATGAAAGATCCCGCATGACACAACTAAGACCCAAGACAGCCAAGAAAATAAGTTTAAACAACAACAACAACCCCCTCCCCCCAACACACACACACACAAACTCTGTTCCACAGTGCTAGGAGGATTCTTTTGTTCTGTTCTCGCCTTCTGTATCTGTAAGTCTGGGTGCCTTCTCCTCTTTATGCCTCTTTTGTTATCTCCTTCTGAGGAGCACACATACCTCTGTCCAGTCTGAGAGCAGCCACTCACTGGGACAGTCATCTTTCTTGCAGGCTTGCTGGGAGGTCAGTTTGGGGGCGGAACAAAAGGTCTCGGGAAGCTCCAGGAAGCTCCCATCAGCCATGCGCTGTTTGCAAAGAACCTCGCGTTTCTGGATGCCCCCGCCGCAGGTCCTGGAACACTAGGGGAGGAAGAGAAAGCAGACTCTGCGTAAGACAGTAGGACGTTTGACTGCCAATCCAGTTCTTACCTTAGCCTTGGCTTACTGCAGAGTGAGAAAAGAAACAATAAATAAATAGGGAAGAAAACCCAGGAACCAACCCAAAGGAGATTGTTTCCCCTCCTTGAAATGCATTTTTGTAGCAAAGTCTACACACTCCACTCTTAATCTTAAACATTTAACTAGAGCATCCAGGAATTTTGAGGGCCTTTAAATCTTAGAGAGTTGTTTCTAAACTATGATTTGCATGCAGTCACCCAAGACAACTGGTTTAACAGGTGATATAATAGAGTGTTAAACATATTTACGATGCAGTGAAGATAATCTGTGCTTCTTCCAGAATGAAGCAGAGAGAGCTCCTGGCATCCATGTAAATCTGGAGGAATTAGTCTGCAGAAAAGGCAGCCCTTCCTCTCTCCATGTACAGAGCCCATCCTCTCTAACCTATTGGAGGTGGAGCAGGTCTGAGGCTTGGTTTTTTGAATTTCCTAGAATATGTTTCTTATAGGACTGGTGTTTTTTTTCTGGGCAGTGGGAGCAAGAGCCATGGACATTTGGGATACAAGAAAAATCTCCCCATTTTAGTGGTTTTCAACAGGCCCCCAATCAAACAGGTCATTTACATGTAACTGAATGAATATCACCCAGTTATTTGTAGGGATGGGGCAGGAAGCTGTTACTCTAAGACTGGCTCCTCCTTTGCGATAGTAAAGAAATGCTCAGTTTTTAGCTGGGCACAGGACCCTTTGGCATACAGACTATATTTGCTGACCTTCCTTGAAGGTGCCATGTGACTAAGTGCTGGGCAAAGGGATGTTCATGGAAGGTTGTGGGCAGCTTCATGGAAAAACACACAAAAAGAGAGTGTGGCATTTCCCCCTCCCCTTCTCCTCCTTGCTGGCTGCAATATGAACATGTTAACCTTCCGTCTTAGACAGTGATAGGTAAAAAGATGGAAGCAGCCTAACATCCTGATGGTGACACCATACTGGCCCTGGATGGCCTGTGTGTATATAAGAGAGAAACGTTTTTCTTTCTTACTTAAGCTATTGTGACTTTGGGTTTCCTATCCTTTTAAATCCGTCCAACCCATCCATCCTAAAGGAAATCAGTCCTGAATATTCATTGGAAGGACTGATGCTGAAGCTGAAACTTCAATACTTTGGTCACCTGATGTGAAGAACTGACTCACTAGAAAAGACCCTGATGCTGGGAAAGATTGAAGGCAGGAGAAGAAGGGATGACAGCAGATGAGATTGTTGGATGGCATCACTGAGTCAATGGACATGAGTTTGAGTAAATTCTGAGAGTTGGTGATGGACAGGCCTGGTGTGCTGCGGTCCATGGGGATGCAAAGAGTTGGACATGACTGAGCAACTGAACTGAACTGAACCCTAATTAGAAAGACAAATACTGTATGAAATCACTTATATGTGGAATCTAAAAAATACAACAAACTAGTGACTACAACAAAAAAGAAATAGACTCAAAGAAAACAAAATAGTGGTTAGCAGTTTGGGGGCGGGGATGGGGCAATATACAGGTGGAGGAGTGGGAGAGACCAACCACTGGGTGTAATACAGGCTCAAGAATGTATGGAACAACATGTACTGTGAGTGGCAAGTAAACTGTACAAATTGTATAAAAAATTTTACAGGAGGTATAGACACAAATGCTGCTGCTGCTGCTAAGTCACTTCAGTCCTGTCTGACTCTGTGTGACCCCATAGACGGCAGCCCACCAGGCTCCCCCGTCCCTGGGATTCTCCAGGCAGGAACACTGGAGTGGGTTGCCATTTCCTTCTCCAATGCATGAAAGTGAAAAGTGAAAGTGAAGTCACTCAGTCGTGTCCGACTCTTAGCAACCCCATGGATTGCAGCCTAACAGGCTCCTCCGTCAACGGGATTTTCCAGGCAAGAGTACTGGAGTGGGGTGCCATTGCCTTGGAAAAAAAATGTAACCTTAAATAATGTACAAATCATTACTACTCTGTGCTGGGATAATTTTATTGTAAAAACTCTAAGGAGACCTCTGTTTTCTTCAAGAAGAGTCCCTTTTCTTGAATCAGCTGCCCTTGTGCTTGTTGAAAATTTAGGGCTGGGTGTTTGTGCTATAGGAGCTTTTCCTGTTGCAGCAGTGACCACTCAGAACTCACGGGGGTCTGTGCTCAGTGGGCTGGACTCAGAACTGTAAGGGGGGGAGGTGCCCAGAGTCAAGGTTAGGATGGGTGATACAATGTCCTTGAGTAGAGTCAGAATGCTGCTGTGGCCCAGATGTCACTCTCTTACTCAGTGGTCCCAATCCTGATATACTTTAAAGCCACCTGGGAGCTTTTAAAAAGTCCTGAATCCTGGGCCCCATTTCATATCTATTAACCTCTGGGAAGTATGTCCCAGATGTTAATTTTTTAAATGTAGAAAAATTTTAAAACTCCCAGGTAATTCTGTATAACCAGGATTGAGAGCCTCTTGATGAAGGTGAAAGAGGAAAGTGAAAAAGTGGACTTAAAACTCAACATTCAAAATCTAAGATCATGGCATCCGGTCCTATCACTTCATGGCAAATAGAAGGGGAAAAAGTGGAAACGGTGATAGATTTTATTTCCTTGGGCTCCAAAATCACTGTGGACGTGACTGTAGCCACAAAATTAAAAGATACTTGCTCCTTGGAAGAAAAGCTATGACAAAGTTAGCATATTAAAAAGCAGAGGCATCACTTTGCCAACAAATCCTTATAGTCAAAGCTATGGTTTTCTAGTAGTCATGTATGGATGTGAGAGTTGGACCATAAAGAAGGCTGAGCACCGAAGGATTGATGCTTTTGAACTGTGGTGTTGGAGAAGACTCTTGAGAGTCCCTTGGATGGCAAGGAGATTAAACCAGTCAGTCATAAAGGAAATCAATCCTGAATATTTATTGGAAGGACTGATGCTGAAGCTGAAGCTCCAAAACTTTGGCCACCTGACGCAAGGAACAGACTCATTGGAAAAGACACTGATGCTGAGAGACAGTGAAGGACAGGGAAGCCTAGCATGCTGCAGTTCACGGGATCGCAAAGAGTTGGACACGTCGTAGCGCCTGAACAGGATTCAGAAACATCTCTCCAAATGAATGCCTCTCCACCATTTCCAATGGGACTAAAATAAACATGGGGTAGACAGGGCGGGTGTGGGGACCTGATACCCAGAACAGCTTCTGTTAGAACCACTGGTTGTTTGGAGTATCACATAAGGTGTATGGGGGTCCATTCAATTTGAACAAATGCTTCCAAAATAAACAGGTGCCAGAATAAGAACAGTTCTCAGACTTAAGCATCTTAATGAATGTGACAATAAGGAAAAGAGGCAGGTAAACTTTCTCTCTCTCAAACTAAGGAAGTGGACAAAGATGATTGGTTTCATTTTAAGGGTGGAGATGTAATAAAATGTACATAGGAGGGTGACCACTCAAAATATCAGAGCTGGGATATCACTTTTCAGATAGGACCTAATTTAAGGGCCAAACCCTCAGAAGACTCCCCCTAACACCATACGGAATTCCATGATAATTGGATGACCAAATACCTGCAAGAAAAGTAAAAAAAAAAAAAAAAAAAAATCAGCTTGTTATTTTGATTTGGATAGAAATGGGCTTCCCAGGTGTCACTAGTGATAAAGAACCTGCCTGTGAATGCAGGAAATGAGGGAGATGTGTGTTTGATCCCTGGGTCGGGTAGATCTCCTGGAGGAGGACATGGCAACCACTCTAGTATTCTTGCCTGGAGAATCCCATGGACAGAGGAGCCTGGTGGGCTACAGTCCATGGGGTCACAAAGAGTGGGGCATGACTGAAGTGACTTAGCATGCATGCTACATAGACAACTTGCAGGAGATTCTCAACACTCTAAGATAAAGTCAGACTGCTGAGAATGTCCTTCAGGGCCCTCACACTCTCATCTGTGTTGAGCTTCCCGAGCACATGTCTTGCCGGCCTGCCACGGCCACTGCCTTAGCTGCAGTGGACAGTCTGCCCTTCCCTGCGCACACAGATACCTCCTGTGCTATGGCCTTTGACCACATTGTTCATTATGGGAGCAATGCCCTTCACCTCTCTGTCCAGCCAGAAACTTCCAGGACATCCTTGAAGGCCCAGCTCACAGGCCACTGCTTCAGGAAAGCCTCTTCTAACCCCTCTGCCTTATGGTACAGAAGTCACCTCCTACCCAACCCTGACCTGGAAGGGTGCTGCACCTCCCCAACTAGGGCTGGTCGTTTATGGCCCTGATCTTTCCCTCCGCCTCCCTACATGTACACAGGGGTATGTGACTTTGAGGAAAGGGAACACACTCATCTTTCTATTCCCCAGTGCCTACTATTGCATCTGGCAAAGAGTGTACTCTTCATAAATGTTTGTTGAACTGATGATTGGATGAACAAAAGAGCCAAAAAGCCAGATGTTGAAAAGATGTAAAACAAACATTCAGCTGATGGGCTGAACATTCACCTTTTATCGGACTGTTTTATCATCAGCCAGATGCTGCTTCTACATCAGTCATTGGTGGGTTTCAGCCAGATGCATTGTGTGCTCTGCTGGGAACTGTGACCCTCCAGGGATGGCAGACAACCCTCTGGCTGGGTTAATGTCATCAGGGATTTGGCTTTTAAATGCTTGTCTCATCTTTGCTCAAAAAGTTTCCCTGGTGTGTACACTGATTAAAAGGTGGTTTTCAAATATTTTAAAAAATTGTAGAAGATGAAATTTCAAATTAATAAAGCTTCCAAAGTCTGTGGTGACTTTGTGAACAGGTCAAGGTTACCTGGTGAGCTGACAGTCCTGATGTGAGAGGCAGAATGCAAAGGAGAAAAATATTTTAAAGGGAGCAGCAAGAGAAATTTAATAAAACAAAATGAAAAATGTTTGCTTTATGAATCATCATTGAAAACAATATTGTGGTATGAAGAAGCAGATCTCTGGTAATGGGCATTGTTTTAAAATATATGCCATAAATGAAATAAATAACCCAAAATAGCATTTATATTGCTTATCCTTGTTGCCATGCATATTTCATGATATAAGGTCATGGATTCATTAGTTTTATAGGAAAAGTAAAAACAATACAATATGAGGAATATTTAAAAGTTATGTTTCTATACAAAAGTACAATGGCCTGAGTGTCCTGAATTTTTAAAGACTTCCCTATGATCAGCACAGTCATAAATTTTGCCTCCTTTGACGTTTTTGGTTTCATGTTGGTAGTTCAATTCACTGGGAGCTGAGTTTATTTCCTTCGTACCTCAAGTCACATTATTGAGCCCAACACAAGTGATATCCACATTCTGTTTCTAAGGTCAACTTTCCAGTTTTAATATAATGTGCTCTGCTAATAGATTCTAACTCATTTCATGCCTTTCTTCATTTGCTCATTCATTCTTTCCTCAAACATTTCCTGAGAACTTGCTGATTGCCAGGCACTGTCTTAGGTGCTAGGGACTACAGATGACTGTGAGATGGTCACTTTGCTTCAGGTATCTGCAGTTCAGTCACTGTACTTTCCCATAAAGTGAGATTAGTTTTGGGCCTCCCAGGTGGCACTAGTGTTAAAGAACCCACTTGCCAATGCAGGAGATGTAAGAGATGTGGGTTCAATTTCTGGGTCAGGAAGATCCCCCGAAGGAGGGCAGGGCAACCCACTCCAGTACTCTTGATGGAGAATCCCATGGACAGAGCAGCCTGGCGGGCCACAAGTCCATAGGGTCACACAGAGTTGGACATGGCTGAAGCGACTTAGCATGCAGCATGCATGTGATCAGTTTTACAAAAGAGGAGAGTGCAACCCAGTCTTGATGGAAAAGATGGAAGGCTTTGTGGAGGAAGTGACATAGGAAGGGATGGCCAGGGAAACGGGAGTGCTGGCAGAGTCGGACCATGTGTGCACAGATAGTCTGTGAAGGAACATGGCATGCTCACACCTTGAGCAGTCCTGAGAAGACAGAGGTTAGAGTTCATGGGGATGTGTCATTGGGAAACAAGACTGAGTAGCAGCTGAGAGTGAAGGACTTTGGACATAATTGGACATACTTTTAAGACTTTGGGGTGTCATTAAGGGTTTTAAAGCAGGAGGTAACATGATTTAACTTGTAGAAATGATTCAGGTAGCAAAGGCCAGTGGGTTCCAATGGGTACTGCCCTGTGAGACAGTCACAGGTGTGCTATGGAGAAAAGCTTTCCTGGTCAAATAAGTCTAAATGGCAGTGCATGCCATTCCCTTACTTGGGGATTCTGAGCACATGTTAATATTTTAAAGGCTTTACAGAGGGCCTGTAGTAAAAAACCACTGATACCAGGTTACGAAGCATTGGACCAGAGTTAGGCAAGACAGTACAGGGACAGCAAGTACAAGGCTGTTTTATAATGGTCTGGTCAGTTGTGAGGACTGAAACCAAGGCAGTGAAAGAAGGATGTGAGAGGAAGAGAACAATGGGGGTTGGGGAGATACAGGAAGTAGAATCAACAGGACTTGCGTGTTGACTGAGTGTGAAGGAAAAACGAGGCTGAGATAGCTCCAGGTTCTCACGAAAGGATAGGCTAGATAGTGGTGTCACTCACAGTACCAGATTCATGAGGGAAGATCAGGTCTGCTGGGGAAGGTGGCAGGTAGGTGTGTTATCAAGATTGGTGTTCAGTTCAGTTCAGTTCAGTCACTCAGTTGTGTCCGACTCTTTGCGACCCCATGAATCACAGCACGCCAGGCCTCCCTGTCCATCACCAACTCCTGGAGTTCACCTAAACTCATGTCCATCGAGTCAGTGATGCCATCCAGCCATCTCATCCTCTGTCATCCCCTTCTCCTCCTGCCCCCAATCCCCCCAGCATCAGAGTCTTTTCCAAAGAGTCAACTCTTCGCATGAAGTGGCCAAAGTATCGGAGTTTCAGCTTTAGCATCAGTCCTTCCAAAGAACAGCCAGGACTGATCTCCTTTAAAATGAACTGGTTGGATCTCCTTGCAGTCCAAGGGACTCTCAAGAGTCTTCTCCAACAGTTCAAAAGCATCAATTCTTCGGCGCTTAGCTTTCTTCACAGTCCAACTCTCACATCCATACGTGACCACTGGAAAAACCATAGCCTTGAGTAGACGGACCTTTGTTGGCAAAGTAATGTCTCTGCTTTTGAATATGCTATCTAGGTTGGTCATAACTTTCCTTCCAAGGAGTATGCATCTTTTAATTTCATGGCTGCAATCACCATCTGCAGTGATTTTGGAGACCCCCAAAATAAAGTCTGACACTGTTAGATTGGTGTTAGACCTTCATCATTGGAGGTAACTTGGTGATACATGAGACTGAGAGGTTCAAGGGGCAGTTAGAGTGCTTAGTATGTAACAGGGGTCAAAACTGAGTCAAACTGCAGGAGGGCTCAGAAAAACAAAGAACATGAGGACTGGAATCTCACTTACTAAACAAAATTATTAAATAAAAACAGAATTTCTATCTGGATCATTTTGTGAGTTAAAATTATCTTGGTCATCTAATATTAATTAAGCTTTCTTAATCTTGGAAGTACAAGGAGTGTGCAGGGCATCTTCTGGGTTTAATATTCCTGTTACTACGTGAAGCATGGATAGCATTTGCTGTTAGTTGCTAAGTTGTATTTGACCCTTTGTAACCCAATGGAATGTAGCCCACCAGGCTCCTCTGATCATGGAATTTCCCAGGCAAGAATACTGGAGTAGGTTGCCACTTCCTTTTCCAGGGGTCTTCTTCTGGACCCAGGGATCAAACAAGTGTCTCCTGCATTAGCACCCAGGTTTTTTTTTTTTTAACCACTGAGCCACCAGGTATCATGCATCCATTTCTTTATGAAGTACACTACTAAAAATAAGATAAATATTCCAATAAGTTTTTTTGTTTTCCTTCTTGGATACAACATTTTAAATAAAGATGTCTCTGATTCATGAGGATTTACATTTTAGTCACTGGTATATAACAAAACGGATGACCACATTGACTCTTTCTGCCAGAATTCAGCCCTCTAATCCAGACCAAAGTTATTCTTCTCTGTGTGGTGTGTTTAGATCTAGAAAATGAAAAATTTAATTCACAAGCATTTATGGTTATCATTAAAATTCTCTCTTTTTTTTTTTTTCCTGAATATTACCAGCAGGGCCTTTTCTCTCATATGTCTTTTTACATAGCTAAACTATAGGCATTTTGAATTGTAACCCTGATTAAAAAAAAAAAAAAGAAAAGAAAAGAAAAGGTTTACAGGGAAATCACCACATAATCACAGTTTTAAGCAAGGAAGGAAAATAGGGGTTGTGGTGACTTTTCAGTCTCTACACAGATGCACGCAATATGTATGTAGAGTGGGTGGATACAGTCCTGCATGTAAAACACAAGTAATATAGATAAATATAAACGATGCTTCAGAGTGGAGTCTCTCACTGCAGTTTAATCTTCCTTGCATCTTTCTCTTTTTTCCTCACTTCTATTTTAAAGTTATTTTTTTAGAATAAAAGCAAAGAAGATTGATGCATATAAGGCTCAAAAACAGTGACAAGATTAGGAGGAGTAGAAAGCAAACTCTGAATCTCAAGGACCTTGTCCTAATGGAGACTAATAGGCCTTGTCAGCCCACAGTCTAGGCTGAGTCCTGACCCCAGAGATATCTATGTTCTTATCACTGAAACCCGTGAACATGGTAAAAGGGACTTTGCAGAGGGTATTCAGTTAACTCTCTTGAGACATGGCGATTACCTGGGTTATCACAGTGAGCCTGATGTAGTCATGAAGGTATAAGAGGGTGGCAGGAGGATCAGAGTCAGACAGAGAGGGTATAAGGACAGAATCCGAGGTTGGAGTGAAGTGCTTTGAAGCTGGAGAAAGGGGCCATGAGCCAAGGAAGCCAGGAGCCTGTAGAAGCTGGAAGAGGCAAGGTGACACAGCCTCCTCTAGAGCTTCGGGAAGGAATGAAGACCTGATTTTAAAATCAACACCTTGATTTTAGCCAGTAGGAACTGACTTCAGACTTCTGACCTCCCAAGCTGTAAGATAATAAATTCATGGTGTTTTAAGCCACTGAGTGTGTGGTAATTTGTTAGAGCAGCAGTAGGAGCCACACACAGATGAACAACTCGAGGTAACAAATCCTGACTTTTACCTAACTGCTGATACTAGGCTGATATCAGATTTACTCACAACGTAATACTGTAGAGCAAACAGCAAGGACATTCTGGGAAGGAGGCACGGCACAGTGGAAAAGAGAATGGGTTTTGAAGCACACAGACTTTTTTCCATTTACTGACTGTGTGAGCTGGGGCAAGCACAGCTTCTCTGAGCCTTGTTTCCTCAAAGGGTTGCTATAAGGATTAAGAGAGAAAATGAAGGACTTCCCTGGGACTCCAGTGGTTTAGAGTCCGCCTGCCAATGCTGGGGGATATGGGTTCCATCCCTGATCCAGGAAGATTTCACATGCTGCAGGGGCAACTGAGCCCATGTACAACTACTAAAGCCAGTGCTCTAGAGCCTGTGAGCCGCAACCAGAGAAAGCACTGCAACGAGAGGACTGTGCACCGCAACCCGAGAGCAGCCCCCATTCGCTGCAGCTGGAGAAAGCCTGCATGCAGCAATGGAGACTCAGCACAGCCAAAAAGAAATAAACTAACAAAAAATTTAAAAGAGAAAATGAAGCTCAGTAGAACGAACTCTACTACATAAAATCTGAATCCACATTAATCTCACAGTGCTTCAGTTTCCTCATCTGCAAAATGGGGATCATAGTAATAACTATCCCATTAAGGCTACTGAAGATTACATGAGTTGAATATAAAATTAAGTGGCTTGATACTACACTTGATGCACAGTAAGTGCTGCTCTTATTAGAATAAGAAGAAGCTTCTGAAATGTACCACGTGCTCAATAAATGAACAGGCACACTTGCCATGTACTTTTCTGCATCCTTCTCTATGCTTCACCTGCCCAAGTACTGTGCGATCTCACTGTTAAATGAGCAGCACTGACCTTGAATGGCTGCTGCAGAGCAGGAGGACAGGAGAGGAGTCCTGGTGGGAGAGGTGGGACTCCTGGGGGCTCTGACAGGTAGACAGGTGGAAAACTGCGGGTAGGCAGAGAGGTGTGGGCAGAAGGGATGTACAAGCAGGGCTGGGAGAACCAGAGTTAGAGATGTGAAGGGGCAGACATGCAGAGGAATGACGGCCTGACTAAGCCACTTGGCTTTATTATATGACCATGGACAGTCAATGAAAAAAATCCTCACAGAAGACTGTCATGATCAAGGTGTCTCACACTTACTCATACATATATATCAAAGGTTCTCAATCATGGTGGTGTAACATGCCAATTGTGAAAATGATCTCTCATGAGGTATTTAAAAAGTAATTAATATACATAGATGGACCTAGAGGTTATCATATTATGTGAAGAAAGTCAAAGAAAGATAAATATACGATATCACTAATATATGGAATCCAAAAAGTGATACAAATGAACTTATTTACAAAACTGAGAAATAGCCTCAGACATAGGAAACAAATTTATGGTTACTGAAGTAGATAGCAGGGTTTAGAGGAGAGATAAACTAGGACTTTGAGATTAGCAGATACATACACAAGGACCTATGGTATAGCACATGGGACTATATTCAATACCTTGTAATAACATATAATGGAAAAGAATCTGAAAAAAAATATATAAAACTGAATCACTTTGCTATACACCAGAAACTAATGCAGCATTGTAAATTAGCTATACTTCAATAAAAAATTAGAAGTATTATATATAGTCAACATGAAAGATGGTGATGAGGAGGAGAAGCAGCAGCAGGAGTGTGGGTGCCTGTTTAATAAACTATAAAGGATTTGGGAGGCTAATTCATGAAATGTTTAAGTGTTTCAAAAGTGAAAGTGTTAGTCACTCAGTCATGTCCGACTCTTTTCGACCTCATAGACTGGGGCCCAAGTCAACCATAAAATCTCAACAAGCCATTATAGCTAAATTGATAAATATTGAGTCCTTCACACAAGACCAAAGATGAAAACCAAGAGATGCAGTAGGGACTAAGAGGTAGAAAGGAAATAAAGATGGCATCCTAAAAACCAAAGCTAGAATTAGAAATTAGATTTGTGCTTCATTTCACCTTAACTATTTCTAAACTAAAATGTTAACATAAATACTTGGACTTCTCAGACCTATAGAATGTGTAAATATTGGCTACATATTACTTGTTAGTAAATGCTCTATGAAGGACAAAGGAGATTGCATTCCTAGTTGGTAAATGACAACTTACATAATTTGTATTTTTTCCCCCCAGAAAAGCATATGTAATATGCATGAGGTCAGTGGCAGGCCAATATTGAGAGAGCAAGGAGGGGGACTTTCTCCGTCAGACAGGCCAGTGTTCATCAGGATGTTATCTGTCGTCCTTTAAATGAAGCATTGGATCTACCCTCTCCTTTTGTTTTGTAAGAAAAAAACTGTACGTTGGCTGCTGAAGGATGAAACACTCAGCCCTCTCTCCTGGGGCATCCAGGCAGCTGAACGGAAAAGACACTTCTGTGCACTACAGGCCCCAGCAAGGTCGGCAAATGTACAGCCAATAGCCGATATCTCAACTAAGTGGTGTCCTAGGACAACTGCTAAGTAGACCGGAGATGCTTAAATTATTCCTGACTTATTTCATAAGCATGAACAATGACTTCCTTTCTCCTAGTAAGTGGTCAGTGGTAACTGATTTTGCCTAAAAAACTAAAGATGTAAGATTCTAGGAAATGATATAAGAAGAATAGCCAATTGTTTTCTCCAGGTTCAGAGATTCCTCAAAGTGACCAAGGATTCCTAGGCACCAAGTGTTCAACAGGAATTTTTCTGTGGAAGGTAGAATCCCTCATGGCTTTCACTTTCTATGCTATTTATTTATTATGTTTGAATATTTTTCACAACGATTATGTATTGGGTTTGAAACAAAATCTTTTAAAAAGTCCTGATAAAGTATAGTCAGTGGTTCATTGGCTAAACTTCAAAGAGTTCTTTACTATTACTTCCTTGATCTGAAAAGTGGATTTAAATCCAACTTATCTCAAAGGCTTCTCCCTAATGAAGTGAAATAGAAAATGCTTTCAAAATAAATACATATCTCAACAGGCCCAAGGTCAATGGACAATGGAAGAATAATTGACTCTTTAGAAATCCGCTGATATCAATAGGACCGCTGGGCATGGGGGCGGTAATGTTGGCAATAGAGCAAAAAAGACCATGCATATGGATGTGCTGTAAAAACTGAAAGAACAGCATAGGTCCCCGGCATTACTCAGCAGCATGTGCAACTACTGAAAAAGGCTGGTGCTTCGCTGACTTCCATCATCAGTATTATGACCTACAATCATGAAACAAACCCATCAGTGGGATATAAAGTAAAAAACATTCCAGGGTTTGTGGGTGGTACTGTTGATCTGTTCATTCATTTTATCATTCAATAAACATTTTACGCAGAACTTATTAGGTACTAATGGCAACACAAACTAAAAATTCAGGGAATTAGTTTCAACAGTAGAGGTTGATCTAGGCTGATTCCTCATCTTTTCTTAGCATGATCATAAATTAGTGGTGCAGTATGGAGCCGGAGTATAGTTAAAGGTAAAAGTACAAATGCACCAGAAATCAGGAGACCTGGGTTCTGGATTAGGCTTTGTGATTTTGGGCAAAACTATATCTTGGTCACAGTTACATCATCCATAAAACAAGGCGGCTTCTATGTAAGCCCTTGAGGGCCTTTCCTGCCACAGTGGTTTCCAACAATGGGGTATCGTGGAAGGGATCACATAAAACTGAGCTGATGTCCACTCCTAGGTTTGCTAGCTCTGTGAGCCTCAAAACTAAAATGAAGACAATAAGATCTACTTTTCACTGGACTGTTATGAGGATTAACTTCAATTAGGTATATAATAATATATATTTCTTAACAGAACAATAGTACACAAAGTGTTCAAAGTACACAATATTCTCTTGATTTCCACTGACACAGTAGCATGGAAGTTATGAACTTAATCATATACATTTAGGTTCTAAAAGGATATATATCCAAGCAGACATGGACAGTATAGCGTCCATGTCTGCTTCTAGATGCTTTACACCGAGTCTTTTGCTCACTTATTACTATTTGATTCCTTGAGAACTTTACTAGGAAGGGGAAGGGGGAAGGAAGGGGCCCTGTCCACTGGTTTGAAGAAGCACAGAGGATGCATGGAAACGGCAGTTCCTTGTCTCAGGACCAAGGCTTCCTTCTCTCTCCTTCTCAGTCTGATGACTGCATCATTTATCATTCTAATTGGGCCACTTCTGAGAGTAAAAACTGTTTCAGTAAAACTGGGATGTATGTCTCCCTTACTTTTCAGGCTTATTTTCCAGGACCTTTTTTTGTCACTTTAAAACTATGAGGGATATTCTAATAAGAAGGCAATTGCACAGTAAGATTTTATCCAAGTAATCAATCTAAAATCTTATGTTTTTTCATAAGGTGTGAGTGAAATTGCAGTTTGCCTTCCATCTCTTACTGCTGATGACCCTTCAGCTCTCCCATCTTCCACCTTCTCTCCCTCCTCCAGTCAGTAACTCTTCTTGCCCATTCACTTGATGCTGGCCCCTGGATACCAGCTGCTGTACGTACTACCGTACTTTTCAAGGTACTGCATTGTAAGATTAAAAGTGTTTTCTTTAAAAAAAGGTCTTATGTTTTTTAAAGGCATGCAAAAAAAGGTACTTAACTTTAGTTTGATAAATATATATTAATTTTAGATAGGATATGGGGATAAAATAATTGTGTTTTTATTATTATAATAAATGCTTTAGAGTGGGTCAGCCAACTGTTCTGTAAAGAGGTAGAGTAGATGTTTTAGCTTTTGTGGACCATATAGTTTCTGTCACAACCAAGCAGTTATGCCCGTGTAGTGCAACAGTGTGGCTGTGTTCCAAAAAAACTGTATTTACAATAATTGGTCATGAACTAGGTTTGGTTTTGGGCAGCAGTTTGCCAACCCTTGCTTTAAAATGATAGTTCCCCATGGATCAGGAAAATTTTAAAAGTCTGGAATTGACTTGATTTCTAACATCCTATTTTGCTAAGGAATTATGTTAAAAAAAAAAAAAAGAAAAGAAAAGCTATCGCCTGGTATCTTTATCTCTTAGAATTTTAAACAGAAAAAAACTAGAAAGAGCAAACATTCAGAAAAGTTAGCGTTATGGAAATTTACCCACCACACAGTCCTTATTTAAAATTTTTTTCCTTAGCTCAGTGAAAACTTTGTCAGGAATATCTTCAGGTTAAGAGATGGGTCATTTGAGTTGCTTTTGGAGATCACTGTGGGTGGTAGAATGGAAAGAGCTTGCTATTTGTAATAAAAAGATCTGAATTTAAATAAGGTTGTGGGAGTACTGGGAAGCCCCAGTGGCTCAAGAGGTAAAGAATCCGCCTGCCAGTGCAGGAGACGCAGAAGGCCAGGGTTCAGTCCCTGGGTTGGGAAGATCCCCTGGAGAAGGGAATGGCTACCCATTCCAGTATTCTTGCCTGGAGAATTCCATGGACAGAGGAGCCTGGTGGGCTATAGTCCATAGGGTTGCAAAGAGTCGGACACACCTGAGCGGATCTTGAAGATTCCTTTAATGGGACAGCACTCTCAGACAACACAGTCCCCTGTCCTGAGCTACTGCTGCAAACACAAACTCCAATACTGTGTTAGCCTCAGAACTCACCGGCTGCCACTGCGCAGGGTACCAAGCTGGGGGGCAGTTGAAGCGGTTACAAGCTTGCACCGTGGTGGGCTTGGGCTGGCGACACAGCTCATCAGCCAGGATGACTGTTTCATTTATCTCTCTGGAAAGCAGGTGGGAGCAGAAGACATCTCTGGTCTGTAGCCCAACCCCACAGGTGAGACTGCAAGGACTCCACTTGCCAATTTCCCACCTGTGAAGAAATCAGAGGAAGAGAATACCCTGAGAACCCGTGTACAGAACGGTTCCCTTGATGCAAGTGTGATCCTAATGGAGTAAAAACACCTATGTGGGTATTTGGGAAGGTCCAGCTCAAGCTTGGCTAGGAATTCTATTCCAAGACTAGAAGTCATCTTTTCTCTTCATATTCAAGAATCTGTTTAAACAAAGAGGGTGATAAAATGAAGCATTCAATTTTTACCACAAAATCACCAGAAATGGTCTATTTTGATGGAAGTATTAGTTGCTCACTTGTGCCTGACTTTTTGTGACCCCATGGACTACAGCCTACCATGCTCCTCTGTTTATGGAATTCTCCATGCAAGAATACTGGAGTGGGTAGCCATTCCCTTCTCCAGGGGACATTCCTGACCCAGGGATTGAACCCAGGTCTCCTGCATTGCAGGCAGATTCTTTACCATCTGAGCCATCAGGAAATCCCTATCTTTTTTTCACTTTCTATGTATGTTCTGATGAAACATATAAGCTTCATCAAAATAAGAGGGTATGTTGGATAAGATAAAAGTTGTGCACATAAAGGCTTTGGATACCATATAGTGAATAGCAGGTCTAGAAGAAGGCTTTCTGCTTATCTCTCTAGCCTCCATTCTTAGCAAGACTGAAACATTCATGTTTATTTTTCTTTGGCTTCGAAATGAAAGGTCGCCGGTTCCAACTTCCTTCAAGCTGCCATAATAGCATAGAAATGTCCCTGTCTTATGTATAAATATCATCACTGTCTGGGACTGGAGAATGTAACAAAAGTGAAAGTTGCAAAATAGATCACCCTTCTTGAGGAGGAATAAGTGGAGAGGACAGCTTATTATCTGGAAGAGGAAGTCAAACACAGAAATGAGTTAAGTGCATAAACTGGCCATTCCAAATAGCCAAGTCTTGACAAGTACGTTTATAGTGAGCTAAGGGCCAGGGACGGGGGAACCTGGTGGACTGCCGTCTATGGGGTCGCACAGAGTTGGACACGACTGAAGTGACTTAGCAGTAGCAGTAGCAAGGGCCTATAAAAACAATTTCCCTGTTGATGCAGCCTCTAAAATGGGAATACCAAATTAAAAAAACTGAGTTTCTTGGGTTTGGAGTGAGAAGTGTTCTTTAATGATCAGTTTTAGAAAGTTCTGTTTACAAAGTAAGACACAAAGATTCTACAGGAGCCAGCCAAGAAAAGCATGGCAAGTTGACCCTTCAGTAGCTAGGACTGCCTAACTTTTGTAGCCAGCCCTGAAAACTGGTTTAAAAGTCTCTGACTTAAAAAAAATAAATAAATAAAAATAAATAAATAAAAGTCTCTGACTTTATGGACCTAGAGTCTGTCATACACAGTGACGTAAGCCAGAAAGAGAAAAATAAATATTTTACAGTAAATGCATACACATGGAATCCGGAAAAATGGTACAGATGAATCTATTTGCAAGGCAGAAATAGAGACATGGATGTAGAGAACAAATGTAGAGACATTAAACGGGGAAGGGGAGAGTGGGATGAACTTGGAGACTGGGGTTGACATATATACACCAGTATGTATCAAACAGGTAGCTAATGAGGACGTACTATATAACATAGGGACTCTACCTAATGCTCTGTGGTAATCTAAATGGGAAAGGATACCCAAAATAGAGGAGATACATGTACACATATAGCTGATTCACTTTGCTGTATAGCAGAAACTAACACAACATTGTAAGGCAACTTTACTCCAATTAAAAAAAAAAAGTCACTAGCTTTAATGTTTCTCTACTACTACTACTACAACTACTAAGTTGCTTCAGTCGTGTCCGACTCTGTGCGACCCCATAGACGGCAGCCCACCAGGCTCCCCATCCCTGGGATTCTCCAGGCAAGAACACTGGAGTGGGTTGCCATTTCCCTCTCCAATGCATGAAAGTGAAAAGTGAAAGTGAAGTTGCTCAGTCGTGTCCGACTCTTAGTGACCCCATGGACTGCAGCCCACCAGGCTCCTCCGTCCATGGGATTTTCCAGGCAAGAGTACTGGAGTGGGGTGCCATAATGTTTCTCATCAGACTGTAAAGCTGAATGGAGCTCTCTCAACCCTTTCCAGGTACTCTGTTAGGGTAATTAACTTTCCAATTCCTATTTCCACAACTTCCTTTCCTACCCTGGATTCAAGCCATATCAGTAATGAAGCCCTTTCTTGTTCTCAGTTCATGCCCCCTGGTTTTCTAGCTCTATCTTTACTAAAGTGATTACTCCTAATCTGTAATACTTCTGGTCTTTTCCTTGCCCCTCAACATTTTTTCCATTTCCATATATCCAAACTTAATCCATATTTAGTTGTAAATAAACTGTATCCATATTTGTTCCAGATATTAAATGTTTTCTCAGTAGTATTACAGTTATTCTGCCTGTCAAGGGCCCTATGAGAATATACACCTGTAGAAGGCAAGGTCTGTGTCTGAGTCAGTTTTTGTGTGTCTCTCACAGGGTTCATCATAGCTCTTTCTAAACAGTTAATATATATGGTTACTACTTTTTAAAATAAATGAACAAATGGAAGGGATCTACCACCATAGTGGGCACTTTATACACATTACCTCATTTAATTACTTCCAGAACACTATGAGATAGGCTGTATTGATTTTCCCTATTTTAAAGTTCAAGGAATCTGAGAATCTAAGAGGTTGCTTGCCCAAATACCCATAATTAGTAAGTAGTGAACCCAGGATTCAAACTTGGGTGTGTCTGGATCTGAAGCCTGTGTACTTTCTATTATGCCATCTTATTTTCAGGAAATACCTTGAAAACCGCCCTATAAATATTCACAGGATTTTAAAATGAATAAAAGAGGAGAGGCTGAGTTGAATATATTTCTTTTAGATCCTTGTGTGAATGTCTGTAAACTTATTTTTAGATCCCCAGCTTGGGTAAATTCCAAGCTTTAAAATATTAAAGGGCTACTGGTTTAAAAAATATGTCCACACAATCTTTGCCTCTTCCCCATTTTAAAGATGGAGTCTTGAGTATGGGCTGGACTTACTGGCTCACTTGTAGGGAATACAATGAGGTAGAAGGGGTGCTATGTGACGTCCAAGGCCGAATTAGAGAAAGGATATTGCTTCTACATGGCTCTCTCTCTTTGACTGCTCACTCTGGGGGAAGCCAGCCACATGTCATGAGGACCCCGAGAAAATGTGGATAAAAGTCCACATGCAAAGGAAATCGGGCTGCTCACCAACAGTCAGGATCTACCTGCCGGTGACAGGGGTGAGCTACCTTGAAAGCAGTCTTGCTCGACTAGGCCCAGCCTTCAGATGATTCCAAGCTCCTAAGAGATCTGGAGCCTGAACTGCCTTTCCGAGCTGCTCCCAAATTTCTCATTCATTTAACTACGAGAGGTAATAAATGTTTATTTTTGTTGTGAGCTCCTAGGTTTGGGGAAAAGTCATTGTGGAACAATAGACAACTAATTCTGTATCTCAAAGCACATGTTGTACACTTGAAATATATATAATTGGGCTTCCCACGTGGCACAAATGGTAAAGAACCCACCTGCCAACGCAGGAGACATAAGAGACACGGGTTTGATCCCTGGATTGGGAAGATCCCCTGGAGGAGAGCATGGGAATCCACTCTATTCTTGCCTGGAGAATCCCAAGGACAGAGGAGCCTGGCAGGCTACAGTCCACAGGGTCACAAAGAGATGGACATGACTGAAGCAACTTAGCATGCATGCAATACAAGTATATATTCTCCCCCCAAAATGTGCATATGTTCATCAAAAGACATATACAAGAATGTTCAGAGTTTCCCTGGTGGCCCAGTGGTTAAGAATCCACCTTGAAATGCAAGGGATACGGGTTTGATCCCTGGTCCAGGAAGATCCCACATGCCGCAGGGCAACTGAGCCTGTGTGCCATAACTAATGAGCCTGTGCTCTGGAGCCTGCAAGCTACGACTCCTGAAGCCAGTGCGCCCTAGAGCCTGTGCTCCACACCAAGAGAAGCCACCTCAATGGAAAGCCCACACGTTGTAACTACAGAGTAGCATGCACTCGCTGCAAGACCGGGAGCAGCAACAAGACCCAACACAACCAAAAAGAAATGAATGATACTTCTTTTTGAACAATTAATGTTCACAGAAGCACTATTCCTCATAGCCCAGATGGAAAACTACCCAAATGCTCATCAACAGGTAAATGGACAATCAATTAGGATATATTCACATAAAACTTCATAGAACGAGAATAAACTAGAACAACAAGGAACATGACTGAGCTTCACAAACATAAAACTGAGTGAACAAAGCCACAACTACAAAAATTCATAGTGTGATTTCATTTACCTAAAACTCAAAACCCAAAACGAGTCTACAATGTTAGAAGTGAGGGAGGTGGCTGCCCTTGGTGGGTAGTAACTAGAAATAGGGTATGCTGGGGGGAGGGGGAGGGTTTCTGGGATGTTATCTTGATCTGGATGCTGGATGTGCACCCGCTTTGTGAAAATCACCAGGCCATATGTGCAGAATGTGTGAACTTTCTTTGCATTTGTTATGCTTCAAAAAAGGATGTTCTTCACCCTCCAGCCAACCACTTTCAAGAGAAATACTAAAATGCTGTGGGTGTAAAATACAACCACCACCCCCAGTGCTGATGACCACTCTATGCATGTCTCATAAAGGAGCTGCCTACACAGTGAGCGCTGTTCCAAGGTTAAAATTTGCTCTAATACTGTCTCCACACTGCTGGCTGCCCCACTCCTGCCCTCACCTCTGGCAGAAAATCAGTCACTGGGAGCTTGAAGCAGAGGCATCTGGCAGCCATGAGGCCACTTCAAGGCTGCTGGAAAAACTCACAAAACAGACGTATCTGCTTACTTGTACATCTTCAAGGAAGGAGGGCAGCAGAAGCTATCTGTGCATTCAGCAGCTTGCTGATTACGGGTCCAGGTATTTTTCATCAATTTAGGCCCAAAGAGGGAAAGCAGAGAGATGACCCCATTATTCCTCCCCTGCATGGGGGCTTCAGCTGTGAGTGTTGGGTCTCAATGGCTGCCAAGAGCTGCCTCCCTGGATTCTGTGCCTTTGGCTGTTTCTGAGGGAGGGACTGTAGGCCCGTGGGAGCCAGCCTGCAGGCAAGCTGTAGCTGGCAACCCCGGGAGACATGGACAAGGCCTTCGCTGGGATTCTGGGTTCTGGCTTCCCGTAATTCCAGTGCTGAGGAGGACTGGGGCTCTGGACATTGGAGAGTGAGGGCATTCATGCTTCTCCCCTTGACTTTAATCCATCTTTTCATCTTCATTGAAAATGTTACCTCCTCAGGGAGGAAGCCCTCGACTGGGTAAAATTCTCCTCTAGGATATGGTTCCATGCATAGTTCTCTATTTGGAAATTCTCAACACACTTGATTTTTTGTTTTATTGTGGAAAGAGCATTCTTTTAGCAAAATTTTAAGTGTGCTATGCACAGTATTGTCTCTAGGTACAGTGTTGTACAGAAAATCTCACACTCATCTTGCTTAACTGAAACGTTACACTTGTTGATTGCAATTCCGATTTCCTCTTCTTCTGAGCTCCTGGCAACCACCATTCCACTCTTTGATTCTATGGATTATTAATTCTATGATTCTATGACTATTTTAGGTGCCTTGTATAAGTGGCATCATGGAGTATTTGTCCCCTGTGAGTGGTTTATTTAACTTAGCATAAAGCCTTTAAGGTTCATCCATGTTGTTACATATTGCAGAATTTCTTTCTTTTATAAGGCTGAATAATATTCGATTTAAAAGTATACATCACCGTTTTCATGGTTGTTTAGGCTGTTTTCACATCTTGGAACCAGCTACTGAGAGTACTTAGTGCTACCATGAATATGAGAATGCTAGTTTCCCTTCAAGGCCCTGATTTCAAGTCTTCTGGATAAATACCCAGAAGTGGGATTGCAGGATCATATGATGGTTCTATTTTTAATTTTTGGAGGAAGCACCATACTGTTTTCCACAGTGGCTGCACCATTTTTTACTTCCCCCAGCAGCATGCAAGGGTTCCAATTTCTCTACATCCTTGTCAAGACTTGTGGCCTTTGGTTTTCTGATGAGAGCCATCCTGACAGGTCTGAGATGATATCTCATTGTGGTTTTCATTTGCATTTCCCTGATGCTTAGCGACACTGAGCATTTTTCATATATCTGTTGGCCATTTGTATGTCTTCTTTAGGATATACCTGTAATCTGACTATCCTACTCGACTATTACCTTGGTGAGAGCATGGGGCTATGCCTGTTTTGACTTACCACTCGTTATGGGTTGAATCGTACCCCTCTAAAAGATATGTTGGAATTCAAACTCCCAATACCTCAAAATGTGACCTTATTTGAAAGTAGGGTCATTGTAGATATAACCATTTAAGACAAGGTCATACTAGAGTAGGGTGGGTCCTTAATCTAATATGACAGGTATCCCTATAAGAAGGGAGGGAGACACTTGGGGAGAATGCCATGTCATGACAGAGACGAGAGATGGCAGGGAAGTATCCACAAGACAAGGAATGTTGAGGACTGCGGTAAACTCCAGAAGCTAGAAGAGGCAAGGAAGGATTCTCCCTCACATGTTTCAGGGACCATGGCTCTGCTGACATCATAATTTTGGACTTGGTTTTTGCCTCCAGAACTGTGAGAGAATGCTTTTCTGCTGTTTTAAGTCACTTCTCTTGTGGTACTTTGGTGCGGCAACCCTAGGAAACCAATACACCACTGTGATCTCAGGACCTAGCAGGTGCCTGCAACAGCAGACGCTCAGGAAGAATGAGGGAACTCACATTTAATGGAACCCCAGGTGTGTCCTCTAAAAACCACCCACCCCAATTTCAGAGTCCCCAAAGCTCTAGGTTTTCTTCAGGGTGGTGCAAACTCTTTCGTGACAAAGCTGGGCCTGGACAGACACGGTGCTGTGACAGGCCTCATCTCACCTGATGTAAATATTTACAGTTTACTGCAGCCATATTAGCCTATTGGATTATGGCCCCTCCCCATTCCCACCCCTTGCCAGAACTTACTGCAGATATTATATACTTAATGTATTAGTAATCATAACATATTTCTAAAATGTCCCAAATTCTGAATTCCAAAACACACCTGCCCCAGTGTTTTGGGCCAAAGGATCTGGCTCTGTGTACAGAGAATGGTAAACATGAGCACTATGGCTTGTTTCAGTTTCTGGGCTTCAGGTGTTGGCTTCATGGTTGGGCTCATGGCCAAAATGTTAGGGAGACTGGTCCCTTTGAATTCTCTTTCTACACTATTTTCTTTCCTCTGAACCTTTCTTCTCCACATTCCGATTTCTTTCTGCCAAAACCTGCTTGCAGGGAAGGCATCGGGAGTTGACAGATGACAGTGATGCCCTGTAGCTTCTGGCTGGACCTTGCCAAGCTCCTGCAATTGACTCCTGATCAAGGGTAGGCAGGAGACGGAAGGTTACCTCCTGCTCTGCAAGGCTGGAAGTAGGCTTCTCGCCCTCTGTCCAGCATCATGTGTACTTGGGTTGCCCTATGTTTATAATCGGATTTAAAATTTTAGGCTTGGTTTCCCAATTCCCACTTTGTTTTTGTGATGGTGCTGGAGTCCCGCCCAAAGTACAACTTTCTGGAATGTGGTCTTGTCACTCTGCCCGTATCTGGTTAGTTCTTGGCTTCGGGCAGAGCAGTGACCCTTTGCATGAGCCACATGCCTTGATGTGACGGCAACATATCCAGCTGACATCACCTAGTACTGCCAATAACAACAGTGATACTAAATTACCAGTGTTTACAATGAACCAGATACTGTGCTGGTTGCCTCCTTTAATCCTTTCCACAGCCCTGTGAAAGAGGTACTGTTATTATTTGCATTTTAACAACAAGGAGTTGAGGCCTGGAGAAGTTCAATGATTAATTAGTCATGGCCTAGAGCGTCGCCTCCCAGGCCTCACACTCAGCGCCACTTGTATCGCATCCAAGTCTCCCATGACTGCGACACGTGGGTGCTGAGAATGGGGCTGCTCCCTATGACAGAGGCCAGCACTGTGGATATTAGACGCCCCAGCTCTGCATTATCCTAGCAGGACTCAGGGCTAAGGTCCCTCCAGATGTGGGATACATACCTAAATTTATATATTACTTATACCCACCAGATGAAGATGGTACTATCAGTTCTCCCATTTTACAGAGCAATACGTCAGAGGCTCTGACCAGCCAAGCAACTTATCCAACTTTACACAGCTAGTAAACAAGGGAGGACTTCGCTGGTGGTAACAGTGGATAAGAATCCACTGGCCAATGCAGGGGACATGGGTTCGACTCCTGGTCCGGGAAGATTCCACATGCCATGGAACAATAAAATCCATGTGCCACAACTACAGAGCCAGCACTCTGGGGCCCATGAGCCCCAACTAATGAGCCTATGTGCCGCAACTGCTGAAGCCTGTGCGCTTAGAGCCCATTCTCTGCAACAAGAGAGGCCAGTGCAGTAAAGAGTAGCCCCACTCACTGCAACTAGAGAAAGCCTGCACACAAAGAAGACCCAATGAAACAAATAAATAAATTACTAAAAAAAAAAAAAAAAACCCAAACAAAAACAAAACCACAACCCAACAAAACAAACAACAAGGGAATCAGGAATCAAATCCAGGCAGCCCGGGGAAATGCTTCTGAGGGCCAGAATAATGAAGATAGCAGGACAAACTAGATTTGAGATACAAATTCCCGGGTCCCTGGTGCTTTCAACTTCAGAAAATGACAAATAACAAAATGACAGATCTGTTTCTAAGTCACAGAATCAACCACAGCAATGTCACCAAGGGTCATGAACACACTTGCAGTTGTTTTTCAGAGAAGCAGCAGTGTGACCTGGCAGCTGAAGGGCCAAGACAGAGTGTGACTCCCCCAGGTGCATGTCTGCTCTTTGTGAAGGTGGCCATCAGAGACAATTTGGGCAATCAAGGACCCATGGAGGGTGGCACTTCTTAGCCGCTCGTGTTTGATTTGCTACACATGGGAGGGATTTTGGCCTTCCTTTAGACAAGGGCACATTATGTGAGTGGTTTTGCTCCCCTACCTTTCAGAGAGGCCCCAGCATGGCAACTCACTGTTTGTTGCTAGTAAAATGCGTGTAATTTCTAACGGAGACTCCCTGCCACAAGCTATTATCGGGAGAACCTCCTCTTACCTTGGCTTTTGCAGCAAAGCAGGGTTTGTTTCTCTGTTTCCTGTTCAAAACTAAAAATGCAGCTTTTATTGGGAGGCAAAATACCATTATGAACTTTGCTTATTTGTTAGATGCATTCTTTACACTTGTGTATAGTCCTCTAACATTTTTGCTCAACATTTCTATCCTGTGATTTTTTTGAAAGGTCCCTTAAAGATATTTGTTTTCTTTAGAATGCCGCTGAGGTCAGGAGGTACACAGCAAGCCAGCAGTAATAACTCAGATACCACGGAGCATGGCCAGCTCTAGAAATCCTAAGGTAGGACAAAGAGAATCCTCACTTCACCAGGGACACTATGACCTCGTCCCACTTAAAGGTTTTGGAATACTATTAGTGGCTCTGAATTTATCTCCCCGTCTTCCAGTTTCCAATCTATCCATAGCCTGAAGCTTCCAAAATGACATCTGAAATGTGAATTTGCTCACTTGACTTCCTCTGATTATAAGCTTTCACTGGGGTCTGAGCTGGGCTTTCAGGGGAGGGGGGCCTGTGTGTCCAGGGCTCAGTTTTGGTCCAGTGCACCCAGTGGGGGCCAAGTGGAGGTACAGGCTGCAGCTGTACTTTCTAATCAGCTTTTCTACCTTTCTTCCCTCTTCCACTTTGTAGGACTGAACTTTAGCCTGAGGTTTGGGAGGGAGTGGTCCATAGGCATGTGACTGGGCTCACCACTGGGCAAGGATAACTGAGAACCAAACATTCAGGGAGGATTGAACAAACATATAAATACATTATGGAGAATGAGAGCCAGACTTCTTCTTATCAGAGAGGGGGGTTACACACATGAAAAGGGGGAAGACCAGAATAAATCTTATAAATTTGGTATTGAAAACAGTGTGAGCTCATGATATTTAATTGACAGTTAGATAGACAAAGATATGTCAACAGATACACATGAGTGTATACAAATGTAATATGTATATGTTTACAATGTTTCCTAGCTCTCTCTGCTCAAAGGTCTAGAAGCAATGTCATCCTAGCTGTATCAAGTATGAAGTGCCCAGATCTTAGTTTGTAAATATCAGTCTCCACTAAGGAGCCAGTTCCTGTAAAAATGGCTCTGGAGCAGGGGCTGGGAAAATAAAAAATGAACTTGAAATATCTTGTATAGAAAACTGGGAAGTACTCAAAGAAGGATGGGGTAAAAATCAAAAGGACACAGAGGTAAGTTTGAAGGGATTCCCACTGGTCTGGGACAACTTGATAGTAATGAATTTTAATCCTTTAAGCAAATTAGATATTCAAAGTAAACAAAGAGAAATCTCTACTTAATAGTAGAATGCCTACTAGTAATTTAGGATTGATAAGAGTTTAGAAAGTCACCATTTGGCAACAATAACTGCAACAATAACAACTGATTCAGGCAAGACTCATCAATGAATATTAACACTGGGTGAAAATTTGGTGAGGAACAGGGTATTCACTGAGTTTGAGATTATCTCCCAATAAAATGCTTATTATTTACTATTAATATGATCAACCTACTTACAAATTTTTCAGTGAAAAACCTGGCCAGCATCATCTTAACCAAATCACGAGGTGACATCATCAGTAACGAATGGAATGAGACATCTGTCATCGTCTCCTGACACAATGCACTAAGAAGAATACAGCATCCTTCTGTGCTGTTTCTGGCAAAAGTTAAAATTCGTAAGGGAACATTAAGCAAACCCAAACAGAGTGACATTTTACAAAGTAATTGGCCTGTACTCTTCAAAAATGTCCAAGATATGAAAGACGAGACTGTCCAGATGAAAGTAGAAGAAATGACAGCCAAATACAAGACCCCAGATTCAATCTTGGGTCTAAAAAGGGCATTGCTGGGACAACAGGCAAAATGCGAGTGGAGTTTGTGCATGAGATGGTGTTACTGAATTCAGCTGCTTCTTGATCGGTGGTTAGTTACGCTGTGGTTATTCATGACAACATCCTAGTTTTTAGGTAAGAAACACCTAAGTGTTAGGATGCATATGGGATACATACCTAAAATTCTTCTCAAATGGTCCCAAAATGTTAACAACTAGAGAACTGAGGGGACAGGTATAAGGGAGTTCTGTGTTTTATTTTTGCAACTTAAAACCAACCCTGAAATTCTATCAATAAAAGTTATGAAAAACATCCATTTTCCAGGTAACAGGTAACACCCTATTACCCACAGGCCAAGGGTCAAGTCCTTAACTGGCCCGTACTGTGCTTCCCAAAGAAGTCTGGTATACTCTGTGGTCACCCCCATAATCAGCTTTGCTGAATACCCAGCAGAGGAGTACAGCTCTTCTCGACTGGCAGACTCCTCTTCCGCTCAGGTTAGATCACGAACATCATCTTTATCTCTAAATACTTTCCCAATGCCCCTCCCACAAGGTGAAGCTAGCCCTTTTTCTCTGCAGCACACTACTGTGTCTCTCCTCTGGTGGCATTCTTTTCTTCCCGCAGTCTCATTTCCCTCATAGTGTAGTTATTTATCTACTTATTTGTCTCTCTTACTAGATCCTAATGGCCCAGACTTATTCATCTTACTATCTCCAGCACCTACTATCGTGCCTGGCACATCAAGGATGCCCAGTCATCGTAGCCTAATGAAGAAGATCTTTGGATCTGGAATTGGATTCAGCATGAATGACCTGTGCTCTGCATCTCTCTAACTGCGCAAGCTAGGGCAAGTTACTCAACAGTTTAGTTATGTAGGATAGGAATAATAACAATACTCCCTTCAAAGGGCTGTTAGGAGGTTTACATGAACACATCTATGTAAAGGGCTTAAGTAAAGTGCCTGGCGCAGATGATACGCTCTATAAACATTAGCTAATATGAACAGTTCTTGCTGAGTGCTCAGTAAACATTTGGTAAATGCATGGATGATGATTGAGAGAAGAGAGTTTAATGAGTAGAGTGAGAATTCTTCCTGGAGTGAGTCAAAGTTGCCCTAGATTATGGAGACAGGGGGCAAGGACATTTGTGACATGCCCACAGTAATTTAGCATTTAAGCATAGCTGGCTAAAGCCCGGTGACAAATACAGAGGTAGGGATGTGTTCGCCACCTTCAACATGCTTTCAGCAAAGATGGAGACAACTGACAAACACCCAGCAGACCCAGCAAACATTGCTAGGTAAGAGGAATGAGCTAATTGCTAAACTTCTGGGCTGAAGCATGAACACTACAGAATTTCAGAAGATAGGCAGTGTGGTGCTCATAAGACTTGCATTTATATGACTGACTACAAACCACCAAGTCTGTTCATCGACACAGTCTCACTCTATCCGCCTAACTTAGAAATAAAGCAAAGCAGGCATCACTACCTCCATTTTACAGATCAGCAAGTTAGGGTTCCAGTGATTTCCACAAAGTTGGGAAGGGAACTCAGATTACTTCTATCCTGAGAAGTCACTAAGAATAGAGGAGGTAGTCATGAAGGGTCAGAGAGGAAGATTCATTTAGAAAAACATATATACTCCAGGGCAGATGGATCTGCTGCAACCTCTGTGTTTTAAAAAGCTGCTTAAAGGGGCCTAGGAAAAAAGAAAATGAAAGATCAAAGGAGATGTTAGACAATAAGAGCACAAATATTCTTTGAAGGCCAAAAATTAACCAAAAGCATATATGATCAATAGCATCGTGAAAATCAGGGCTCCCTATAAAAGAGGAACTTGTGTGGCTCAGGAAACAGGGGATAGACCCACGCTTCTCTTGGAAGTCAGCCTGCTTGGCATGAGGCTTTGGCTCTATAAAAATACTTATAATAAAGTTTACCAAACACCTGAGATTGCAAAGTACCTATTTCCATCAGAGAACAGTGTGGTGTAAGTGACAACTTTGGCCATGTCAGCTTGCCTCACCTTCTAAATCATCTCTTTAAAAAAAAGAAATCAAGGTTATCAAGATTTCAACATCGTAAATGACCTCTTTGGTACTTTTTTTTTCTTCTATTTTTAAAAAGGATTAATGAATAGCTCTTGAAAAAAAAAGTACTTGCAGCAAGATATATATTTACGTTCTCATTACAAGCATGCTGGTTTTTTTTTTTTTTTTTTCTTTTTCCTTTTCATAACTACTTCCTCCACGGGGATGTCAAACAGTACAAGGGCCCCCAACTAGACCCAGGTGTGAAGTGCATCTCCAGCCCTCCCTCCAACACCCCCCAACACTTGTTCCTGGCATCCCATTGTCTAAGAAACACCATATGCCTATTTCCCATGGACAGCTCAACTCAGTGAAAACTCCTAAGCTCTGCCTCCCATTCTCTGATTGCCCTGTTTCCTGGGTGACAGCACATCAAAATGAGACAGAATTTCTGTTGCCGGTTATGATTCAGGTAGGTTTCCTGAGACACAGGTTAGGGAGGTAGATGGTCTGCCAAATCACTTGTGCCCTTGGCAGTTTGAGATTTCAGTTGGGTTGCTTAGAATTCTAGGTAGAAATGTTCTATTAAAAATAGTAGCAGGGTTGGCCTGTGGACTGTGGAAAATTCTTAAAGAGATGGGAGTAGCAAAGAGCACCTTACCTGACTCCTGAGAAATCTGTATGTGGGTCAAGAAGCAACAGTTAGAACCAGACATGGAACAATGGACTGGTTCAAAATTGGGAAAGGAGTACATAGAGCTGCATATTGTCACCCTGCTTATTTAACTTATATGCAGAGTATATCATGTGAAATGCCAGGTTGGATGAATCACAAGCTGGAATCAAGACTGCCAGGAGAAATGTCAATAACCTCAGATATGTAGATGACACTGCCCTTATGGCAGAAAACGAAGAGGAACAAAAGAGCCTTTTGATGAAGGTGAAAGAGGAGAATGAAAAAGCTGGCTTAAAGCTCAACAATTAAAAAACTAAGATCATGGCATCCAATCCCATCACTTTATGGCAAGAATATGGGGAGGAAGTGGAAACACTGACAGATTTTATTTTCTTGGGCTCCAAAATCACTGTGAATGGTGACTGCAGCCACAAAATTAAAAGACACTTGCTCCTTGCACGGAATGCTATGACAAACCTAGATAGAGTATTGAAAAGCAGAGACATCACTTTGCCAACAAAGGTGTGTATAGTCAAAGCTATGATTTTTCCAGTAATCAGGTACAGATGTGAGAGTTAGATCATAAGGAAGGCTGAGCACTGAAGAATTGATGCTTTCAAATTTTGATGCTGAAGAAGACTTTTGAGAGTCCCTTGCAAGCAAGGAGATCAAACCAGTCAAAATCAGCCTTGAATATTCATTTGAAGGACTGTGGCTGAAGTGGAAGCTCCAATACTTTGGCCACCTGATGTGAAGAGCCAACTCACTGGAAAGGACTCTGATGCTGGGCAAGATTGAAAGCCAAAGGAGAAGAGGGCAACAGAGGCTGAAGATGGTTGAATGGCATCATTGACTCAAAGGACATGCGTTTGAGCAAACTCCAATAGATAGTGAAGGACAGGTGAAAGGTTGTTGTTGAATCACGCGAATACACCGGGATTCTTGGCCCCCGGAGGAGAAGAATTCAATCCGGGGCCAGAGACGAGGCTTGATCGCTCAGAGCTTTTGTGTAATAAAGTTTTATTAAAGTATAAAGGAGATAGAGAAAGCTTCTGACATAGGCATCAGAAGGGGGCAGAAAGAGCACCCCCCTGCTAGTCTTCAGCTGGATGTTATATAGTCACTAGCAGTCTGTTAATGAAAGAAAGGAATGTCTTATAATTTAGAATAGCACCAGGCCCCTTGCCCATAAGATGCATTTTGGGATAATCTTGGCACCAAATGGTTTATCTTGGGTCATAAAATAATTAACTTGAATCTTAAAGAAGGGTGGACCACCATACAAATAGTTTCATTTACATAGATTAGGGGAACAATATCTGAGTATAACATACTGGTTTGTCAAGTAGGTTTTGGGCCAAGAGGCGGAACGACTTGGAGACAGAGTTTGGGGTAAAGGCGTAGTACATTAGCATAGCTTAAGACAAACATTTCCATAAGAAAAAGGCATTGGTTATCTCTAGGCTCAAGAATAGCTAACTTGAGGCGAAACCAGGTGTCATTATGGCAACACAGTATTTTAAGAGAAACCTCTCTTTATACTAAATTTGTATAGAGAAGGAAAAAAATATTGCTAGTTTGTTTCCTCCTGCCGCTTAAGAGAGATAAAAATGTCTGACACTTGCAGGCTATTTCTTCCATTTGGAGACCCCTGGCCTTCCTGCCTGTTACCTCTCACAGGGAAGCTTGGTGTGCTGCAGTCCATGGGGTTGCCAAGAGTTGGACAAGACTGAACAACTGAACAAGAACAACTACACCCTCTTTGTGGACTTACTGTCATTTGGTCCTTGTTTATGTTCTATAACACTGACCATGAAGCTGTTCTAAGCCAAGGCTAGAATATTTTATTTGACTTAATTCTATTTACGTTAATGTTTTTCTCTAGTTATCATCCCAAGTAAAATATAAGGCTTTTAAGATTCAGGACCAAGTATTTTGGAGTTAAGAGCATTGCTTGGCATCCATCAAATCAGGTTATAAAGATCACCATCTGTTCATTGACTTGCAGGTGGCATTCCTCACTTAAATCCTAAAACCTTAAGAATTCTCCTTGTTATGGGTTGGTAATGTCCTCCCCAAAAGATATGTTGAAATTTTAACTCCTGGTACTGAAGAATTTGACCTCATTTGGAAATAGGGTCTTTATAGTGATAATCAAGTTAAACTGAGGTCATGAGGGTAGGTCCTAATCAATTATGACTGGTGTCTTTATAAAAACAGAAAACTGGAGATAGACAGGCAAAGTGACCACAGGAAGATAGAGGATTAGAGAGAGAGGCTTCTACAAGCTGCTGCTGCTGCTACTGCTGCTAAGTTGCTTCAGTTGTTTCTGACTCTGTGCGACCCCAAGGACGGCAGCACACCAGGCTCCCCCGTCCCTCGGATTCTCCAGGCAAGAACACTGGATTGGGTTGCCATTTCCTTCTCCAATGCATGAAAGTGAAAAGTGAAAGTGAAGCCGCTCAGTCGTGTCTGACTCTAAGTGACCCCATGGACTGTAACCTATCAGGCTCCTCAGTCCACGGGATTTTCCAGGCAAGAGTACTGGAGTGGGGTGCCATTGCCTTTTCCTTCTACAAGTTAATGAACACCAAAGATTGCTGACAAACCAGCTAAAGCTAGGAAGAGGCAAGGAAGCCTCCTTCCCCTACAGATTGAAGAGAGAGCATGGCCCTCTCTGATTTCACATGATTTCAGACTTCTAGCCTCCAGAAGTATGAGAGAATAAGTCTCTACCATTCTAAGACACCAGTTTATGGTACTTTGTTACGGTAGCCCTTGCAAACTAATACACTTGCTGGAGTTAGTTTTCTTGAGCAGTTTTTAATCCTTTTATTTATGTTGTAAATGGAAACCTTTCTGGCCATTTATATTCATGGGTTTTCTCTTAAATGCTTGGGAAGGTCAGTCCTTTATGTCAGCATCCACAGATCTGCTTCTATTATCTCCTGCAAGATTCTCCCCCCATTCCTTTGCGTCATAATGGCTTTTATATTTAAAACTTTTTCTTCCATCCATGTATTCAGCCATTCATATACATATATGTGCCTATAACCATACATTCATTGGATAAAAACCTGCTATGTACCAAGTATTATGCTGAATGATGGGGATACAGAGACTAAAAAATTTATTGACTTTAAGGGCTTTCAGCGACAACGATAAGACACTGAAATAAGTGCTATTTATTTATTCAACTAGCATTTGTTGAGCACTTTATTTGGCCAGGCTCTATGTGAATGGACAGGAGACATAGATCCTATTCCAAGGGACTCAGTTCAGTCCATGAGATAGATAAACATGAGATAGACGGAAGCATACAAATACAGACTGGGGATCAAAAAGTTAGTGACAGTCATGGAAGGCTTCCTGGAATCTGTGACACGTGGGCTGAATCTTGAAGGGTGAATAAAAGGTGGCCAGGCAAGGGCAGAAGTAGAGAGTATCCTAGGCAGAGTGATTTGTAAGAAAGCAGGATACATTTGGAGACTTTCAGTTTATCTATTTTCATGCTCAGGGCTGCAAAGAATATTGACTAGAAAGCCTAGTAAATGCTTGGGAAATTCTGGTTTTCACTCGTCTCTGTTTTCCTTGAAATAGTTACAGTGGGTAAGGGAGCCTGGGAAACAGAGGCATAGTGGGCAGTCAAAGCCCTAATGATAAATATGGTCTAAGCTCACTACAGTTCAAACTCGCAGCCCCCACAACACTGCTGGGTAGCACACGTCTCAGCAGCAGAGAGCCAAATGCCCAGCATACTCCCTTTCCATTCATCCCAAGGGGTGCTGAGCTTTGGAGAGAATCCCAACAGGCCCACAGCACAGAGGGATGAGGGACTTCAAGCAAGCCCTCTGTCATGTCTGATCAGACCAGAAATTCATTTCAAACCTGGTTTGGCAGAGGAAAACAAAAGATAGAGCCATCTGCCCTGGAGAGACATCTCTGGCTCAGTCTCCAGAATTTGATAAGTGAGGAATCAGGATAAGCAGCTAGCTACAGATGCAGGGTGTGATAAAATCATCAGCACCGGGACACACAAACACACACGCACACTGCTATAGGCAGCACCTGCTCTTTGTAAACCAAGACTGTTTTTATTCACACAGCAGCTTGTACACTCGCCAGCCCTGAGGGGTGTCTACTTGAGGAGAAAGAGGGAGACCACGCACAAATATTTTCATATTTGACAACACAAAAATGACCTAAAGTTGTTTTTCAAGTGAGGTTCAAAGACGTCTTCAAGTAGAATACACGTTTTACTCTTTGATGTTTTGTTATCTCAGCGTGAGTTAAAGGATTATTATCAGACTGAAGTCTGAATACATTTAAACCCTCCTATTAGGATTTATTTTGGCTTATTAAATCTGTCATTTGTTCTTGATTATCCATGATGCTCATTTATTGCTAGCACTTTTATCCCTGGAACACTATTTTTAAATACACTGGGATCTGAATAGCACTGATGAATTGCCCCGAATTCCTGAGTAATGTTCACCAAGCAGGAGACACATGTGCATTAGACTGACCTAGAACTTTGGATTCCAGCAAGCCAGGGACGGAATCTACTTCCACTTGTACTTTATATCTTTGGGCAAGTAACCCACTTTGAATGTCAATTTCTTTATCTATAAAACGGGACAGCAACTGTGATGATAGCTTTCAGTATTTATTGGATGCTCATTATGTACTAGGAATGGGCTTCCCAGGTGGCTCAGTGGTAAAGAATCCACTTGTCAATGCAGGAGACAAAAGAGATGCAGGTTTAATTCCTGGGTTGAGAAGGTCCCCTGGAGAAGGGAATGGCAACCCACTTCAGTATTCTTGCCTGGAGAGTCCCATGGACTGAGGAGCCTGGTGGGCTACAGTCCATAGGGTCACAAAGAGTTGAACATGACTGACTGACACACACATACACACACACACCATTGTAAGAACTTCACATTTACTAACTCCTTAATCTTCATGGCAACCTAAGACAGACGGACTATGATTATGTCCTTTTATATACGGGTTAACTGAAGTAATGTGACCAAGGTCACACAGCTAGTCAGTAGCGATCCAGGATTCAACCCTAAGTGGTTTCCAGAGTTCTAACTGTATTCTTACCTACTGGCCTCTCGCCTGTGCAGGTGCTGGGAACACAACACCGCCTGGTAGCTGCCATCACTATTATTATTTTCATGATACAATTTGTCTGACACAAGAGAGGCCAATAGGAAGAAAGGGTATTTAGTATTCTTTTTTTTTTTTTTTTTTGCCTTTTTGTGGTTCCTTGAACTGACTGCTATTAATATACCCAAATCAGAACAACTCTTTTGTATTCAATTGTGTTTGTTTTATTGCACATTTACAATAAATATAACAGTTTGGTTTTAGGTAGCTCAACATTCCCCAGGCCACAGAGAACTTTCTAGCAGCTCCCTGATCCTCAGAAAATTTTCCAGTGAAAAAATAGGAACTTGAGACAACCTGATAACTAAGTTCTGAGCAAGAACAGTGGAATTTATGTGACTTCCAAAAAACCATGGGGAGGATTTCTACCCCATTTCACGTGGAGGCCAACTGAGTTCCTAATTCTGGACTATCATTCATTCATACTAAATTAGTAGAAAAATGTCATGCTCTGTGAATGCAGCTATATTTTCTTCCTTTGCCTTTCATTTTCCCCTTAACTCTTATTCTTCACTCTCAGGGAGTAAGGAATGCTTTTCTTATGGATCTATATGCTTTCTTTGGAAAGGATTAAATATTTCTTTCTGAGGTAACTGGTATCTTTTTAGCCAAACATAAACAACTCAATTCATTTCTATCATGTTCAGGAGGTAGAGAGAAAGAATAAAAACTTCTTTCAATATCTTGGTGAGGGGACGTCCCTGGTGGTTCAGTAGTTAAAAATCCACCATGCAATGCAGGGGACGTAGGTTCGATCTTTTGTCAGGGAACTAAAATCCCACATGCTGCAGAGCAACTGACCCCGTGTGCCCCAACTAGAGAGTCTGCGTGCCGCAACTAAACATCTCGTGTGATGCAATGGAGATCCACACGTGGCAACTAAGACCTGACACAGCCTAATAAATAAATTAATAAAAAAATAGTTTGGTGAGAAAATCCTTTCTTATTGTAGTGAAGAGTATATTTGTCCACCTCCAGCTATTGGGGTCCCTTACTCTGCCACCTGATTCCAGCTCTAGTGCATTTTGAGCACTGGAAAACTTATCCAGGGCCTATAACCAGGCTCTCTTATAAGTACCTTACATAAATTAACCCATTAATATGCACAGAACTCCACTGAGATAGGTATTATTTCATTCTTATCTTACAGACAAGGAAGCAAGCACAGAGAAGGGTTAAGTGACTCAACTCAAGGGCACATAGTTGATAAGTGGCAGCATCAAAATTTGAACTTAGAAGTCTGGCTCTCGATCATACATTTTGACTCACTATATGAGTTTCTGGAGGCCACTTGTTTATCATACACACTGAACTCAAAGTCAAGAAGCACTACATTTTCAGGGTTTTAGTTTGAGCTCTGCTAGCCACGGCTACTTGGGCAAGTCACCTTTGACCTATGTTCCTTCACAGATAAGATAAAAAAGATTACATTCTGGGATTGTACAACCCCAGTCACTACCAGAAACTCATTTGCCAAATTTTTAGATTCTAGATGAGTCTGTCAAAACTCCCTACCACTCTCTGGCTTTTTTAAGTGTAATGAATGAAACCCTGTGATTTCTTGGTACTGACACTACTGACGGACCCAATAGAGAAGTGATGAGGATTCAGTGTCCACCAAGCTCTTCATGTGACCATGATGTCTCAGTCACCAGAAGTGAAAGAGTCCAGGTTCCGGGAACTGGTTGGCAAAATTGTCCACAACAAACAAGGATTCCCAATAATACCTGAAGAAGGTGGACTCAATCCATCAGCATTATCTGCCAAGGACCTGGGCATGAGAATTTGTTCTGGAAATCATCCCATGTATCACCATTGCAACTGGCTTTTCAGGAAGAGAGAGTTCTTTGTGAACAAATAGGTGCATTTGATGTTCAGAAAACCCATCCATTTCAGAGAGCGGTCTGTCCATAGGGAAGGATTTGGGGTTCCCAAATGCAATAAAGAGCAAATAATGAAACAATTATCCAATCGGCATATACGTCAGGATAGGTTTACACCACATTACCTATGCTCAGGGAATCTGACATACATAAGGATGAAAAGATGCAGGAAGATGTCATGGCCAAGTATATAAGATATCAATACAATACCTTCCTGCGTGTCAAGAGAGAGGAATACAATCCATGGATTCACTTTCTACACCTACGTATGCAGCTGCAGACGTGTGGTGAAAAGCAGTCCACATCTTACCAACCTTGTTCTGCACAACAACCCTCCTGAAGGAGTTAGGTATGCAGGGGTGAGCTGGAAAACAGCACTTTTCTTTTCTAGATCAAGGGAGGGTCAATCAGCCCACAGGTGGTTTCGCTTCACACCACCATGGGTCAGTTATACCGTCAACCTCCATTACATGAAAGATGAAGTGCGTGACAGTGCCCACTTCCACAGAAGGCCTCTCTAGGTGTGCCCAGGATGGGCCGTCAGAAGGCCTATGGAAGCAGCGGGCAGGTAACATAGGAGAAATACGAGAAAAATGGAAGCGCTCCTGGCCCCCAAACTGTCATCTTACTGTCCGCCCCCAGTTGCAAACAGCCAGCCATTAGTGCCAAAAAGAAAAAGCCACAAAATCAAACCTCACAGAGGGGAGAATCTTCAGCTCCATTATCAGCCTCTCCCCCACATCGTAATTTTGGCATCATTTTCCTCACAAAAAGAGCATTGATAGGTGGTATCTGTCTAGTTGTGGTGGGTTTTACATCAATAAATACCTTGCTTATAACAGCTTCCTTCTGTGAATTTTCCATAGCTTGATGAAGCTTACCATTGTACAAGCTCTGGGCATTGCAATCTTTGATTTTGCTGCCTCGCGCGTCTGCAGAAGGAGTTGAGGCAGTTGAAGCATGGTCTCCGGGTGGGGGTGGAGGTAGGGCTGGGATGGGTGATAGACCACACACAGAGGTTTTTTTGATTCCAGGAAACTTCCCCAGTAAATGTATCAGTGATGCACAAGCTTCATTTTCTATTATTCTTAACTCAATTTTTCCAAAAGCATCCTGAATGCTTTCGGCAATGATCTACAGAATCCACCCCCAAACACTTTTGACTGAAATAAAAGAGAAACCCGTGTCTAGCATGTGGGGTTCTGCCAAGGCTAGAGTATACATCTCTTTTTTGTTTACTCCTTAAACCTCAAAACAGCTCGAGTGTCAGTTCCCAGACCAAGATTTCTCTGTGATATTGCTGTTTCTGTGTATTAAGCCAATCTTCCAATGACATCTGCCCAATAAGCAAGTATCTGGATGACTGATTAGATAACAGGAGCCTGAAAATGAACCCTCTGGAGTATCTTACAGGGCAAAAGACGAAGAGGTGGCTTAAAAGATGAAATAAAGAGAAATATCCAGTATCTTGTATTTACATGACACTAAGTTACACAGAATTCAGAGAACTTAGGAAAACTGTATAACCCAAGAGCTCTTGACCCTGAGTTTACAGCTGGGCATTAGTGATCCATCTGTTTTTCAGAGTTTTCTACCATTGCCTGAAGATGCAACACAAGTACATTGCCCTATGTCTTGGGTCCTCTCTTGCATCTCCTGAGTCATGGTACCTTGGAGAAGATAGGGAAATTACAGAAAAATGATCAAGTTCAAGTTCCTGTGTTACCCATGGGGACAGTGATCCAACAAAGCTGGTAGTAAATAATCTGACCTATTTTAAACAGTTGGAATAGTTGTTTGTGTATTACATTGTTATGTCAGTTTCCTGTTAATTGAGAGCAACCAGAAAATATTCTTGTAACACCTTACTGACCACGAACTTTTTCAGAAACTAATGCCTGTGGCTGGTGATCTGTTATGTGAGCATTGAAACGTCTCAAATCAATAGCATATGTCTTTAGTCAATAAGGTAGAGAAGGAAATGGCAATCCACTTCAGTATTTTTGCCTGGAGAATCCCATGGACAGTAGAGCCTGATGGGCTACATTCCACTGGGTCTCAAAGAGCTGGACATGACTGAGAGACTAACACTTATTCAATAATGAGATAATACAGGGGAATCAAGCACTTTCAGGCTTATCTGGAAGACTGAAAGGGGACAGAAGGCAAGACATAAAGCTGTCCAAATGGCTTCTGAAGTACCTGGATTAGGACTTTAGGGGCAATATCTAAGTAGTATATCAATAATATATTTGAATAGAATTTTAGAAACAATACTTTGATATCTATAAGAATGAGACTGAGTGAGCTCAGTGGTCACCTTCTCTGGGTCACCCTCCTCAATCTGGATTAGATGACGCATCTCAGTGTTCCCGAGGACAGTCATTCATATCTTTGCTATTGCTGCTATGACTGTGCATTGTCATGATCACATGCATGCATTTGTGTACTGGCCACCCAGTTAGCTTCCCAGGTGGCTCAATGGTAAAAAATCCACCCGCCAACGCAGGAGCTGCAGGAGATGTGGGTTCAATTCCTAGGTCAGGAAGATCTCCTGAAGGAGGGCATGGTAAAACACTCCAGAACCCCATGGACAGAGGAGCCTCGTGGCCTACGGTCCATAGGGTCGCATGAGTTGGACATCACTGAAGAGACTTGACTTGCACAGACACAGGGAGCAAAAGAGTTGAAAGAACTGGGGTCTTGGCACAAATGGTTGAGAAAGGTCATTTGAGAATTTTGGTACTAAGAGGGCAAGGTGATTAGGATTAAGTCTCTGGGGGAGAGAAGAAAGAGGTACTAGGAAAGAGATGCTCAGAGAGGAGAGTGGTGCAGAAAAGGAGACTGGGACCCAGGGTTGTACAGAGGACACTGGGGAAAGAGATGTGTGTTTGTAAGAGAGTAAGGGTGTTGGCAATTTACAACACCAACAGGCCATCAGTTAAGCATAAGCTAAGCCAGTGGTTGTTGCTTGTGGCAGAGCAAAGATGCAAAAGCTCCAAGGGAGCCACTTGTGTCTCCCAGATTCATATTTCTAGGCTGAATCTCTCTGGATGACTTAGTATTTCTTTGTAAAAGTGTTTTCTTAGGAACTGAGTGCTTTACCTAATGACTCAGTGCTGGGTTTTAACACTCATTTTAGGTCTACTTGATCTTTCTTTTAACATGGTTCATTTCCTGCATATTTGGTTTTGTCCTGAGACATGTGTGCTTGAAAGAATTTTTCACTATCCCTTAAGCACTAGCTTTTACCAAGAGTCTAGTTCTACCCTTGGCAACCGAGAGTCTGAGATGAAAGCTATCTGTTGCAGATAAAGAAAGATGGGACTGTAAATTTGCCTGTGATCTTCACTATGCTTTAATCTATTCAATACTATGGGGCGAGGAGGACTGGTTCTCTTCACCATGTCAATTCTCATGCCTAGAGCTTAATGCCTAGAATAGGACAGGGGATGGTCAGATAAAGAGATGGGAGGAAGGCAAGGATGGAGGGACTGGACGGGGAAATGGAGGGAGGAATGGGGCATGTGAACATCTTTAATAGAGGCAGGGACTGAATCACAAGCTCTTTTGTAACAACTTTGGAAGTAAATTTTGTTCCAATCTGAACCTGCCACCAGCTAGTTACATGATCCCTCTAAAGATCCAGTTTCCTCAGCTGTAAAATTAGGACAAGAATAGTAAATCCTCATAAAACTGTGGGGAAGATTAAACAAAATAATGTATATAAAGTGATGAACACAGTGCCTGACCAACTGTGAACTCCCAGTAAATGGAAGCTATTAGGGCAGCCCCACCTTGCTCAAAGATGGCCTGTGAAGATTAACAAGGATGTGGGGGCAAGATGTCCTTTACTTGTCTGTACCCTGGACTGGCTTTTACTTCTTTCCTTCTCTCTCCCACAAGTATTCGAGGAGACAGCTGGGTGGAAACAACACTATTTATATAAACTCTCTGATTTCTCCCTGACTTCTCACAGGCTTTTGTGACCACCAGGACACAGCTGCTCATTTCCAGGACTCACACCTCACTTGCCCACGGGCTTTACTTCCTTCAGTCATGTCACACAGGATATTAACTTTTTAGGGACATTTGGACTCTGCCTCCTCCACTCCCACTTCATCAGCTCATTGCTGTTCTTACAGAACACACCTTAATGGATTAGGTGTTAAAATAAAGTGGAATATCCCAATAATTGCTACCTTTTGCAGGAGCAATAGAAACCATGAGAACCAGCTGTTGTGTTTTCTGTTCTAGATATGACCAAGAGATGGGGCGAGGGCCGTACTGAAAGCTGCCTTAAAGCCTGGCTCTATCCATACCCTCTACCTTACTCTGCTCCCATACTAGCTGGTTAAATGTAGGAATAAACTGCAATGGCTATGAAATAAACATGAAGGTCTTTTTATATCATACGCTTTCCCAAATAGGGAACTAAGAGGGATGGCAAACTCTTATTTTTTTGAGCATCTATTTTATGAGGTAGGAATTAGCTGAGGGTTTTACCAACATGACCATCCTCACAACCCCTCCCCACTCTGGTTTAGACAATTACATTTGCTTTACAGCTAAGGACAATGGAGTCTTGGAGAGGTTAAAGGAGCCGACCTAAGGCCACAAAGCAAATATGGGAGCCAATATCTATCTGACCTCAAAACCCATGATTTCTCCCTAATTCCATGCAGTCTCCCTATTCCTGGTAGGGAATATTTAACTCTGGCATTGCCAAGTCTCCTATGGTTCTTATCCTGAAGTCATCCCAAGTACTCTCAAGATTTCTATAAGGAAAAATATGGTGTCTGATTAAAAAAAAAAAAAAAAAAAGAAGTCATGCTGAGATGATAATAAGTTACCAGAGGCACATACTATCACAGCAAACCATGGCTTTGTTATTTAACACCACTGCTGAAAGTGGAATAAGGGTCAATTCTACGTGACCTGGGTAAAGGGTCCATTGTGGCTCTTTGAATGAAATGAGCAGTGACCTATGACGGGCCAGAAAGGTGGTTGTGTCTACCCACTTGGGAATCAGAGTTGACAGCAGTAAGTGACAGAGAACGCACCACCCTCCAAGGTTCTAATATACAGCCAATCGCTTGTGTATGTGTGTGTCTAGGCCCATAGATAGTGATTCCACCAGTAAAACTAGAAGCCCTACTCAATACTCTGTAATGGCCTGCATGGGAAAAGAATCTAAAACAAGGAGTGGATATTATAACTGATTCACCTTGCAGTATACCTGAAACGGACACAACACTGTCAGTTAAAAATAAAATTTTAAAAGAATACTTTCAAACTTCAAAAAACAAACCAACCAACCCCTTCTTCCCCAACCCCTCCCAACAATAACAAAAAAACCCTAGAAGCCTCATGAAAAAGCAATGAGCATTTGGTGGGACTGGGAGCTGTGTTAATGCAGTGACAATCATTCTAGGCTTTCCTGTGTCACTAACACAAACACCAATCAAAATTCCTTGTAGTCCTGGTAGAGATAATTAGGCACGGTGATGAAGAAAAAAAAAAAGAAGAATACTAATTCACCACAGGAAAAGTAGGAGTTAGCGGGACTCTGCTTTGGACAGATCTTCTGTGACTGTGGCAGACGACCCGAGAACTTCCTGACCTTGGACTGGCGCCATGAAGGGAATACTATTTCCAGAGCAACAAACTGTTTCCGAATGGTATCCTCCAGATTTACTGGGCACAAATCAGAGCGTTCTCTTTCACGCCCTCATTATTTATTTTTGGGTGTGAAGGCATTAATTAACCCTGCAGCCACAGGTGCTCAGATGCATACGACTCTAGGTGACCTCAAGGACTGTAGCCCGCCAGGTTCCTTCGTTGATGGAATTTTCCAGGCAAGAATACTGGATCAGGTTGCCATTTCCTCCTCCAGGGGATCTTCCTGACCCAGGGATCGAACCTTCATCTCCTGTGGCACCTGCGCTGACAGGCAGATTCTTTACTGCTGAGGCACCTGGGGAGCCCTTCAATCCCTCATTTTTATGTTGCCTAAAGGTCTCATTTTCTCTGTTTCTTTCTCCAGTCTTTTCCCTACTTCTTTGTTTTCCAAGTTTAAGAAACATAGCAACAGAGCAGATTTCTAACTCAGAGTCATAGAACAGCTCTTCATCTCAAATTGCACAAGGCCTCCTTTCAAAATTTCCAAAGAAGGCATTGGGTACACTTAGGCAGCAATAATTCTCATTTCAAAGCTTTGGCTGAATCATTGCTTGCCTTTAAATTGTTACTTCAGGACGTTAGAAACACTGGATTATAGGGGAAGGCAGGAAAAAAAAAAATAGAAAAGATTTACTCTGAGAGTCTCCACTCTTCTGCTGATTGATTTGTAAGCTGGAAGGTTTGCGAACTGTAAAACTCCCGTTTCATCACCACATCCACAGCAGAAAGCTACGTGGTGGTGATATTTCCATCCCCATGGTACTTATGAGCAGTGGGATCGATGACTGGTTCAAATAGGTCAGCTCTTAGAGCAGTGAAGAATGCAGGCACTAGTTGAGTTTAATAACTATCTTTAGAAGAGTAGCACTTAAAGTACCCAAGATGAAAAAAACGTAATGGCTTCTCCAGGACCGTTCCCCACACTCTGTAGGCTGTACCTGCTTCAGGGAACAAAGTGGGTTTGTTCATCCCTGTTTCCCCAGCACAATGCCCAGCACAAAGGAGGCAATCAATAAATATTTGTTCAGTGGACGTTGAATGAAGAGAAGTTCTAGTTACAAAGCACTACAGTAAAGAGCACTATAAAATTCTAAATCCAGGGATGAAGAACATTTTGTATCCTTTTACATGTGGGCAAGCGACATTAAGGAATTCTACGAGTGAGTGAGTGAAAGTCGCTCAGTCATGTCTGACTCTTTGCGACCCCATGGACAGTACAAGCTCCTCCTGTCCATGGAATTCTCCAGGAAAGAATACTGGAGTGGGTTGCCATGCCCTTCTCCAGGGGATCGAACCCAGGTCTCCTGCATTGTAGGCAGATTGTTTACTGTCTGAGCCACCAGGGAAGCCCTACGGCATTCTACAAACATTCATTTCAGCGTTTCACCATCCTTGCTGCCTGAATGCTCTCGGCTACATTCTTCTTATGGAAATCCAATTCTTGTTCCCCAGTAGACTTCTCATGGCTCCTTCATTTATAGTTAAAGCCAGTTCCTGTCTTGAGGAACTGTCTTGAGGTGCTTTGTCTTGGGGACTTAAATTTGACTTAATGTAATTTTCCTAATAGAATTCGCTTTTTCTTTCTTTCTTGAAAAGCTTCAGTTCTGCGGGTAATTATCATAACCCTCAAGGGCCACAGAATGTCAGAAATGGAAGGGCCTCAAGGATAAGCTGGCTGTACCTCTCATTCTCTCTTCTGGAGACATCCTTCCTTAAGGCTCTATTCTCCCGCCAGGTGGACGGGCTGAGCCCACATCATACTAGGTTGAATGGGGAGGATACAAAATGCTAACACACCTAGGACAAGAGGTCTTTATTACTTTTGATGAAAATAAAATGATGCAGAGCACACTACTTATTTATGATATTGAATGAGAAAAAGAGCAGATGACTATTAGGTAGTAAAAGCTAGCCACCGTTACTACTTTAGCTCTGTTGGATGAAGAGCCAGAGCCATCTTTCTCCAAGCAAATCTGTCTGTTTCCCTCCCATTTCACTCTCCTTAATGGCTCTCTGCTGCCTGTATGACATAAAAGTCCAAACAACTTAGCATAAAGAGCCATCCTGGAGCTGGCCCCTGCTCACCCTGTAACACTAGCTTCCAATTCTTGCTCTTTCCTTTGTGTCCATGCTTTTCTTTCTGCCTGTAACATCTCTTCCCTCCCTTCTTCACCTGGGTGACTCTTGCTTATGTGTTATGATTCAGCATGGGCAGTGCCTCCTCCAGGAAGCCTTCCCTTCTGCCTCTTGCACCCACAGAACCCTGTGTTGCCCCATCACAGCGGTTACTGTTTTGAAATCTTCCTTCAATAACTGGTAACTCCTTCAGAACAGATTTGGGTCTTCTAGTCATTTCTGAGGACCAAATACAAGCAGACTGCTGTGCATGAAGATACATAGTGCATTTTTATGTTTTACTGAATTGAGATGTGAAATGCTTTCTGCCATATTTTTTTATGCAGAAGGTTAATTTCAGTCAATGGTTTGTATAAAGACTTTGCCAGAGTCCAGGAAGAATTAATATGGTCTAAAAGGCTGTGTAACCACATTAATGTTAAGAAACCAGGAAAGCTTCCCTCTCCTGTCCTAACTGAATGGGTTTTTTCCCTAAGGCTGAGGTTCTATCTTTATGGAATTAGCCATTTGTGCTTTCTGGAGACAAGATGAGAAGGTAGATCCATTCCCTTGATTTTTACCACATATTCATGCAAAAACTACATTTATGCTTATAGAATAACTTCTAGTACCAGCAAAGCTCATTTCACAAAGGTTTGCAGCTGATATCACAGGGGATGCGTAACCATGGAGAGGGCTCTCATTAGGAAAAATGAAGATTTACGCCCCAAGGCAAGCATACATGGGATGCTTACCCTTGCTGATGTCAAAGTGCTGCTGGGGACAAATCTGATCACTAAGCCAACACATTCCTGGGTAGGGAAGTAGCAGAGACTGCCACTGGGCCAATCAGACTCAACTGCTAAGAAACAGGTCTTGGCAGATGCTTCTGTTGTAACTTGTCCATCAGTGGAAGAAAAGAGAGAGACAGTATAATCATACATCTGGATTTATCAAAGAGGATGACAATAATAATAGTATTAGCTCTCTAAAGGCGCTTGAACATGGCCTTCAAATCTGGACTCAATTTCTGTGGACGCCAGTGAGCTTTGGTGTGCTTTTGCTTTAAGCACTTAAAAGTTAGTATTGACACAGCCAAAAGGCAGCATATGCAAACTTCGGGAACTCAGCAGAAGATAAACCATTACTTGGAGAGCATGTTGAAACAGAAACCCTTAAAACAAGTTGTCTAAGGGGACAGTCCCTGCAAAGCTTGGAAGGTTCCATGATGTAAATTATAACGTGGTTATGCTAACACCTTCTGCTCTAGCCATTTTAGGCAAATGTAAAAGAAAATTAGAAATTGGAAATTATTTGTGGCTCATCCGTGTGGGTTTTGTTAGCGTGCAATAACATAGGCATTCTAAAGTTTGCTTTTAAAGGGGAGACTCTGTGACCTTGAAGAGTTTTCTTAACTTTCTCATTTCTGTTTAGGATCCTTAAACTTCTTTCATGGTTCTTGCCAATCCTCAGAACCACCCTAGGTCTGAGAAAAGGGAATGGGGTTGGGGTGCGGGACAGAAATCAAGTACTGTTCCTGGAATTATGAGCTTTTTTTCCCCTCTTCAGTGTTTATCTATTCCACACCACTCAGCTGTTCTCTGTTGCAGAGAAATAAAAGTTTAGTTTAAAAAGTATGTTAGAACAAAGCTGCAGAAATTGCCTGGAATTTCCTTCATTTTCGGCCATCTGGCTTTCATTGTGGACTTCTCTCCCCTCCTCCACGTACGTTTACCAAATCTTTTCAACACACACTGGCTGAGCTATCAAATGCTTATAATTAATAACAGTCAAACTACTTTTTTTTTTCTTTTAAGGGAGTGCTTTCTGCCTTTCTTTGGGCTGCTCATGTCATAGCTATTATAAACTGGGGAGATGGTCAGTAGAGCTTAATTATTAAGACTTAATGGAATAAGAAAGAAAAGTGAATCAAACTTGAGGTTAAGTCCTGAATGCAAACTAAAAATATTTCTTACTAAAAATGAAAGGGAAAGAGAAGATTAATTTTTCTGAGTGCCTGCTATGATCCTATTTTAGAGATGAAGAATTTGAGAACCCAAAAAGATATATGACCTCTTGAAGGTCACATAGCTAAACATGACAGAGCAGGATTCGAACACAGGTCTTAATCTACCTGTGGGGTTTTATTTTGGTGGTCTCGGGGATGGAGAAGATGTTTGGTGTGTGTTATTAAGCAAAAATCAAGTTGCCAAACAATACATGTAATATGACCACATTTACAAAGGGAAAAGAATCTTATATATTTGTATATGTTCATGTATGTATACAAATGCATAGAAAAAGGTCTGGAAAGGTACCAAACCATGAACAGTGATGATCTCTGGGGAGAAGAAGGGTGTGGTGCTGCAGAGTATGGTGGTGAAAGGGCAGCACGCGCCTTTATTGATTACTTCTGAGGTGCTTGAGTGTCAAAGAATGAGAATATTCATGAATACTTGTATAATTCGAATACTTAGCTTTTTAATTAAGAACAGGGGGCAGATGTCTTTCCTAAAGACTGATCTTGGCTCCTGTTTGCATATTTCTCCCTTAAGCAGGTCTAACCTACCAGAGAAGGTGGGCAGGGTTGAGGGGGTGGTGGTGGAATGTGGCCTTCTAGACACATATTATTGAGAGGATGGTAAAGACATCTAAAATAATTTTTATTCTTTGTACTGATACCTTCTTTGCTACCAATTCTTACAGGTGTCAGCTCATGTGCAAAAATGGTCCTAATTTCTTCCGGCCAATTGTAGGCCAGGTTGTTAAGGAGTTAATACCAGTCCCTGCTGTGCTACCTTCTAATTCTCCTGACAATCACACCCCTTCCTGGGTAATGCTAACCATGCACTCAAATTCCATTGTGCACTCCATGCACTCAAACTCCAAAGTTGTGGACGTAATTTTGAAGACAACTCCAAAGTTGTCTTCATATTCTTAACTTTGGGGATATTCTGCCATACATAGTTGCTACCATAAAGGGTTACTTATACTAAGATTATTTATGTTTTAAGTTGTAAAGCTTTAAACATAAAGAAGAGACTAATAATAGCATTTTTAGCACTACCTGGTGGGTGGGAGAGACAGGATAAGAGGGATAGAGAGGAGAGAGTGAAATGGGGTCCAGCTATTATCAGGGTCTAAGCATTACTATGGGCTTTCCAGGGGGCTCAGTGATAAAGAATCCACCTGTAGTGCAAGAGACATGGGTCCAATCCCTGGGTCGGGAAGATTCCTGGGAGAAAGAAATGGCAACCTCCTCTAGTATTTTTGCCTCGGAAGTCCTGTGGACAGAGGTGCCTGGCAGGCTACAGTCCATGGGGAAGCAAAAGAGCTGGACGTGACATAGCAACTAAACAACAACAAAGTATTACTGTGTAAAAATTTAGTCCTAGTCCTTATACTCATTTATTCAATAAGCACTTTTTTTTTGATGTGAGCCATTTTTAAAGTCTTTATTGAATTTATTATAACATTGTCTCTATTTTATGTCTTAGTTCCTTGTTCGCCAGGCAAGTGAAATCTTAGGTTTCTGACCAGGGATTGAAAATGTACTCCTTGCATTGGAAGGTGATCTCAACCACTGGACTTCCAGGGAAGTCCCATCAATAAGCACTTAATACACATCTACTATATGTCAGACATTATTCTAGGTTCTAGAAACTGTACCTTCTAGGTTCTAGAAAGATGAATATAAAGGAGGATTAAAACATGAAGCTGATAGCAAGGACTTTAAAATCTAGTCCGCTTACATACAGATAACCAAGAGGCACATAAAAAGATGCTCAATATTGTTAATTATTACAGAAAAGCAATGAAAACTACAGTGATGTACATTTCACGCCAGTCACAATAACCACCATTAAAATGTCTGCAATAATTAATGATGAAGAAGGTGTGGAAAAAAGGGAACACTTCTATATTGTTGGTGGGAATGTAAACTTGTATGGCTACTACAGAAAGCAGTATGGAGGTTCTTTTAAAAATTAAAAATAGAACTACCATATGATCCAGTAATCCTATTCCTGGCCATGTATCTACAGAAAACTCTAATTCAAAAATATACATGCATCCCCATATTCATAGCAGCACTATTTACAATAGTTAGGACATGGAAGCAACCTAAAATGTCCTTCAACAGATGAATATATAAAGAATATGTGGTATATAAGTATGATGAAATATTGTTCAGCTGCGAAATGATGCCATTTGCAGTATCATGGATAGACTGGAAATTATCATACTAAGTCAACTAAGCCAGACAGAGAAAGACAATCATATGATATCACTTATGCGTGGTAGCTAAAAAATGATACAAATGAGCTTATTTACAAAACAGAAATAGACTCACAGACATAGGAAACAAACTTATGGTTTCCATAGGGGAAAGGGTGGGCAGAGATAAACTGGGAGTTTGGGATTAATATATATGACACCACCCTATGGCAGAAAGCTAAGAGGAACTAAAGAGCTTCTTGATGAAGGTGAAAGAAGAGAGTGAAAAAACTGGCTTAAAACTCAACATTCAAAAAAACAAAGATCATGGCATCCAGTAACATCATGGGGAAACAATGGAAACAGTGACAGACTTTATCTTCTTGGGCTCCAAAATCACTGCAAATGGCGACTACAGCCATGAAATTAAAAGATGCTTGCTCCTTGCTAGAAAAGTTATGACCAACCTAGATAGCATATTAAAAAGAAGAGGCATCACTTTGTTGACAAAGATCCATGTAGTCAAAGCTATGGTTTTTCCAGTAATCATGTATGGATGTGAGAGTTGGACCATAAGGAAAGCTGAGCACCGAAGAATTGTTGCTTTTAAACTGTGGTATTGGAGAAGACTCAATAAATCAAACCAGTCAATCCTAAAGGAAATCAACCCTGAATATTCATTGGAAGGACTGACGTTGAAGCTGAAGTTCCAATGCTTTGGCCACCTGATGCGAAGAGCTGACTCATTAGAAAAATCCCTGATGGTGGGAAAGATTGAAGGCAAGAGGAGACAGGGATGACAGAGGATAAAGATGGTTGGATGGTATCACTGAGTCAGAGGACATGAGTTTTAGCAAGCTCTGGGATATGGTGAAGGACAGGGAAGTTTGGCATGCTGCAGTCCACGGGGTTGCAAAGAGTTGGACATGACGGAGTGACTGAACAACAATTACTATACAGAAAATAGAGATGTACAATACTGCACATAAAATAGATAAACAACAAGGACCTACTGTATAGCACAGGGAACTATACTCAAATCTTATAATAACATATGGAAAAGAACACATATATATAATAACTGAATCATTTTGCTATACACTAAACTAACATAACATTGTAAATTAACTACACTTCAATAAATGAACAAAGCTAATGGAGGTGATGGAATTCCAGTGGAGCTATTTCAAATCCTGAAAGATAATGCTGTGAAAGTGTTGCACTCAATATGCCAGCAAATTTGGAAAACTCAGCAGTGGCCACAGGACTGGAAAAGGTCAGTTTTCATTCCAATCCCAAAGAAAGGCAATGCCAAAGAATACTCAAACTACCACACAATTGCACTCATCTCACATGCTAGTAAAGTAATGCTCAAAATTCTCCAAGCCAGGCTTCAGCAATATGTGAACTGTGAACTTCCAGATGTTCAAGCTGGTTTTAGAAAAGGCAGAGGAACCAGAGATCAAATTGCCAACACCCGCTGGATCATCAAAAAAGCAAGAGAGTTCCAGAAAAACATCTATTTCTGCTTTATTGACTATGCCAAAGCCTTTGACTGTGTGGATCACAATAAACTGTGGAAAATTCTGAAAGAGATGGGAATACCAGACCACCTGACCTGATCTTGCAAAATCTGTAAGCAGATCAGGAAGCCACAGTTAGAACTGGACATGAAACAACAGACTTGTTCCAAATAGGAAAAGGAGTACGTCAAGGCTGTATATTGTCACCCTGCTTATTTAACTTTTATGCAGGAATCAAGATTGCCGTGAGAAATATCAATAACCTCAGATATGCAGATGACACCACCCTTATGGCAGAAAGTGAAGAGGAACTAAAAAGCCTCTTGATGAAAGTCAAAGAGGAGTGTGAAAAATTTGGCTTAAAGCTCAACATTCAGAAAGCTAAGATCATGGCATCTGGTCCCATCACTTCATGGGAAATAGATGGGGAAACAGTGGAAACAGTGTCAGACTTTATTTTTCTGGGCTCCAAAATCACTGCAGATGGTGACTGCAGCCATGAAATTAGAAGACACTTACTCCTTGGAAGGAAAGTTATGACCAACCTAGATAGCATATTGAAAAGTAGAGACATTACTTTGCCAACAAAGGTCCGTCTAGTCAAGGCTATGGTTTTTCCAGTGGTCATGTATGGATGTGAGAGTTGGACTGTGAAGAAAGCTGAGGGCAGAAGAATTGATCCCTTTGAATTGTGGTGTTGGAGAAGACTCTTGAGAGTCCCTTGGACTGCAAGGAGATCCAACCAGTCCATTCTAAAGGAGATCAGTCCTGGGTGTTCTTTGGAAGGACTGATGTGAAAGCTGAAACTCCAATACTTTGGCCACCTCATTAGAAGAGTTGACTTGTTGGAAAAGACTCTGATGCTGGGAGGGATTGGGGGCAGGAGGAGAAGGGGACGACAGAGGATGAGATGGCTGGATGGTATCACCGACTTGATGGACATGAATTTGAGTGAACTCCGGGTGTTGGTGATGGACAGGGAGGCCTGGCGTGCTGCGATTCATGGGGTCGCAGAGTCGGACACGACTGAGCGACTGAACTGAACTGAATAAAAAGTTAAATCTGCACTAAAAAAAACCCAAAACCTAGTCCTCTCCAATAGACAGCTATTATTTTTTTAAGTGAGCTTTCTTGATAGCTCAGCAGTAAAGAATTCTGCCTGCCAATGTAGGAAACACATCGGGATCTTCCCTGGGTCAGGAAGATCCCTTTCAAAAGGCAATGGCTTTTGAAGGATATTGACTCCAATATTCTTGCCTGGGAAATCCCAAGGACTGAGGAACTTGACAGGCTATAATCCACGGGGTCGCAAAAGAGTTGGACATGACTAGCAACTTAATAACAATTTTTTAAGTGTCCTAAAAAATGCAGGCAGTCTGTGCACATGTGCGCACATACAAATTGGAACAATCAGAATACCTCTTACTTGAGAACACAGTCAGGCATGAGAATTTATTTGCCTCAACCTGGTGAAAGCTGGACATGTGCTTCTGATACCAGCTCTGCCAATCACACAGAGGAAATCAGATGGTGAGTCAGAGCGACAGCTGTCTCAGAGAGACAGCCCAGATAGGACATGTCTTCTAGGCCTCTGGTATTCTCTGTGTGATCAGATAACTCTGACCATACACGAGAAGAAAAGTAGCTTCCTACCTGGTGCTCAGTAAGACAAATAACTTCCTGGAAAAGCTACTTCTCTTAACCAGCACCACCTCTAAGAGTCATAAGCCCAATGACCAAGACTTGAACATCACCTCTGTATATCCCACCAAAAATGCTATGGATTTTTCTATTTTGAATACGTGGACATCAGCATGAGCCAAGAGCCTAAAAGACAGGGTATAGAAACTTGGAGCCCATCAGGGAATACGCTGAACTGTGCAGGGAATGCTGAGCCATGCACAAGAAGAATTGTGAATCAGTGATTTAAATTAGTCCCCAATGAATAGAAGGTGCATGGAAAAACAACACAGTGCTACACCCCTACTAAACACATTTTCAGATGCATCTGACATAAACATTCAGCAGGAGAGGTTTTTTCCCCCTCATGTCAGACTGAAATATTCCACAGGAGATACACCTCTACCCAGCTCTCATTTTAAGATGAAACTCTGCTTTGGCTCTTGGACGGGAGGTGAAGAGAGCGAGTCATATCAGGCCATTTTGGCCCCTTTGTTGTTTTAACTAGCATCATTCCACAAAAGCTCAGCTGTGTACAGTTGGCCAAAGAAACCCTGGCTGTGTCCAGTAAGACGTTCTGCCCTTCAGTCTGATGGTTTGCTGGTGGAAATTAAAGCCCTGGGTTGAACTGGAGCAAATGAAACAATGTTAAGCCCAACAAGAGTCTTTGTTTTCCAGTCAGTGAAAAGGTCCTAGAGTAAAGTAAGCTCATCTAATTTAACTATAGTCTGTACTTAGAGGATGGGAAGTAACATCTTGTGTCCTATTTCTTCTGCTGTCCCAGGAAGGCAGGGGTTTAGTGGCTGAAAATCCCAGAAGATTCTTAGTTTGTCCCAGGTACTGACTCTTGGGCTTGCCTCAGGTCATCACAGCATTTGGATGTCATCACACCACTGAGATGTGGTTAGAAAGACCCTCATGCTTGTTTTTAAAGTGTTGGTAAACAAGCAGAAGAGCACTGATATCGATTATCAGCACAAAGCAGCAGCCACAAACGCTCCTGCCTACAGAGCCATGAAGAGCTATGGGATTAATAGAACAGGACCTGGTGACCTTGGATTGTTTTGTATAGCTAGTTCATTTTGCAGATGTGGACACAGATGGGGCAGGCATCTTGCTCAGTGCCACATAGCTAGTGGGTGGCAGAGCTAAAACAAGAACCAGGGCTTCCTGATCTGGTAGCCAAGGTGCCCAGAGGCTGTTCTTCCCATATCCCTTCTGCTTTTTCCTATATAGGAGGCTGTAGTCAAATAGAGGGGGTATGGACTTCTTGCCCACACAGTTAGGTCTTAGATTCACTGATAAACAGTGAGGTAAGGACACAGAAGTGGGCAGACATAGAAAAAGAGTTTTCTCAGAATTCCATGCACTGGATCTAGGCTTTTTGTGGCCCAGCCCTTGACTCTATTTTACCTGCTGTTCTCGTGGGTGAGGTGCTGCTCCAAGCAGTGGCTGATTGATTTTCTGGTTGCCTTAGAGGATATGGCACTAATGGTCCCCTTTACTTCTGCACTTAAAGAGGGATCAATAGAACAGCTTTTCAGATCAACAGACAGAATAACCCTGGCGATGAGCAGGAGAGTGTCACTCCTGGTGACACTCTGGGATTGTGTGCCCTGAAATAATATGAGGAGGCCTGCAATCTGTATCTTCTAATCCCCAAAGAAAGGCATCTAATTGAGATCTTCACGACCCAGATAATCACGATGGTATGATCACTCACCTAGAGCCAGACATCCTGGAATGTGAAGTCAAGTGGGCCTTAGAAAGCATCACTACGAACAGAGCTAGTGCAGGTGATGGAATTCCAGTTGAGCTATTTCAAATCCTACAAGATGATGCTGTGAAAGTGCTGCACTCAATATCCAGCAAATTTGGAAAACTCAGCAGTGGCCACAGGACTGGAAAAGGTCAGTTTTCATTCCGATCCCAAAGTAAGGCAATGCCAAAGAATGCTCAAACTACCACACAGTTGCACTTATCTCACACACTAGTAAAGTAATGCTTAAAATTCTCCAAGCCAGGTTTCAGCAATACGTGAACCGTGAACGTCCAGATGTTCAAGCTGGTTTTAGAAAAGGCACAGGAACCAGAGATCAAATTGCCAACATCCATTGGATCATCGAAAAAGCAAGAGAGTTCCAGAAAAACATATATTCCTGCTTTATTGACTATGCCAAAGCCTTTGACTGTGTAGATCACAATAAACTGTGGAAACTCCTGAAAGAGATGGGAATATTAGACCACCTGACCTGCCTCTTGAGAAACCTGTTTGCAGGTCAGGAAGCAACAATTAGAACTGGACATGGAACAATAGACTGGTTCCAAATAGGAAAAGGAGTACATCAAGGCTGTATATTGTCACCCTGCTTATTTAACTTTTATGCAGAATACATCATGAGAAACACTGGGCTGGAGGAAGCACAAGCTGGAATCAAGATTGCCGGGAGAAATATCAATAACCTCAGATATGCAGATGACACCACCCTTATGGCAGAAAGTTAAGAAGAACTAAAAAGCCTCTTGATGAAAGTGAAAGAGGAGAGTGAAAAAGTTGGCTTAAAGCTCAACATTCAGAAAACTAAGATCATGGCATCCAGTCTCATCAGAGATCAGATCAGATCAGATCAGTCGCTCAGTCGTGTCCGACTCTTTGCAACCCCATGAATCGCAGCACGCCAGGCCTCCCTGTCCATCACCAATTCCCAGAGTTCACTCAGACTCACGTCCATCGAGTCAGTGATGCCATCCAGCCATCTCATCCTCTGTCATCCCCGTCTCCTCTTGCCCCCAATCCCTCCCAGTCTCATCCCTTCATGGCAAATAGATGGGGAAACAGTGGAAACAGTGGTGGACTTTATTTTTCTGGGCTCCAATATCACTGAAGATTGTGACTGCTGCCATGAAATTAAAAGACGCTTACTCCTTGGAAGGAAAGTTATGACCAACCTAGATAGCATATTCAAAACCAGAGATGTTACTTTGCCAACAAAGGTCCATCTAGTAAAGGCTATGGTTATTCCAGTGGTCATGTATGGATGTGAGAGTTGGACTGTAAAGAAAGCTGAGTGCTGAAGAATTGATGCTTTTTGAACTGTGGTGTTGGAAAAGACTCTTGAGAGTCCCTTGGACTGCAAGGAGATCCAACCAGTCCATCCTAAAGGAGATCAGTCCTGGGTGTTCACTGGAAGGACTGATGTTGAAGCTGAAACTCCAATACTTTGGCCACCTGATGCAAAGAGCTGACTCATTTGAAAAGACCCTGATGCTGGGAAAGATTGAGGGCAGAAGGAGAAGGGGATGACAGAGGATGAGATGGTTGGATGGCATCACTGACTCGATGGACATGGGTTTGGGTGGACTCCGGGAGTTGGTGATGGACAGGGAGGCCTGGCACGCTGCAGTTCATGAGGGTGCAAAGAGTCGGACCTGACGGGGCGACTGAACTGAACTGAACTGAATTGGCTGAGAAGTAAGACAAGCAGTATTAGCTGGACCAGAAACCTATCATTAATTCCTAGAGGCAACACATTGCTTCTTGTATGATACTCTGTAGAAACACAAGAAATATCCTTCAGTATCAACAACCCCTTTCTCATCTAGGATTTGATCTGGGAACATTTCTCATCCCATCAGCAGACTTGCAAGACTGGCTTTGGTTCTTTATATGTCTCCCCTTGGAAACCAGAATCATAGATGAGATGGTTGAGCTTCTACAGAGACTTCAACAAGTATCTGAAGGCAAGTCTCCCAAGACACCATAAAATTGTGTGGAACCAAGCAGTGACTGCATTGATGAACTAAAACTCAAGGTTGGATAATAATGAGACCCAGGCAGGGGTGAACAATGAAATGCTCTAATCGATTTTCTGCATGTGAAATGACACATGCACACTCCAGAGCATGCTATAATGAATCTGCATGGTGTGTGCAGAGGGATTTCATGGTGGCTCAGTGATACCACCCAGATCCTTCAGTTCCTGCAACCCACAAGCTGATCTGTTATTAGGGTGGAAGGGCTTGGGACACAGGCTGAGAGGTGGCAAAGACCCTACCTTCTGCGGTCAGTTCACGTTCCCCTGGGAAGAAAGCATCAGTGGAGCCCGGGCACATTCCAGCCACACCACGGGGCTTTTCCTTTGTGCACGGAGCCTTCTGGACCCTGAGCATGATCGCTGGGCTAGAATTCCAAAGCCCTGGTTTCAATTAACTTTAAGTGGATTTGACTAAGAGTTTGAACTGATGCTAATTGGTTTTCAAAACACTGGGTAACAATAAGCATTCTGATCTTGCCCATGGACAGACACACAAACCCCATTCTGAACACACTCCTGGGCAGCAGGGCGGCTGGTGCACCCCTTACCTTGCCGGGCAGGGATCCAAACTGCAGGATTTCAGAAGCTGGGGGGGCCGCCGGCTGGTCACGCACAGGTTCTCATCCACGGGCTCCCGGGTCTGTTTGTTCAGGCAGCTCACCACAGCCTCCTGGACACCTGTGTACAGATGACACCCATCAAGGCCAGAGCAGGCATGTGGGGGGTGAGCAAGTGTAGACAGGCAGCTGGTGGGAGGTCTCTGAGACTGGGAGGACTAGCTGCGTGTCAGGCAGTTGAAAGCTTGTGACTGCCCATCTCGTCAGGCATCAGTCTGTCTGGAGAAAGCACTCAGGAGTTTGTGCCCCTTAAGCAGGGCAGCTCTCCCATTGTGGGGGAGGCTGCTACCAGGACTGCTGAAATGCTTGAAAAACTACCACCCAGCTATGCAGCTGCCCATGCTGAAACAGGATAATTTAAAGCAGAAGGAGAGCAGGGTGACCAAAATAATGACCCCAAGACTTCACACATTGTATTTTAATCAACAGGAGATGACTATACTTGGAAGGCAGGCCCAGAGCCACATTGGAATAGCCAGCATTCTGTAAACTGCTATGCATCTGGGGCCTTGCATCCAGTGCTTTTCTGGTTTCCTGTTGAGTTTGGTTCATTTCTTTAGTGACCTAGAGCTGCTTGGGGTCTTCCCTGGTGGCTTAGATGGCAAAGAATCTGCCTGCCTTGCAGCAGACCTGAGTTCCATCCCTGAGTCAGGAAGATCCCCCAGAGGAGGGGACATGGCAACCCACTCCAGTATTCTTGCCTGGAGGATCCCATGGACACAGGAGCCTGGTGGGCTATAGTTCACGTGGACACAAAGAGTTGGACATGACTAAGCAACTAACACAGGGCCACTTGGGAAGTTGGAGCAAAGAGAGAGAGCAAGACACCTAATGATGGCATTCATGGAAGACAATGTTCCTACCACTACCCATGCACCCCTGACCACAGACCTAGTAAAACAGGAGTTTGAGGAGGGACTGGCATACAGTCACTTGGTGGGTTTTCATGGGGCGGGGACACATGTAACCTGATAATACAGTGTCAAGACATTTCACCCTGCTTCCCACAGTCATGGCAGCTAGGAAAAATTCACAGAGTGCACATTGTTAGCCAAGTACTGAGGCAAGGAGCTTGACATGCCCCATTCAAACCTCTCAATAACTCCACAAGACTCTACTTTATCCCCATTTTACAGATAAGGAAACAGGCTTAGAAGGGCGAAAAGACTTGCTAAGCTTACAGTTGATAGACGATGAAGTGGCACTGGTTGTGCTTTAGCACTGGAGCTTTAATGACTGAAAACATTGACATTTAAAAATACTATGAGGCTGTTCTAGCTGCTGGAGATCTTCAGGAATAACCTACACATTTCTCTGGAATCATTTCAGCAGAATTCAGTTGAAAGAAGAGAAACAGGACATTCTTGATAATTTGCTGTTAGTCATTTATAGCCATATATGTGTGTGTGTGTATAAGCATATATATATATTTATATATTCAGATAAAGATATCTGTTGTTAAACACTTGTATATAGTTATGGCAGAGTATGTGACAACCCACAAAATTAGTTTTATGTATAAATACACATACACTTTCTTTTTAAAATTTTCTGCATTGCTTCATTAGGTAGTACCTAATATAGTACAACTGACCTATCACTTATCAGGCCTGTTACTCTCTTCCTCCTATCTGTCCTATGTTCCCCCAAGAAGTTATCACTCCGATCACAGGCACATGCTTCCCGAGGTGATGTTACACTGACTTAGAAAGGTCACTCACCAAGACCATCATTTAAAAAGTGACATTTTAAAGTCAGAATCAGAACTGCCTTTTTTTTTTTGATTAAGTCTGACAAATCAAACATTAAAAAACTGGCACAGTATTTACCCTGTAGCTGTGAATGTCAGTTTTCTTTTTTCTAAGCCATTTTATGAGCTTTAAAAATTAAATTTAAATATATCACAGCCAGTTCAGGGTGGAGCATTGGAGATTTATGCTAGACATTAAAGATATTCCATCATATTCTGGAATGCTGACTCCAGGGTGTTCTCCTGGTTGCAGCTGGGATGAGCCTCTTGAAATTCATGGTATGATAATATAGCAAAACATTTCATAAGAAATTATTGGTATCATTGTTGATACTTCCCACTGGAATAGTCTGGCATTATTAAGTTCGCGACGACAAGCTGTGGACAAGGCGAACTACACCATACAGAATCTAGAGCTGTGATTCTGTTTGAAATTAAGGTTTCAATTCATCTGCCGACCTGGTAGTATTTCAGAGATTCGAAATGTGGCTCTAAAATAAAAGATATTTTGGCTTTAGTCAGCTATTGAAAAGCTCATGAATTTGAGTTAACAGTACCTGAAGGAGGAAGTGATTACACAGCTTTTGTCTCCTGCCTCATATGAAAGGGCTTGCTTTGAGGGGAGGGTCATGTGTGGAGGGGTATATTAAGTGATGTAACCCGTTTCCCCTTTGTGAAGCCTGGTTTGTAGAACCAGGTCCTTCCAAGCCTGCATGGAATGGGGTTGCAAGGGTTAAAGTCTCTACACAGGAAACATTCTGAGATACATGGAACAAGTTTATGTGACTCCACCGAATAATCCTAGTTCAGGGTAAAAATCACCTTTGGGGTGATTTTTTAAAGGTGATTTCTCACCTTTAATTGCTGAGATTAAGAAGCATTCCAGAGTTACTACCTTCTTCTAGAAGGATGGCCTCGTGATGGTTCAGGGTTCTGTTGTCAGAGCATTCCTGGGTGGGGCCTGGGGTGGTGGCGCCTAAGGGCAGAGCTCTGTGTAATGAAGGAGGATCTGGGACCAGCCCTGTGGTCAACACGAGACATTTTTGTGGCATGAACGAATGAGATGCCTAAAGGGCAGGGTATTCCAAAGCACAGTGTGCAATTTGGGCCAAGGTGGTGGGAATGGGGGCCTGGAGGAAGCGTGAGAGCAGCCTGGGGATGGCGGTGTGGGAAGGTGAAGAGGGAAGATGCCTGAAGGCTTCACCTGAGTTCACAGTCTACTTGGCTCAGGGCAGTCAGGCCGGCTTGAGAGAAGCTAACTCATCAAGTGCATACTCTTTTCCAATGGGATAACTCACTCGCCCAGAAGGACATTGTAAACCAACAAAGAACACACACTTACCTAAGATCCTTTCTGATTCTGAGTTTTCTTTCTTGACAGAGCAAAGAGAGGATTGATAAGGAAAAGGGGACAAGAGGGAAAGGATTTCACCTTTTAATATTAATACTTGCTGATGTCAGCTTCAAGTCTTCCCTCAGCTAGACTTTAATATCAATTTTACCATTTAAGAGATCAACAATAAAGCTGTTCAGGTTCAGATCTGCTCTCCTTGACTACACCTATCCATTCACATATAGGAAATTAAAATATAACCAGGAGATGATAGCGGGACCCAGGACACAGGTCTGAACAGATTAGGCTTACTTTCCATCTTCCAGAAAATGGAGTTTTCATTGTTTATATCTCCAAAAATAGCATAATTGCTACCTAATATTTGATGAGAACTCAGGGAAATGTGGAGAAGGCAATGGCAACCCACTCCAGTACTTTTGCCTGGAAAATCCCATGGACGGAGGAGCCTGGTAGGCTGCAGTCCATGGGGTCGCTAGAGTCGGACACGACTGAGTGACTTCACTTTCACTTTTCACTTTCATGCATTGGAGAAAGAAATGGCAACCCACTCCAGTGTTCTTGCCTGGAGAATCCCAGGGACGGGGAAGCCTGGTGGGCTGCCGTCTATGGGGTCGCACAGAGTCGGACACGACTGAAGCGACTTAGCAGCAGCAGCAGCAGCAGGGAAATGCAGCCATCAGCTACAGCCTAAATTACTAACAGGTTCCTTCTGGTCACTACCTCTGCTGGGTGAAAGGTAACTTCTGTGTCTATCCAATTTCATCTTTTGAAATGGCAAAAACAATAAAATAAGTATAACCTCAAATTGATTTAAAATCTGTTAATCCTGCACATTTTTGATTGGCATCAGCAGAATGATTAAAAATATCTTCAGCCTTGTGGGTTATATTTTGGTGTAGATCAATGGTGACAATACCATAAAATGTTACTGCCAAACAATGACTTCAACATATACATGTCCTATACCCGGAAACAACCTAGATTGTCCATTAACAGATGAATGGATAAAGAAGTTGTAGTACATGTATACAATGGAATATTACTCAGCCATAAGCAGGAACACATTTGAGTCAATTCTAATGAGGTGGATGAACCTAGAGCCTATTAGAGAGTGAAGTAAATCAGAGAAAAACAAATATCGTATGTTAACACGTATATATGGAATCTAGAAAGATGGTGCTGATGAGCCTATCTGCAGGGCAACAATGGAGATGCAGACACAGAGAACAGACTTGTAGACACAGGTGGGGAAGGAGAGGGTGGGACGACTGGAGAGAGCAGACTGGAAACATATCTACTACCATATATAAAACAGATAGCCAGTGGGAATTTGCTGTATGACTCAGTGAGCTCAGACTGGTGCTCTGTGGCCTAGAGGGGTGGGATGGGTGGGAGGTGGGAGGCAGGTTCAAGAGGGAGGGGACATACGTATACATATGGCTGATTCATATTGATGTATGGCAGAAACCAACACAATATTATAAAGCAATTATCCTCCAATTAAAAATAAATTAAAAAAATTAATATACATGTCTTATATACTGAAATAATTTTTTAGTGTGTTTGGGCATCATATGGATCATATGACCCAAGCATATTTTCACCACTTTGGCATTCTCAACTTTTAACATTTTAGGCATAGATATATTACCGTGGCACCGTGACACAGCTATAAGTAAGCATGTGCAGTTGTTGACAGTTAAAGACCTAAGACATTTCAGGAACTTTCCCTGCCTTGGATATAAATGATGTACACTTTATGTTATACAAATATCTCCTCAGATCCTATAAGCATAGATAAATTGTATATGAAGCATACAAAATATTATTTCCAAATCAATATATTCTGAAAACATTTTAAATGAAAAACAGTTCGCACACTCTCAGTGATTTGAATTTTATGCCTCTGGTTAGCAGAATGGTTAGAATTGTAAAGATAAAGGTATCTGGTTATTTACATATTCCACTAAGGCATCATTTTCCCTATCTGCTCATAAAGTTCCACTTGGCTTAGAGAATCATAATAGAGGGCAGAAATAATTTTTTTCAAGGCACATTTGTCAGACAAAAGATCATGATCGTTTAATTCAGATGATCATGGAAACTGGGGATAAACACACACCATCCGAAATCCTGAGTAGTTCCTTATATTGCAATGAAGCAACTGCAGCCACTGGCTATGTCCTTTCCATCTGACCTTTTAACTTGCCTGGGCCCAGAGATCATCAGAGCTTACTCAACATTTCTCCTTCATTAAACATGGGAGAAAAGATGTCCTCATTGTGAGTGGTGGGCGCCCCCAGCAACATGGATGAGTAGAGTTCCAAGAAACTGTCTTCCAGAATCAGATGGAAAATTTTAGGTTTTAAAATAACAGACTCTCCATGAAAACACTTAAGAACTCCACGGTCTGAAATTGGAAGACTTAGAAACAAACGAGAACCTCAAGGTCAAGACTATTAAATGCTTACAAAGTGACCTGAAGGAGAAAATTGATTCTCTGCTTGTACTTGTTCCACTATCCATTCCTTTTCAACTACACATGAACAATTTGGGCACATGTATTTTTACATTCCCAGCAATGACAAAAGATGCTTTTATAAAAGAGTTTCCAAGATGTCATGGTTTATAAGACAGTTTGGGAAATCATTTTAATATAGATATTTTTATACCAGTTAAGAAAGAAACTTTGCCGGGAATGCAGATCCTTGATGTGACAAGAGGCGTTATTGATAGCTAGGGAGGGAGATTTGATGGGAAATCAGCCAACCTTTCCTTGCCTATCAAAATCTCTCTTGGGAGTATATATGGGAGTTAGTAGCCATATGGTGGTGGTTTATTCGTTAAGTTGTGCCCAACATTTTGTGACCCCATGGACTGTAGCCTGCCAGGCTCCTCTATCCATGGGATTTTCCGGGCAAGAATACTAGAGTGGGTAGCCATTTCCTTCTCCAGGGGATCTTCCTGACCCAGGGTTGAACCAGAATCTCCTGCATTGCAGAAGGATTCTTTACCAATTGAGCCACCAGGGAAGCCCAGTGACCACATTTCCATTACTGTATTTTTTACAGTAGTACAAAAGATCATAATCTTAAAGAATTAATTATTGACTTAAATACCTTCTTCCCCCACTATGGTTTCATCACTAACACCTGAAATAGAAAAATGACTGAATCTGTTATCACCATGGACTAGACCTAAGAGAACCAGATTAATATACATGGAAACATTGAACACTATTTAAATAATATTCATTCAGTGATAAAGCTTCAGGAACTCTCTAAGTGTGTAAAGAAGTGAGGTATGATGCAAGGACTCTAAACAGAGAAATAAACAGCAGGACTAGTCCCACATATCACTGACTAGATGTGTGATCTTGAAAAAATCACTCAGCTCTCTGTATCTCAGTTTGCACATCGATAAAATGGCAGCGGGATCAGGCTTTAATCTTTAAACTCCCTTCCAGTTCCAGGTAACCTCAGTGTTAACTGTCATTATACATCCTTTCCCTTTGTCAACAGATATTACTTTGGCGACCGGCTGAGAAAGTCAGAGGTGGCGTACTCTGTCCTCGGGAACAACAGACGGTTTTGTCGTCTTTGATCTGGGTTCATACCACATGCACTGAGGCAAGGGCAAAGACAAATAAAACTGAATGTCAAGAGCATTGCCAGGCCCGTGTCAACAGTGTTTCTCGGTCAGATACACTGAGATATAGTGCAAAATATCAGAATGACAAGTAAAAGTAAAAGCATTACTTGTGTTAGCTACTCATAGCTGACAGTCTGAGAGAGACAGGCCCAGAGAGAAATACATCTGTGTTTCATTCAGTCTGCTTTAGGTTTAGAACGGTTTCCTCCCCCTCCTTAGCCTTCTTGGACTAGAGACAATCACGGGACACAGCTGCCCGCAGAGAGAGACGCTACAGTGAAAGGCAAGAGGGTGGCAATGATCTGAGGCCTAGCCCCTTCTTACCTCCTCCACAGGACTCGGAGCACTTGGTGAAGCCCTCATACTCCCAGTCGTAGAGCTGGTCAAAGTCCTGCAGGCCACCCAAGAGGCCATCTGTCTCTTCCAGGTTAAATTCGGGAGTCTCCCCGTGGCATGGTCCTGCGTAACAGGGGCGCTGGGACGCTGGCTTGGGTCCTTCACATTCGTCAACGGGCAGGTCGGCCACGGACTGAGAGAAAGACAGGAGCACCTGGCACCTGACTATTCGCACCTGGGTCCCCACACCACAGGTGACCGTGCAGGCCGACCAGGCCTCTGGGATGAACCTGCAGTCCGCAAGCAAACAAGAGGACAGGATGAGAAGCCCCAAGCAGGAGACTGCAGGCACCGGGAAGGGCCACATCCCACCTGCCACTGGGGCCCAGGGCCGTCTCAGGACGTGCTCAGGGCTCTGCCACCCTGTCCTGTCCTGTGCTGGGTGCTTCAGTGCAGCCCATGAGCTCATCTGCCAGTCTCTGGATTGGTTTCTTCGGGCGTGTCACATGAACCCCCAGCTGGAAGATATTCCAGCCACAGACCACCTGCTTTCTCCCAGCTTTGCACCCACAGTGGTAGCTCTTCAGAGCAGGGAACTGATTTCTTCTCTCTTGATCTAAATTCCAGCCCTTGTGCCTCCTGCGAGATGTTGGCTATTCTTACAGCAGACTAATACTGATACTAAAAACTATAACAAAGTAAGCCCTTAGAGATATTTAAGGAAGTATATATTTTTTTGTTTTAGTCTGGATTTCAGATTCTGTAACTTTCTTTGCTTTTTTGCTCAATGTGCTTCCCAAGATTTATTTATATATAGAAAGAGAAAGAGGATTTTTTTTTTAAGTTTCCAAGAATGGAGCAAAGCCTTGTTCCTCACACATTCTTTGAATTAGTCTGGCCTGCGATTCTTTTTATATCTGAGAGAAAAGCCTTGCTACAAATTTAAATCCACAGGCATGTCACCGTAAACGAGGGGTTTTGCATCCATACATGTTTGTTCGACAGCCTCCAGTCCCTCCTCACCAAGCGAAGTCACATTAATGAGAAATTCCCTGAGTTTCTCTAGAATGTAGGACAATATGCAAATTCCAAAAAAAAAAAAAAAAAGAAAAAAAGACTGTTTTCCTCCAACTAATCAACAATTGCCATATCTGCAATGACCTTGAGAAGTATCCAGGGGAAAAAAGCCCTAAGGGCACTACTAACATTTTCACAAAGTTAGTATAATAATCTGGAGAAAGGACTTTGGAATAAAAATCTTAAAAAAATTTTTTTTCTATGATCCTACTGCTTTTGCACTGGGAGTCGTGCTGAGGAGGCATGCAAATCTGGCTCTTTAACCCTGATTTTGGCAGAAAAGGAAAGAAGTGATAAGAAGGTTATAGCATTAAGTCCCAGCAAGTGAAAATAGTTCCCATCTAGTTTAGAGAAGCTGAAATTCTAACAGGAAATTGATCCAAGTTTTCAAACTGGAAGAAGCAAAACAAAGTTGTAGCCTGAACCTGGGCTGTGTCCTGAGCAGGGAGACTGGAACAGAGACCCAGAGCCATGATGTCTGAGGCAGGGAGGGGTCCCCTGACGAAGGATTTGACACTTGCTACCTTTGAAGAGCCACCCCCGAGAGGAGGATGAGGGTCATACACAATCGTGTCAGGAAGGTGGATTAAGGAGGAAGCATCACCCCGAATCATTCCCAAGAAATTCTCATCACAGGGTTGCCTCCCTCTTTCGTTTTTTAATTCCTGACTCCATCTTCTGGCACCTCGGGAATGTGGTAGGGAGATCGCATCCAATAAGATTAAAATATCTTTCTCTCTTTAAATAATGCTACCTGTAGCCGTCTTTTAGGAATATAAAACCAAACTCTGCAATCGAAATAGTTTTAACCCTCTTATTATACATTCACATCTGTCTGCCTGAGTCCTGGGACAAAAATCATAACAAAATATACAAGCACTGAATTTTACAACCCAGGTAATAGACAGAAAGGAAAATATACCCCATACTATTGTATATATAAGAGAAACCCCAAAGCAAGTGATATGTCTTTAAACTTTGATAACAGTGATGAAACTGCTTCTTTAATAACGTGGTCCTGAATTTTGTTTTCAAATAAAAAAGATGATAAGATCTCAGAAAGAACAGTACCCTATTAGCTTTTCCAATCCAGTAAGGATTATTACTCTGTCGGCTATAATGGCCCTTTTCAGTGACCATTACAAAAGACTAAGAATCAGATAGATTTTTTGGTAAAGAGCCAGATAGGGAAGATTTTAGATTCTGTGGGCTATGTGTGTGGGTCTTTGTTGTTGCAAAACTTAACTCTGTGAAAGCAGCCACAGGCAATACGAAACAAAATGAGTGTGGTTGTGTTCCGATAAAACTTTATTCATAAAAACTGGGGTTGGGAATGGGAAGGGAGATGGAAGGGTCTAAATTTGGCCTATTGGGTTGTAGTTTTCCAACTCCTTCTATAGAACATTTAGTGGACATGTCAAGCACACTGAGATTCATCAGTTCCTTCAAAACCTATTTTAGGCATCTGTCTCCATCTTTTCCCACATATATAAACTTATGAGAATGACAAGTAGCTAAAGTGATTTATTTTTTACCTCCTAGATTAAAAGTGAGTCCCAGATGAAATCTAGAATGTAAAGGATGCACAAATGAAACTCTCAGCTCTCCCTGCCTATAACATGAATCACTTTGCATTTGTTCTCTTTCCAGGACTGGGAAGATACACCAAAATCACAGAAAGTAGAAAGAGATGCCACTGCTCCATGAATTCATTGCCATGATTGAGACTTGTTTATTTTAAAGCAACATCTAAATGAAAAAAGAATCATGTGTGTTGTGGGTATGTGTATATTTTTGACTATTTGGATACTTAGGGTTAATCTACTTTATGTCTCCCAAATGAGAACCTTATCAAGTGTCAGACAGACTTATTGGCATATCTCCCAACCCACTCTCCTTAGGTCTTCATCAAATTCACACCAATTAAGAGCAATTTGGTCTTTAAGTGGTGCTGTCTTTTGGCACTCAGTTTAATTTCTCTAGTGCATACACTGGATGATATAATATTCTCTCTCACTGAAGGCAGGAGATTGTATTTCAAAAGAAAAATATCTAATAGTGCAAATGGCCAAATGAATAATAACTGTTTTTCATAGGAAACCTTCCCCCACATCTCTGGATCTCCCAACTCTGTATTTACTATCTTGAGCTTTCTGGCCACAAGTGGGAGGAACAAAGGTCAGGGAGAGGGCAGTCAAATGAGCCTGGAGGTTTAACTGAAACGTTTAGAAGTTGAGTAGTTCTTGCGGAGTTAGAACCTTTAAAGTGTGACCTTTAAAATGGAGTCAATGTGCTTTCTAAAAATCTGCATGTTATTAAAATAAATTTATATTAAAAGAATAAAAATCTGCATGTTAATTGTCTTGATGTACACATGTACAATGTATTATTGAAGTTTAATTTAGGCAACTTTTCTTTTGGTTAGCAGCATGATTGCCAGAAGAATGAGGAATGGCTTGGATAAGTGAGTTCTTTAAATGGTGGGCTTGAGCTTCAGAAATGATTGATATGATTCTGCATTTAGTTTTCCCATCTCCAGGGTAAAACAAACAAATGAACAGAAACTTGGCAAGTAAATAATTTATGTTTCTTCTGTTTGCAAGCTTCATTGTTCATTTCACTACCAAAATGCTTATCCTTTAATTAGAGGTGTAAGCACAGTCCCTATAACAAAATAGATAAGTAATAATCAAATTCACTTGTAAAATCCCAAAGCAGTTTAGTTTATTAGTGGCTATTATGGAGTCAGAAGCATGGACATTTCTGAAGTAATAAAAACTATCACTTTATATGATGCTACAGGGAAACAATTCACTCTTAGTCTCGTGTCACTTCAGGTATTATCCACTTAGCTCTAGTTTTATACACATAGTCTGATATTCAACTTTTCTCCTCTTCCTTTTCTCTCTCCTCCTTTCACATGTGCATTTGTCTAAAAAAATCATTGGGATTATTCAAAATATGAGTAGCACAACATAGTAGCTCTGTAGTGTTATTCTGATGCTGTTACGAGCCTCAGCTCATTCTCTAGTTTCAAAATACAAACTGAAACTTGCAGGAAATCACATTACAGATATTTAATTTTAGTTTAGTTTCCAATCTTACAACATTTGAATTATAAGTTGATAGTGGAAAAGCCCATGGACGGAGGAACCTGGTAAGCTGCAGTCGCTGCCTACCAGGGTTGCTGAGGGTCGGACCCGACTGAGCGACTTCCCTTTTGACTTTTCACTTCCATGCATTGGAGAAGGAAATGGCAACCCACTCCAGTGTTCTTGCCTGGAGAATCCCAGGGACGGGGGAGCCTGGTGGGCTGCCGTCTATGGGGTCGCACAGAGTCGGACACGACTGAAGCGACTTAGCAGCAGCAGCAGGGACTGTATATTTATTTTTATTCTTTCTTTGGTGGTTTTAGGGTGAGGGGTGAGGAGGGAATAAACTTAATAGTGTAGGAAAAAATTATCACAACTTTAAAACAGACCCTAAATATTACTGGGTATTCAGTTCAGTGCATTCTTTCTGATTATTGCAAAATTTTAAAATCTCTGAGATTTAAAATAACCATGAGTTATTTTTACTCCTCTATAAATTGTAGAAAATTGATCATAAAAATGATTCAGGCTCATAGAAATGAGGATTAATTGTGTCTGTGAGTGAAGTTGCTCAGTCGTATCTGACTCTTTGCGACCCCATGGACAGTAGTCAACCAGGCTTCTCTGTCCATGGGATTTTCCAGGCAAGAATATTGGAGTGGGTTGCTATTTACTTCTCCAGGGGATCTTCCTGACCCAGGGATCGAACCTGGGTCTCCCGCATTGTAGGCAGACAATGGACTGCCAATCCACTACCGTCCAGTGGATTGTGTGTAGTGGAATGTAATTGGTTGTCCTGTAGATAGACCCATTTTGCATCTACTTGTAAATTCATTTCAGCATTTTTATTCGCCTGAATATGTTTGGCTTTTTTAAATTTCCTTTGAATTGGTTGTAACATCTTCCTAGTTTCTTCATTAATTAATGAAGTCAATACAATCTTTGACAGATGTTTATTTTGTATTTGCATGCGATTCATGATTATTCCCATTCTAACATTTTCTTATTTAACAGAGACCACAGAGGGCTCTGGAGAAGAGTACATTGGAAAAATAAAATACTGTATAAGTAATTCTATGCCAAATTAACCAGAAAGTCTTTTACATAAATATGTCATTTGGGGACCAAAAAATCATTATATGTTATTGGTAAAAATGGTATTTCATATTACTTCATCTTATTTTTAACTCAATCTTTTTCTCTTCTTTTTCTTTAGTCTTAAAAGAGTTGGTTCTTCTGATTTTGGACAATCTTTGAGGCAGTAAAATCTTTAGGAAAAGGTACAGTTACCTAAAATCTAGCCGGGCATTTGGATCTATGATAAAAACACATTGCTGCTGGGTGGGAAAGAAAGTTAGAAAGGGAAATAGAAACACATTCTTTCATCTACTTAATTATTTATTCAATGTCTCTATGAAATTAAAGTTTTTTTTTTTTTAATAAAAACCTTCAAACTAGAAAACAAATAAAATGTGGGAATGCTACAAAGGGAAGGCAATTCTTTAACTGTATCACTTTAGGAGTTTTAGAATTATAGGTAAAATCCATCATAGTAAGACAGACTTAAAATTATTTAAAAATATAGCTAAAGCATTAAGGTGTTGAGTGTATACTTATTCAAGATATGCCTCTACATTCACTTAGAGCCATACCTAAATCATTCCAAATAAACGAGAATCTAACTTATTGTGAAAATTCTTTAGTCAAGGATACTTGATCTGCATGTGGAATTATAAAAATATTTCTCAACTGCTGCTGTTAGCTTACAACTTTCTGGAACTGCAAATAATTTATACTAGTTATGCAATGCATATTGAAGTCTCCAAGCAAAATTTTGTAAAGGTGTCCAAGATACCACTCTACAAAACATCTAATATCACCACTGTTTTGTCATAGATTCTTCACGTCCATATCACGACTGAATTGGGAGGGTGTTCAGCAATGTAAAGTGCCTAGAAGTATAACCAAGAATAGAATGGTTCTAGAAATTAAGCTGACAAAACAAATGACAATTTTGGTGCAGTCACCAGTATGATTATTTGAAATAAAATTCAGTGACTACCCCGTCTAGTCGTGCTAACTAGTGATGGGAAGGACTCAGCTCCCTAATTCTCTAAGAAGAGAGAGCTGTATTTAGTGGCATTTTCCAAGTAGTTGACATCATTTTCTCATGATAATGATGCCCTTTTGAGTTCTTTGAGAGGCAGCTGGCCTCTGCAAGAATGCCTCAATGGTTTTCTTGCAGAAATGCTCAGTGTTGGAAGGAGGGGAAGAAAGGCTAGCTGCATTAAAAATCACATTTTCCTTTCAAAGAGACTTTGTACTAGAAGGAAATGCTGTGGGAGATCAGAGCTCTCTCCAAGTTCCAAGAAGCCAGAGATGACTGGACTCTTTCAAAGTCTAGGACCTCATACATCTGAGTACACTGTTAAACTCATCTTGTGAGTCTGAGCCAGCTTTCTCTGATGTGGTTCCAGACAAGACATTAGAAGGAATCTTACTAAGAGTGGGACCCTCTTGACCATCAGGATGTTATTCTGCTTTAACAAGAAGAGAAAAGCCAGGAGAAAGACAGTTGATAATAAACGTTTCAGAGTATTGGCCCCAAATTTTCTGCTATTCCTGACATATCCAGTCTTCAATTATCTTATTTCCAGTAGCATCCAAGATACCTGATGCTTGGATGGTGCCTTTTTCCTTGAATTACTTTCTCCTCAACTCACAAGGCATCAAACTTAGCTTGTTTTTGTTTTCTGGTCACTTTCTTCTCAGAATCCTTTTCTAAATCCTCCTCTCCGCTCAGTTTGGTGTGGTCTTCCGATGTGCTCATCAGTGATTCTTGGTTTCAAAAAACCACCAAAGTTCAGGCAATTCTATGTATTGACTCTCCAGTCTAGACCTTTTATCTGGGCTTCATACTGAAACTTCTTTTTTTTTTAATTAAGATTTGGGATAGGAAGCCATTTTACTCTTTGAAAGGAATAAACATTAATATATTTAATATGTTTTAAAAAATTATATAGTGTGTCTTAGGTATCAGTCTCACTTCTAACTGCTTTACAAATAAATGTTAAAACCCAACAATAATCTAATGAGATAAGAATTATTATCATCTCCATTTAATATGTAGATGAGGGAACAGGTATAAACCACACACCTAGAAGAGTTTTATGCTCTTAACCTCTACAAATTGATATCTCTCCTGATTGACATGTTCATTTGGATATTTCAAAGTTATCTCCAATTTAAAGTGTTCAAAATGGAACTCTTGGTTCCCCTCCTCAGCATCTGATTGCTCTTCCAACCTTCATCACAGCAAATGATTCAACTGGGCAGCTAATTGCTCACATGAAAAATTAGGATTTACTCTTGATCCCACATTTTCCCTAACTTTCAAACAATTTCCAAATTCTACTAATTCTCCCTCGAAAATATATCTGAAATCCATTTAATTCTATCTCCACTACATCTACCTTGATAAAACAGCAGCAACAACCACCACAATAATAGCTAATGTTCATTGATATTTTCATTTATTTTTTTAATCAAAGGATAAATGCTTTACAGAATTTTGTTGTTTTCTGTCAAACCTCAATATGAATCAGCCATAGGTATACATATATCCCCTCCTTTTTGAACCTTCCTCCCATCTCCAACCCCATCCTACCCATCTAGATTGATACAGAGCCCCGTTTGAGTTTCCTGAGCCATACAGCAAATTCCTGTTGGTTATCTATTTTACATATGGTAATGTAAGTTTCCATGTTACTCTTTCCATACATCTCACCCTCTCCTCCCCTCTCCCCATGTCCATAAGTCTATCCTCTATGTCTGTTTCTCCATTGCTGCCCTGTAAATACATTCTTCAGTACCATTTTCTAGATTCCGCATATATGCATCGGGATACGATATTTATCTTTCTCTTTCTGACTCCCTTCACGCTGTATAATAGTTTCTAGGTTCATCCACCTCATCAGAACTGACTCAAATGTGTTCCATTTATGGCTGAATAATATTCCATTGTATATATGTACAACTTTTTTTATCATCTGTCGATGGACATCTAGGTTGCTTATATGTCCTAGCTATTGTAAATATTGCTGCAATGAACAATGGGATACATGTATCTTTTTCAATTTTGGTTTCCTCAGGGTACATGCCTAGGGGTAGGATTGCTGGGTCATATGATGGCTTTATTCCTAGTTTTTTAAGGAATTTCCACACTGTCTTCCATAGTAGCTGTATCAATGTAAGTTCCCATCAACAGTGCAGGAGCATTCCCTTTTCTCCACACCCTCTCCAGCATTTATTGTTTGTAGACTTTTGATGATGACTATTCTGACCAGTGTGAGGTGATATCTCCTTGTGGTTGTGATTTGCATTTCTCTAATAATGAGCAATGTTGAGTATCTTTTCATGTGTTTGTCAGCCATCTGCATGTCTTTTTTGGAGAAACGTCTGTTTAAGTCTTTTTCCCATTTTTTTGATTGGGTTGTTTGTTTTTCTGGCATTGAGTTGTATGAGCTGCTTGTATATTTTGGAAATTCATCCTTTGTCAGTATACTAACAATGGAAAATCAGAAAGAGAAATTAAGGAATCAATTCCATTCACCATTGTAACAAAAAGAATTAAGTATCTAGGAATAAACTTACCTAAGGAGACAAAAGAACTATACACAGAAAATTATAAGACACTAATGAAAGAAATCAAAGACAACATAAACAGATGGAGAGATATTCCATGTTCCTGGGTAGGAAGAATCAATATTGTGAAAATGACTATACTACCAAATGCAATTTACAGATTCAATGTGATCCCTATCAAATTACCAATGGCATTTTTCACAGAACTAGAACAAAAAATTTCACAATTCATGTGGAAACACAAAAGACCCCAAATAGCCAAAGCAGTCTTGAGAAAGAAGAATGGAGCTGGAGGAATCAACCTTCCTGACTTCAGATTATACTACAAAGCTACACTCATCAAGACAATATGTTATTGGCACAAAAACAGAAATATAGACCAATGGAACAAGACAGAAAGGCCAGAAATAAACCCATGCACCTATGGGCACCTTATTTTTGACAAAGGAGTCAAGAATATACAATGGGGCAAAGAGAGCCTCTTCAATAAATGGTGTTGGGAAAACTGGACAGCTACATGTAAAAGAATGAAATTAGAATACTTCCTAACACCATACACAAAGATAAACTCAAAATGGATTAAAGACCTAAATGTAAGACCAGAAACTATAAAACTCTTAGAGGAAAACATAGGCAGAGCACTGGATGACATAAATCAAATCAAGATCTTCTATGACCCACATCCTAGAGTAATGAAAATACAAACAACAGTAAACAAGTGGGACATGATTAAACTTAAAAGCTTTTGCACAGCAAAGGAAACTATAAGCAAGGTGAAAAGACAACCCTCAGAATCAGAGAAAGTAATAGCAAATGAAACAACTGACAAAGGATTAATTTCCAAAATATACAAGCAGCTCACTGATATGTTTTAAGCATTTCTATACATTAACTTGTTATAACATTGTTAGGAGATGAGTATTGTCCGAAACATTGTTAAATGGGCAAACAAGATTACTGGGTTTCTTTCAAAGGGAAGTCTAGCAGACTTACAGGGGCTGTCAAATTCTAAGGAAGTTGGTCTATTTTGCACCTATATAGAGATGCAAGGTTCCTTGTAGAGGGCCTGTAATGATGGAGATTTTTTTTTTTTCAAAGTGAGGGACATTATTTTTCTGTTCATGTCAATGGAAATAATTTTACCTGATAGAAAATACAAACTTTTCTAAATCCAATTCACATTAGAATTTGTTTTATCATTTTATTGGTTTCTTCATAATTCATGAGTTAAACAAAAATTTGACATGTGCTCATTTTATATTTATTAACAGAAATCATGATTTTAACTTTCTAAAGATTGTATTTTAACAATAATATTTTCATCCCCACTTCTAGATAATAAAATTGACACACAGATATTCCCAAGGTCATACTGCTAAATAAATGGCAGAGTCAAGATTTAAACCATGGCCATTTACTATAGAATCCATGCTCTTCTCCAACTCACTGTCCTGGCTCTCACACTGCCACGTAGGCCAGATCACTGAAGCTAACATCTTGCTCTCTCCTGAACTTCCACAATAGCCACTGGTCTGTTTTCTTCCTCTATTCAGTTCAGTCCAGTTCAGTCGCTCAGTCGTGTCCAACTCTTTGTGACCCCATGAATCGCAGCACGCCAGGCCTCCCTGTCCATCACCAACTCCCGGAGTTCACTCAGACTCACGTCCATTGAGTCTGTGATCCCATCTTCCTCTATTAGCCCTTACTAACTCATTATTCATGCTGTAGCCAGAAGGTTCTTAAAATGTAAAGCTTTTGATTGTTCCTGTTATATTCAGAATGAAAGCTCAACTCCTTACCATGGAGTTGAGCTTTCATTACATTATGCCATTATCCACCTTCAACTCCTACTATTCTCCCCTCATCACTGGCTTCCAGACATATTAGTCTTCCTTCACTTGCTTAAATGTGTGTAGTTCTTTCCTGACTACAAGTTTTGAAATGTGTGGGTCACTCCCTGGATGAATCTCCTCTTCCTTTCAGTTAGAACAACTTCCATTCATCCTACAGGTCTCAGCTGAAATGTCCTTTCTCAAAGAAGACATCCTTGACCTTGGACCTACTGAAAGCCCCATCAGACTCTCCGAGAGCACTTCTTCGTTCATTTTCTTATAACAGTGATCAGTTTTTTTTTTTTTTTTAATTTTTAGTGATCAGTTTTTGATAATCAAGTGTGAACATTTATGGTATAACTCTCTTCATAAGACCAAACCTCCATGAAGATAGAACTTCACATAATAGGTGCTCAAAAGATACATTTTTAAAAAATGAGTGAGTGAATGGATAAATAAGAGGTTAAAGATTGATGTTATGAGTGATTTGATATTGGGTTTATTCTTGGCCCCAGAAATTGAAACCAAGCTAGATAAAAAGGTAACAGCCTAAGACCTTTCCAGGCATTAGCATGGAAAATCCAATAACCTTTTCCTGTTTAGAAGTTTCTCATGGTCTTTCAAGAAGTGAATGTGCCCAGATTTAGTGGCTATCATAGGATGATTTATTTATATTCTTAGAGCTGCTCTTGGGCAGTATGGGGAGGCCTCAATTCATCTTGATGAGGTTTGGGTTATCATGCAGCTTGAAGCAAGTTTAAATTCTGTGTCTATCATACTTCAGTTAAATCTCAATAAAAATGCTGTTTTATAGAATAAAAGGATTTGGGGGCAGTTTTAAATCAGAGGCTGCCTTCAGTAATTTATACATGATGCTGATCTAACACTGGTTATTTTATAACCAGCCACCCACCACCCACCCAGTGAAGACTCTGGAGCATTCTGGAAGTGTTCCTCAGTTAGAGAAGCCCCCTCTTGAAAACGCATTACACACAGAGATTTGGGAAAAAGAAAATATAGACCTCTAGCTGTTTGTTGCAGATACAAATGGAGCCAAATCATTCTTCCCAAATGAAAAATGAGGCTAGGACACTTGTTTCAGACCATCTTTCTCTCCACTGCTTTTCTGACCTATGTGAACAGAACATGATTTAAAAGTTTGGTTTTCCTTGAGGCTAGTCTTATGATTTAAAAAGCCAGGTCCCAGGGACTAAAATGCCATCAGAGCATACAGTGCTATTAGTGCATTTGGAGTTCTTAGCTTAATAACAGAATGTAGATTTTAATGTACATTCTTTTCCGTGAATGTGATAAAAATATAAAATACTGTAAACTCAGAATACTTGTCATGAACCATTTCTTCTTCACACAGAGCAGAATTAGTTTATCTTGCAATTTTGTAAAGGTTTCTTACCCTTAATTCAGCAAGTTTGGCAAAGCTTTCCAATGAAAAGTTCAGTTCATTAAAAATGACCTTAATGGACTTAACATATATTGGTGCTGACAGGGTCCATACTTTATTTTGGCACACGAGGATCCCATTAATTTGTCTTTGCCACTCTCTAGGGCTCAGCTGAGCAACAGTGCAGATTTAGCTCTGGAAGTAGCTACAGAATAAGCATTAAGTGGAGACAGTAGGAGGGGCTGACACATTTAGAACTTACTGGTTTGCAAGAAAGGCTTTTCTAGGGACTACATAAAAATGTCTCTGTCTGCTCTCTTGAATTTGTTATTGATTTTTCTGTTTCAGTGTATGCTGGGAGCAAGCTTGGGAGATCAACTGTATGTAACTCAGAGCTGACAGAGGATGAGCACTTTCCTTATTTTTGCCATTTGTTACAGATTGCTTTTTGTTCAAATCAAGGTAACTAAGCTTTGTCCTTTAGGGTAAATTTCTGGCTAAATTCAAAGTGAGATGCCTATAAGCGAGTCTTGAAAGAGTCTCAGAAATATAGAGGGGATGCAGAGAAGTGGTGTTAGCTAAGAGCCATGAGCTGAATTTGGAGGGTATTTGTGGTCACTTGTGGTTGTCTCACATGCTATATGATATAAAATGTATGAAGCAGAGATACCACCTCTCTCAATTTCTCCATTTGTAAACGAATGATTAAGAAACATGTTTGCTCTCAATATTCTCAAGAAAGATGAATGATACTGGAAAAGGTGCAACCATAGCCACAGTTAACACCTAGACAGAGTTTCCTGCATAACAGGCACTTTACACGTAACTTAATCCTCTCAATATCTTTATAACATAGATACCATTATGTTCATTTCTAAATGAGGAAATTAAAGCCTATGGGGTTAAGTGACTTGTCAGGGTCCCCTGTTACTATTGGGGGGAATCCATGATTCACATTCAAGGAGTCTGTCCCTGGAGCCCACACTTCCCACCACTGAGCATGCTGCTACCATGCTTGTGTGTGCTACGTCACTTCAGTCGTGTCCGACTCTTTGTGACCCTATGGACTATAGCCCATCAGGCTCCTCTGTCCAAGGGATTCTCCAGGCAAGAATACTGGAGTGGGTTACCTTGCTCTGTGAGTAATAGTTAAAGTGCTTTTTAATTTGATTCCAGCGGGGCTGTTTTCTTGTTTGAGCACACAAATACAGAGACTCACCCCCCTCTCATCAACTCACATAGTTGGCAGCCTGATATACCTGAAAAATTTCAGGAAATTATCTGGGATTCTGGTAGTATATTTTTCAACACCTAACACAGATTAATGAGGTACATTTTCTGATACAAGATATCCAATCATTTGCTATATAAAAAGATCAAATAATCTTTCCTCAAGTTCTAGTTTTAGAGTCAAAGTCAGACACACAGACATTTTATCATCATCGGCCAATCCCCACATTTATGCCCCCACAACACCTGTGGTTTCTATCACAGTCTTCTTTCTCTCATTTCTTGTATTTGTGCATTTTTACCATGTATTAGCTTAACTATCCTGATACTGGAGCTCAGAGAACACAGAGTAGTAGAGAGAGTTCGGGAATTCAATAAAAAATTCTCCTACACTTCTTGTGAAATCATTAACATGATTGTGCTGTGCATACCCAAACCCCAAAGGTCATTTCTTCCAAATAGCTGACTCGTTTGTTCAATCTGTGGATGACTGGCCAATACGCAACACTTTGGTCACAATCTTATCATGCCTGTGGTAAGCACACACTCAAGGTTTCTTGAGGGCAAGGACTATTGGATTTCTTTTTACAAAACCTGCACTTGGCCCAAAATCTGGCCCAGAGCAGGTGACTTAAGAGTGAATTCAATTTCTTTCACTGGGAGACGTGAACAATTAGGAGGTCCAGTATTATCTAAAATACATGATCACCCAAAGAATTTATATTAAGCATTCTGCAGAGGACATAAGGGAGGAGAGCAATCTGGGTAGACCAGGAGCCCAGAAAGGAAGGAGCTGGAAGGGAGGGAAGTCACAACGGTTATGGGAATCGGGGCTTATTCATTCTGGCCAGTATGAGGCTTTCACTTTGCAGGTGCAAAATTAAAAATAAATGCTGTTGTGCTGTTTTTATTGTCTAATTCTAATGTCATGTTCTGCTTCAACATCCTTTCTGAGGATTTAATGATCAGCAAACAGTGTTTACAGTTCTTAACCTTAGGTGACTCTTGATTCATAAGAGATATCTGTTTCTCCCTTAAGATATTTCTTTTTATGTTCTATGGCCTGAGATTTACAAAGAGAATGTACTTGAGGTATTTTACATTAAGGGTATGAACAACAAAACTATCTGGTCCCATTACCAATTTTTGATTCTCTAAATATTCTTTGGGGGAAAATATAAAGACACGTGTCACCCAATTAACATTTCTAACCACTTTAAAAAAACATGAATTCACATTCTTAACCAGAGTTAAGCCATCCACATTCTCAGACAACTTACTAGATATAAATATGGACTAATGTAAACATACTCTTAAATATTATATATTTAAATACTATTTTCAACAAGGTAAACAAGCCATTTAATGACTATAGGATAACCATGGTGACTCTTATTGGCTTTTCTTTCTGTATTTAATTCCTCGTGGGTTCTGTTCACACAGATGCATGACAGGAATTCCTCTTTGCCTCTTACTGAACAGCCCCATCACTAAGCTGATGCCATCTGGCATCCAGATACTACTGCTGCCTTCTCCCTGCTTGCTTTCCTTTTTCCTTTTTAAAATGGCTCACACCAAGGTTATTTATGGCAATATATTTAAGGTTTGAGTATTGTGTTGCAGCCAAAAAATGTTTTCTAAACCATGCAGTCAAGCTGTTCGATGAAAATCTAATAAAATAAGTCAAGACTTTTTTTAAGTGCAAGATCAAGGCACAGAGGACCACCCAATCATATCTTTGAAGCAAAACACTGATAAGGGTCTCCACCTGTGTGCCAGGATGTGGCAGGGTTAGATGGAGGAATGGCTGGTTAAAATGGTGATGTTGGTCAAGGGGTGTCTAAGGGAACCAACCACCTGCCTCCTGTCACTTGTTCTGAGCCATCCAAGTAGAACTCCTGGTGACTAAAATCAATCTGGGGGGATACCTGGATCCCTAGATGCCCAATTAGTTCCACCTTCTTCTTCCTGGGATGACTGGATTCAGAAAGCAGAAAATATAAAGAGAAAGTCAAAGCATCAAGAGCCGCCAGGCCATACCATTTTCTTAAGCCTTGGGGGTTCCCAGGTGGTGCAGTGGTAAAGGACCCTCCTACCAGTGCAGGAGACTGAAGAGATGCAGGTTTGATCCTTGGGTTTGGAAGATCCCATGGAGGAGGAAATGGCAACCCCTCTAATATTCTTGCCTGGAGAATTTCATGGACAGAAGAGCCTGGTAGGCTATATAGTCCACAGGGTGACAAAGAGTTGGACATGACTGAGCACACACGTACTTAAGCCTTAAGCCCTCACTTAACAGATTATACCCTCTAGGGTACTGAGTGGCTTATTAGTGGCTTGAAGAAGTTAAGAAAATGAAAAATTTCCTTCCTATTTCAAGTCAGATTAGGGTTTTTAAGAAGACCAGCTGATTAACTACAACAGTGGCAGAGAGCTGTCTTGATAGATCCCAGAAGTCACCAGCATTTCATTTTTGCTCAAGAAATTAAGCTGTCAAAGTGGCCATGTTGTGTATGTGGCTTGCAGTGGTCGTGCTGTTTATGCACACATCCCAACAAAGACTAAAAGGAAGGTATAAAAGCAGGAGATGGGAAATCAAGTCAAGTGATTTCTTTAGCTTCTACTTAATTAATGAATACAGTTGTATGACCACTTGTAGTTCTGATCCTTCACCAAACACAAGTAAAATTTTGATGGTTAAAAAAATATCTAGAACAAATTATAAGTGTACTCAATACCTGGAAATGTTTTGCTTCACTCTCATTTTTAATGTCAGCATAGTTAAACTGTGTCGTTACTGAGGGGGAAGTGGTTGATCGGTAATTCAGTCTCCACTTTGTGTATTGTGTTGTCTTTATATGCGAGGAAAAGATGGCTTGAACCTGTGTATCATATGTGACTTTGACATGAACACCTTGAATAGCACTAATTTTTATTTGTAATATTTTTCTACAACAAAACGAGTAGCACTAGGAAAAAAGGTTTTATTTTGTAAACAGTCATCTGTGACCTGCATTTTAGTAAGCTCACAGTAGATTCTTCCAAGATCATGAATGGGGGGAGCGGGGTGTACATGTTGAGATTTAAATTGACATAAAACTGCATACTTTGTCTAGCTCTGATTTCATTTTTTAATACTGCCAATTTTGTGACTGTAATGATGTGAAGTCCTGTTGAAATAAAAAATTATGTCTGACCCCCAGATCAAAGAATTTATGTTCAAGTGTGAATAAATCTCATATCAAATGTCAAGCTTTTACATGTGAATGGTTTTCTCCAAGAACATATAAAAGTTAATAAAAATCCTCTTAATTAAAAAAAAAAATCTAGAAAGCTATTTCCACATACTTGTTTGTGGAAGCAATCAGCTGGCATTTCAAGGATGTGTTCTAAACCTGATAATACTCTCATCAACTGAAAGCAAATGCAAAAACACATAATTACATAATTTAAATAAGAGAATTCTGTAAGTCCCTCTCCCGTTTTCCCCTTTCCAGTGCTAGAATGGCACTGCTATTATCCTCAGAAAAATGCAACTTTCCCAGAATCTTACTTTTTGCAAAGGTCTATCTTAAATCATACTTTTTTCTGCGTTAATTAAGTAGCAAGGTTTTCTATGGATTTCTCAGCTGACATCCTCAGAAGCAAGTTCACAAATTATTGTATTAATTTATAAGGTTTTCTGTGCTTAATCTGTTTCATTAGCTAAAGTGCCCCCCAGCCCATCTCTTAGTTTCAGTTTGGGGTTGGATCTTGTTCATGTTGTCCTGCTCAATCAAGAGAAACAAACATACACTGCTTAAAGATTTTTGAGGTTGGTTGTTTTATCACGTTGGGAAACATGATAAAAACCTATGTGTGGATTAAGGTAAATTATGGCCACCAGTGAAAAGTCAATTTAGAGAGCAAGATTTCTACATGTGGGTTAGGAAATCATTTTCTGCAGATCAAGAAAATAGACTCAGGCAATATTCCTACCTTCATACTATATGAATCAAATACATCGTAAATAAACCAGTTTGTTGCTGCAGGAAAAAAACAGCTAAATGCATTTCTAAATGAAGCTGTAGCTTCATAAGACAAATCTCACCACAGTAAGTATGTATTGGGTTGGCCAAAAAGTTTGTTCTGATTGTTCTATAGCATATGGGAAAACCCAAATGAACTTTTTGGTTAGCCCAATACATTACCATCATGTGACCCACTATTGATATTTATTTCAGTTATTCTATGAAACTGATAATGGTATTTGTATCTTCTGCAGGGCATTTAGTTTAGTGGAACAACAATGCTGGTATATACTTCTATAAAGATTTAGTTACTTTTTTGGCAGTTCAGTTTTCAGTCTTTACTATGGGTTTTTTCTAAACATGTCTTAGAGTGGTTGCTTTCCAACATGTTTTTGGCTACAGTGCTAATCAATTTTTTTTTCTATTTTAGGGTTACCAAAAGAATCTATTATTCAATAAGAGTATCTCCATCTACTAAAGATTTAAAGTTACATATTTTTTTCTAGTATTCAATGAGACAGGCTAGTGATAATGTTTTCTATTTTATATAAGGGGAAATAAACGATATTTGCTGTTTTACTACATGACTCTGAATGTTAACTGGAGCCAAAACAGGAGATAATAGTCCTGGACCACTATTCCTGATTCTCTTCTCTGATGAGTTCAGAAGTGACAACCGCAGCTTCTAAACATTACTGTTTAATTTAAGCAATGTGTGTCCCTTCTGTGGGGAGAAGAAAGACTCCCTGACAGTGTATCATTTTTTCATTATAGTATGGAAAATAATTATAGGTTGCTCCATACATTTAGAAGCTAGTCTATGTGGCATAAAAAAGAATTAAGACCATGCAAAATTATGTTTTTAAATTTCAAAATCAATTAAAAAAAGAATGTGACACATAGGACCTTTCTAGGGTTCAGTGCATGAAACATGTAAAGTGTATTAAAATGTGGAAACCATATACCTTTCATTACAGCATTCTACAGCTGTCATGTATTTCATTTCGGTATAAAAGTAATTATTGTTCTGAGCATAATATTAATAGTACACATTTCCTTTACCCAGCACTAGCGCTCTAATTACAATCTACTTCAATTCAGACTAATCATGCCAAGATGGCAATTCCATTACACCAAGAGTAAAATTTAACAATCTAATATGTGGCTATAGTTTCAATGGTTAAAATTATGTGTTTAACTACTTTAGGGATTTGTTAGGATTAAAGTGAAGCATAATGCATCTTAATCAGAAGTTTAGTGGAAAACACTCATTACAAAATATGGATATATAATGTTGTGTTCTATGTAATGCTTTTGCATAGCTTTCATTTGAGAATTATCTAGTAATGGGAAATGTGTCTAATTATTGGTATAAGATATTTTGATCTAATTTAAACTTTGCTATATTATTTAACATTGATCATAATGCAATGTTACATACAGAATTATACTTTAGACCACATGACAGAATATAATGTACAGGAGAGCAGAGTTTATTTAGGTAAAATAAAACCTAACTGGCTTTAAATGTATATTAACCTAAGAATACATATAAGGAGTAACTAGCTCCAATTATATGGCATCTTTCTGTATCAAATAGGACCTTAGTGGATTCAAGAGTTAATATCCCTCTAAAATGAACTGCTTCCTTCCTCTCCAGGAACAAGAAGGCCTGTCAAGCCAGGTACTGGCAGGAGAGAAGCAAAAAGTTTTAAGCCTTGATACAGTCACATAAAAGTTGCACTGTAATGTTTAACCACTGACTTTCCTCCACAGTTCTGTAGTGGTTAGTTGATTTTTCTTAAAGCCTTTCCTCAAAGAAGCAGAAAAAAAAAAAAAAGAAAAAAGCTGCCGCAACTTTGTAACACAGAAATAACCTATGTTTTGCTTCTTATCTTTAAGAAATGTGCTTGCTCATATATAAACCATTTTTCTGTGAAACAAGTGACTAAGTACCATTTCTTTGCAAACTGAACTTTGGTCATTGTACCAATTTGTATTTTGGATTTCTTTTTCAATCTCTTGATGTTTAGGGTGTGATTCAGAACACAATTTGTATTCTGGCAAACAATATCAGATTTTGATTCAAACAGGATGACCCAGAGGAGATTCTAAATTGCTTTTAAACATATAGATTACAATGTTCATTTATGTATTTAGTAAAATTTAGTTCAGTTCAGTTCAGTTCAGTCACTCAGTCGTGTCCGACTCTTTGCAACCCCATGAGTCATAGCACGCCAGGCCTCCCCTTCCATCACCAGCTCCTGGTGTTCACTTAGACTCATGTCCATCGAGTCAGTGATGCCATCCAGCCATCTCATCCTCTGTCGTCCCCTTCTCCTCCTGCCCCCAATCCCTCCCAGCAGCAGAGTCTTTTCCAATGAGTCAACTCTTTGCATGAGGTGGCCAAAGTACTGGAGTTTCAGCTTTAGCATCATTCCTTCCAAAGAAATCCCAGGGCTGATCTCCTTCAGAATGGACTGGTTGGATCTCCTTGCAGTCCAAGGGACTCTCAAGAGTCTTCTCCAACACCACAGTTCAAAAGCATCAATTCTTCAGCACTCAGCTTTCTTCACAGTCCAACTCTCACATCCATACATGACCACTGGAAAAACCATATCCTTGACTAGATGGACCTTTGTTGGCAAAGTAATGTCTCTGCTTTTCAATATGCTATCTAGGTTGGTCATACTTTCCTTCCAAGGAGTAATCATCTTTTAATTTCATGGCTTCAGTCACCATCTGCAGTGATTTTGGAGCCCCCCCAAAATAAAGTCTGACACTGTTTCCACTGTTTCCCTATCTATTTCCCATGAAGTGATGGGACCAGATGCCATGATCTTTGTTTTCTGAATGCTGAGCTTTGAGCCAACTTTTTCACTTTCCACTTTCACTTTCATCAAGAGGCTTTTTAGTTCCTCTTCACTTTCTGCCATAAGGATGGTGTCATCTGCATATCTGAGGTTATTGATATTTCTCCTGGCAATCTTGATTCCAGCTTGTGCTTCTTCCAGCCCAGCGTTTCTCATGATGTACTCTGCATATAAGTTAAATAAGCAGGGTGACAATATACAGCCTTGACGTACTCCTTTTCCTATTTGGAACCAGTCTGTTGTTCCAGGTCCAATTCTTTTTTTTTTTAATTTAATTTTATTTTATTTTTAAACTTTACATAATTGTATTAGTTTTGCCAAATATCTAAATGAATCCGCCACAGGCATACATGTGTTCCCCATCCTGAACCCTCCTCCCTCCTCCCTCCCCATTCCATCCCTCTGGGTCGTCCCAGTGCACCAGCCCCAAGCATCCAGTATTGTGCATCGAACCTGGCCATGTCCAATTCTAACTGTTCCTTCCTGACCGGCATACACGTTTCTCAAGAGGCAGATCAGGTGGTCTGGGATTCCCATCTCTTTCAGAAGTTTCCACAGTTTATTGTGATCCACACAGTTAAAGGCTTTAGCATAGTCAATAAAGCAGAAATAGATGTTTTTCTGGAACTCTCTTGCTTTTTCCATGATCCAGCGGATGTTGGCAATTTGATCTCTGGTTCCTCTGCCTTTTCTAAAACCAGCTTGAACATCAGGAAGTTCACGGTTCACATATTGCTGAAGCCTGGCTTGGAGAATTTTGAGCATTACTTTACTAGGGTGTGAGATGAGTGCAATTGTGCGGTCGTTTAAGCATTCTTTGGCATTGCCTTTCTTTGGGATTCAAATGAAAACTGACCTTTTTCAGTCCTGTGGCCACTGCTGAGTTTTCCAAATTTGCTGGCATATTGAGTGAAACACTTTCACAGCATCATCTTTCAGGATTTGAAATAGCTCAATTGGAATTCCATCACCTCCTCTTACTTTGTTTGTAGTGATGCTTTCTAAGGCCCACTTGACTTCACATTCCAGGATGTCTGGCTCTAGGTGAGTGATAACACCATCGTGATTATCTTGGTCATGAAGATCTTTTTTGTACAGTTCTTCTGTGTATTCCTGCCACCTCTTCTTAATATCTATTGCTTCTGTTAGGTCCATACCATTTCTGCCCTTAATTGAGCCCATCTTTGCAGGAAATGTTCCCTTGGTATCTCTAATTTTCTTGAAGAGATCTCTAGTCTTTCTCTTTCTGTTGTTTTCCTCTATTTCTTTGTATTGATTGCTGAGGAAGGCTTTCTTATCTCTCCTTGCTATTCTTTGGAACTCTGCATTCAGATGCTTGTATCTTTCCTTTTCTCCTTTGCTTTTCACTTCTCTTCTTTTCACAGCTATTTGTAAGCCTCCTCAGACAGCCATTTTGCTTTTTTGCATTTCTTTTCCATGGGGATGGTCTTGATCCCTGTCTCCTGTACAATGTCATGAACCTCTGTCCATAGTTCATCAGGCACTCTATCTATCAGATCTTGTCCCTTAAATCTATTTCTCACTTCCACTGTATAATCATAAGGGATTTGATTTAAGTCACACCTGAATGGTCTAGTGGTTTTCCGTACTTTCTTCAATTTAAGTAAAGCCTACTTAAATTTTAGTAAAGCCTACTAAATGTAAAGAGCCAACTCTTTGGAAAGACCCTGACCCTGGGAAAGATGAAAGGCAAGAAGAGAAGCCAGTGACAGAGGATGAGATGGTTGGATGGCATCATTGACTTAATGGACATGAGTTTGAGCAAACTCAGGGAGACAGTGAAGGATAGGGAAGCCTTGCATGGTGAAGTCCATGGGGTTGCAGAGTCAGCCATGACTTAGCAACTGAACAACTATATTTGGAAACCATTTTGTATCCTGAACGCTATACGGTGAGCTCTTGGAAGCTCATATAACATGTCTTATGTATTAATGCATAGTACTGAGTCTAGTGCTTGTATTAAATAAACTAGATAATCATCAATTGGAGAAATTGCTTTGGACATAGATGAAATTCATCAATAAAGTGCTTTCCAAATTTTTTAAAAATGATGCTGCAGAGAGGCCTATCAGTGTATTCTAGTAGATCAGTATGTAGTTATTGATCGATCAATCTGTCTCTATTCCTTGTTTTCTCTTGTGAAGCATATAGTGGTCTTACAGATTTCATGGCCCTGATCAAACTGAGCAGTTGTGTGACCATGAGCAAGTGGGGCGGAGACCTGGTATCCATCTCCTACCGATCCAGCAAGAAAGGGGAAAGAAAAGCTAATGAGTTTCCTTTGCTTTCAGATATATTTCACTTACCCTTTCATTTTTTTATTTTATTTTATTTTATTTTTACACTACTGCTCAGTTTGATCAAGGCCATGAAATCTGTAAGACCACTATATGCTTCACAAGAGAAAACAAGGAATAGAGACAGATTGATCGATCAATAACTACATACTGATTTACCCTTTCATTTTTGTGAGTGGCTATACTGCAAAGCTGGGAGATAAGGAGTGTAAAAAGCTGCCTAGGCTTTCACAGCAAATCTATGCTACATCATCAGATGCAGCCTGGACTTTCTTACCTTCAGCCTCTTGGCAAGAGAAAAGACAAGGTCAGATTTTGGAGGAGGGTAGGCACTACATTTGCATTTTCATAACTCAAAAGATTTAGGGAGCAGACATGTTTTAGAAACGCTTTGATAAATCTCCAATCTGACAGCCCCAAAGCCTCACTCCACCCTTGGTAAGAGGAGTATACTTAGTTCAGATCCTATGAAAGCCTGGGTGAGATACCTCTTTCTTTAAACCAATCAGCATCCAAAGCCAAACAACTCATGGTTGAAAACTTACGAGGGCTCTTCTGACACAGCAGGTCCTTCTTCGAATTCTTGGGCTTGTTTGTACCATGGCAGCTTGGCCTCTACCGGAAGCTTTTCTGAGAATTCAGCACATAGAGACAAAAAAGAAGAGGTTAGAACCAATTTAGGATTTCAAGGAAATGCTATTTTCTCCTCCCCAGTTCTCAATTTTGTACTACCTAAAAGTTATGATGTTGGTAAATATAAATAATAGGTTTTCAGGTTAATTTCTGTGTATGAGTGCCCTTTATTATGTTGGAGAGTGAAGTCTTTTTACTATGAAAGTTATAACTCTAGGAGCTCAAAATGTATATAAAGAATCATCAGAGTATCTTTTCACTATTTCCTCTTGAAAAGACAGAGCACTATTTACCTTTTAAAACAAAATACAGTGGATTACATTGTGATATTTTCATAAATTCTAACTTGTTTTTCTTTTGCTTTTTGGCTAAGTGTGATCTATGCCATACTGTAAAAAACAAAGAAAACTGCCACTCTGAAATTCTCAAAATGTTGCTTTAGACACCTGACTCATGCAATATCCACCAGAGGTTCACTGACAATTGGAATATGAGGAACTTTGGGTCCACAAACCATAATTTGGCTTGCTTCACATATTTATCTAGCTTTGGTCAAACAATTCAAAATAAGCTTCCTAACAACTTCCTGGAAAAAAGAAAAAACTTTGGAGGAGAAAAATAAAAAAATAAAGAGTTATTTTTAGTTTTTAGAAAAACTAAAAATAACTGTTCCTATATAAGTAACTGCCCAGATTTGCACTCTGACATATTTATTAGGGTCATTTATAGGCATATTTGCCTTTATAGTATGAGCCAGTGAAGCTCTATCACCATTTTATAACATATAATTATAAAGATGAAAGAAATATGTCTATATATGCATACACCATAGAATTATATAGCATTTTAATGATGTTTAGAGAGCCAGACTCACTACCTAGTTGTGAAAATACAGATTTTACTCCTGACAGTTACCCACAAACTGCTTTTCTTTCTCTGAAGTGGCTGGGTAAAGACGAACAAATAAAAAATGCATTATTTTAAGCTGGGGCATCACTTTTTATCCTCTATGTACAACAACCATTTAGAAAACAAAGCCAGTGAGAAATGTAAAACTGCCCAAGCCAAAAGGATTTGCTAACATTTTGAACCCAGCAAAATCGTTCCAAATATACATGCATAGTTTTATAACTAGCTCACCTCTCCAAGATAAAGGAACTCAGTCAATGAAGGTATCTATGACAGCTTGAACCATCCCTGTTTTTCAATAATGAGCATTCAGCTTAGCATGAATAGTAGGCTTGTAATATTTTACTGTCTTTTTGAATTGACTCTGCCAGCCATATCAGTGGCCACTGATCCTCCTATATTTGAGGAAGCTAATGATACTCAAGAGCTGAAGGTAATATTCATGGAAAACTTGCAACAGGCAAGGCAGTGGGTTGTAGACATCAATAGATTTATTCCAATTTTCCTTTCAAATTATGATTCTGGAATCCAGTTTCATGTTAATTTTTAATTTTAAAGCTTTCAATATAAAAAGCAACAACTTTTTGTTGTTGTTTTATTAGTATGAGGTAAGAAGGCTGAGCGCTGAAGAATTGATGCTTTTGAACTGTGGTGTTGGAGAAGACTCTTGAGAGTCCCTTGGACTGCAAGGAGATCCAACCAGTCCATTCTGAAGGAGATCAGCCCTGGGATTTCTTTGGAAGGAATGATGTTAAAGCTGAAACTCCAGTACTTTGGCCACCTCATTCGAAGAGCTGACTCATTGGAAAAGACTCTGATGCTGGGAGGGATTGAGGGCAGGAGGAGAAGGGGACGACAGAGGATGAGATGGTTGGATGGCATCACTGACTCGATGGACGTGAGTCTGAGTGAACTCTGGGAGTTGGTGATAGACAGGGAGGCCTGGCGTGCTGCGATTCATGGGGTCGCAAAGCGTCGGACACGACTGAGCGACTGATCTGATCTGATGGTAAATTTCATGCTTAGCAAAGCAGACAGTTTGGATTCACTGTTTTGTTTTTTTTTTAAACTGAAGTGTAGTTAATTTACACTACTGTATCAGTTTCAAGTATATAGCAAGGTGATTCAATGATATACATACATATATTTATGTGTGTATATATATATATATACTCACATTTATTAATTGATTTAAGCCCTCTCCCTTTTTTACTTGATGAATCTTACTGCTTTGTTTTTTTTTTTTAATTTTATTTTATTTTTAAACTTTACAAAATTGTATTAGTTTTGCCAAATATCTAAATGAATCCCTGCTTTGTTTTTAATAGCAAGCAATGTGAATAGCAAATCACACATATACTTCTATAATATCTTTATAATATCTCGCTTCAAGTAGATCTGATTTTTTTTTTTTTAGCAGCAGTCTTCCATTAATTTTCTGACTCAGGAGAGAATTACATCAATACATAATGCTTAAAAACAATTTGCAAGCAAAACTATTGGAAAGACTTTTAGAAATGATTAAGTCCATTTAGTAGAGTCTAAGTTACAAAGGATAGTTATAAAGAACACTTGGGATACTTAAAAATATTCCAAGGAATTGAAAACAGCAGTGAATATACATGACCATGACAAGATTGGTTACAGAGCCCCTGTCAAGTTACCTTTGGGCTTATAGCAGGGAGTGGGTATGACACATTCCTCTTTTATGTGGGGCTTGGTTTTGGGGCTACAGCCTCCGGTGTGCACTTCCCGATGGTCGATGCAGAGGACCACACGGTACCTGAGGCCCTGGCCACACGTCACTGTGCACTGGAAGGAGAACGCAAGAAAGCAGACTCATAGGCAAAGCCTTGTTTACTGTTCCTCACTTCCCACCTGAGACTCTTTAAAGGGCTGCTTTTACAGAAGGGCTCCTGGTGGCTTTATATCACTTCTTACTAGTCATGGGATCTTTGTTCTGTTTGGCTATTTCAGGGTGAAGGCGGCTGAACATTAAATCATTTGCAATTTCTTCACTTTGGATTAGTCAGTTAGCCGTTCTTAAGCACACAGTGTGTGCAAAGTCCCAAACCAAGCAGTGAAGAGAAGGAGGAAAGAAATGATAGAGTGTGCCCGATTTTTGATTACCAAGACTGCATGTTAATTTTATTCAGTCATTTTGCTAATGACTGTTAGGTCTAAAGTATGAAAAATGCCAGCTCCCACGTGGACATTAAATTTTTTTAATTTCCATCATAGCTAATTTATATTGCAGCATGGCTGATCCAACTGATAACTGTGGCATGGAAAAATGATGAAAGGAACTAATTCAAGGGCCAGACGTAGACAGCACCTTCAGTGGTTCTACATGCCTGGGAGCAAGTCTATACAGAAAGAGACATCACAGCTCTAATCTGCAGCCACAAAGCCACAAAGCCATGTGAGTAACCTGTGGCCATCTCTGTGGCCAAGGACACATCTTTCCATCTCACCTTTCCATCTCCTTTGCCACTTCACACCTTTTGACACTAGAATCCAGGAGCCCCCCAATTAATGTTTTATGTTTAAGCTGCTGCAGTGTCTTTCCTAACATCTAGACTATTTTCGTTTTAGTTAATCCTCCTTCACCTCCATTCTAATTACATTGCTATTTTCATCTTTTTTTCTCAATGAATAATAGACATAGTTTTCATCTTAATCCACTGAAGACACTTTTTTGGACACAGACAAAGTATAAGAAACAAAAAATGAAATCAAACTTTTGGTCTGCTGTGCTCAACCATCAGAACAGCTTATACAACTTCAGGCTCATTCAGCCTCAGCTACTCATGGCAGACCTTTGCCTCCCCTTGTTACTTAAGAGAACATTATGGGGAGTGATAATGGCTTCTTGAAGTCACTTGAAGAAAAAGATGTGTGTGTATATGCATGCATGCTAAATATACATATACATACATATATATATATATATATTTTTTTTTTTTTATACTTTTCCTACTCATTTACTTTTGGCTGTGCTTGATTTGGGGTAAGCCTACTCCAGGGTATATACAGGTAGGCATCTAGACGCCTCAGATGGAGAAGTGGGGAGGTGGACAGAGTAGCTGGTGGGGTGATGATGTGGAGAGGGAAGAATGGACTTACTCTCCTAATGAACAAAAAAAGAAGTCACAGTTACCGGAGACCACTCCTGTGCCAGCCATTTAGGGCAGTCAAAAATGTTGCAGGGCTGCACGGTGGGCATCTTAGGGGTATACATGCATTTCCACTCTTCCGCTGAGCTGACATGCCCCTGGATGTCCTCCTCCACACAGGAAACTGCCCGGCTCTGGATGCCCCCCCCACATGAGGAGGAGCACGCGGTCCATGGGGTGGCCTCCCACCTACAGAAGCAAGGGGAGTCATCAGGGCAAAGCCGCACACTGCCCGCCTCCTCCATGAGCTCTCCCACCACTCCCTCCCCAGTACCCATCAGGGCAATAGGTTCTGAGAGGCTGAGCTCTAGAGAACCGAAAGCCAGTGACTGCCCAAAGTCTGCTGAGTCAGAGAGGATTCAATGCTGGCAAAAGTGTTCTGTCAACCTTGAAGCTCTACACAAATGTAAGAAATTACTCTGAGAACTGTCTACAAGGCTATCTGTGGGGACCATCACCTACTCAAAAGAGGGCTATTCAGTACTTTTCCTTATGGTTTCAATATATATTCTCTCTGTATGTGTATTTGTGGGTGTGTATGTGTATATATGTATAATATTTATATTATTTTATATTTTATAAATATATATTTGCATCTATCCAACATCTATGTATCTAAATATCTATCTTAAGACTAAAATTGGTTAATCAATTAACTCTAATAGTTTTTACCTGGGCTAATACTTCTCACTTTCAGTGTAATACTTCATTACTTAGCTTCTGGATACTTCTACTTGAGGAGCTCATGAAAGATCAAGGTAAACTAAACACTCTTTCTCCCTTGGTTCTACGGTCATCAACTTTGGGACTGCATGGATTCAGTATAATTTTGATGTTCAAACTGTATCATCATTAAGGAGCCAAAGTGTCAATATAGGTGTTACCTACGTGTTCCCTAGTTGCTGGGGTGAGGTACTGACAGTTAGCACTCCTCCAATCAAGAACTCCTGGAATTACGAAAAGTTTGGCTTTGGTTCAAAAGCTCATGGCATTGGAATCTACGTATTCAGTGAAGTAAGGGGAAAAATAACAATGTTGTCAACAGCATTTAAGAGAATTTCACTGATTTTTCAATTCCCTCCACAGCTTGATGCATTTGAGACCAGAGGCAGAGAGAGATCTTTGCCTGATTCTTCTTGGAGGTTTAGAGAATGTCAAATTTGTAAGAACAGAAACGCAGGGGCTAGTTTTTCTTTCTTGCCTATCTAGTCTGCTTGTTTATGAGGACTGCTAAGGAACTCTAAGAATTTCTCTTAAAATTATGAGAGATACCATTCTAATGAGAGAGAAATAAAATGTCAGCAAGTTGATCCACTTGAATAGTTAAATCTAAAAACACTGCACAGGCATGCTGTGGAGATGTGAACTACCCTTTACATGGGATTTCACGTGTGTTGTGAGCCTGATTTCTCTTTTGCATGAGCCTGGACAACATGTGTTTCCCACTTACAGAGAATTTTCCTCCACAATTCTCTGTACTGTTCAAGTCTAGGCAACAACTGTTATCTCCACTGCCAACAGCCCAAACATGCTGCCAAATACAATATTTTCCTCTGTATATTTCCCCAGGAGACACAGAAGAAAATGTTATTATGGGGAAACTGAGGCCCTCTGGTTAGTCCTTTGGAGAATCTCTGTTCCCATTCAAGAGAAGGAAGCAGCTCTGTAGAGTTTCTCTTCCAAAAGGGTGAGACCAATTCTCATTTGTCTCCGTGTAAATCTCTGGAGAGCTGGAAGTGGATAACAGGTCTGATTCAGACTAAAATTAAGCTGAATGTATAAGTATCAATTGACATTAGACTCGATTTGACAGTGAACTGGGAATATGCTTTTGAATGGGCATTTAATCTCTTAAAACATTAAGATGCCATAAAAAGAGCACATTTCCTAATTGGTACTCTAACATCCCTAAAGTTGACCCTTCTGAAGAGAGAGTGATTAATTTCTGTCTCAACACTTGGACCTGATCCATGGTGTAATTTCAAAAACAGTAATAAGTATCCTTTTCATTGTCAGTGATCATGGAAAGACAAATGATGTGAATATTATTCCAGGTATTTATAGTATGGTTCCAGGATTAACTATAGTTCTATATGTGAAAAACTATAATGCAAATCCTTGCATAATAATAGGATTATGTGGAATTTCAAAGCAAAACATCTTTGTTCTTTAAAGAAAGTATAACAAAAGCTCACAGAGGACATCAGTTAGGATATCTCAAAACAGGGACCAGGTAAGTATTTGGAAAATATATACATATATATCCAAGAATCTTGCCCTAGAAGAATAACAGATGAGGTCATATATTTTAACTCCTTTTTAAAGTCCATTGTGTATTTAGTTTAAGAAATTCTCAAAATTAATGATTACATGGAAAAATTGCAAATATTAATTATAAATTAAAGATAATTCATCAGACTGTGTTCTTAAATTATATTCAAATATGATTATAGTCAAAGACTGAAAGCAAGAAAAAACAATTAAAAATTCATTCACTGTGTTTTGTATCTATACTTGTGGTCTTAAACACATTTAAATAATTTCAGTACACAAAGTCTCGATCAGTAAGTAGCTGCCCTCTGAGAAACATTTTGAGTCTTTATTCTTCTTCAGAAAGAAGAATATCCATAGAAATATTCATAGAAATAGCTTCCATTTACTAAGGCTTTATCACTAAAGCAGAATATCTATCTTCAGAATTAATTTAGTAACAGAAGTGCATGGGCTAAGAAATATGGTCTGTTTATCGTCTAGTTGTCTTTTCCCATTATGATGCATGGACAGGCCGAAGTGTGCATAAGACAGGGTGCAAGCAAACATTAAGCACGTTCATCTCAATCTGTCATTGAGAATACATCTTCAGGCACTTGGGGGACATCCGAATATATAAGAAATCAAGTTTAACCTAGGACAGGCATTAGTCACACCAGAGAAATATAAACAGGAGAGATCATAGACATGAAAGAAATTGAGGAGTACCATTACAGGACAGACATCAACTTGATGTTCTTACCCCTGACACCCAACTATGCCTTTATCTCGAATCACATGGCCTTTGCACAGCCAGATACATGTGTCCTATGAATACTTACTTTACAGATATGGGGGTTGAAATCAAAGAAATCTTGGTTCAGTTAAATTGATATTTCTCTGTTTTCATTCCATTTTTTTTTTCATGTTTGGTTCTGGATCAAACCAGCAAAAGGATACAACAGTAGCATTCTAAAGTAATTTATTGTCTTTATCAATATAGGCATAGGAAAAAGGGAGGGAGCTGATGAATGAAGTAACTCCTCAGTGAAAAACATTAAAAAAAAAATCCCTAAGCAATTATATATAGCATTAACCAAGTGCCCCCTTTCTTTACGCCACCATTAAAATGGTGAAAAGTAAGTTTCATGCCAGTCACTGGAAGTATTTAAGTAGAGCCTGGATAACACTTGCATTGGTTTATATGTGTGTGCGTGTGTATGTACGCTGCTGCTGCTGCTGCTTAGTCGCTCAGTCGTGTCTGACTCTTTGTGACCCTATGAAGTGTAGCCTGCCAGGCTCCTCTGTCCATGGGATTCTCTAAGCAAGAATACTGGAGTGGGTTGCCATGCCCTCCTTTAGAGGATCTTCCTGATCCAGGGATCAAACCCCAGTCTCCTGCATTGCAGGCAGAATCTTTATTGCTGAGACACCAGGGAAGCCCATGTACATGTGTGTGTATACATATATGTATGTATGTATACATATGTTGGAATGCATCTGCAGTGAGTGGTGAAAGTTGCTCAGTTGTGTCAGACTCCTTGTGACCCCATGGACTATACAGTCCACGGAATTCTCCAGGCCAGAATACTGGAGTGGGTAGACTTTCCCTTCTCCAGAGGACCTTCCTGAACCAGGAATTGAACCAGGGTCTCCTGCATTGCAGGCAGATTCTTTATCAACTGAGCTATGAGGGAAGCATCTGCAGTAAATACACATTCATGCCTATTTGTGTAAATATATGTGTTTATACATGTGTGCTGAGTGGATGTGAAGAATGGGAGAATGAAGCATCACTGGGCAGCTGAACTAAAAAACCTCAAGGTCCCCTTTTTGTACTTCAATTCAAAGTATTTGAAGATTTTCAATCAAACTTTGCTTTATTTTACAGTTCCAAATATAATTATTTGGGGGGCTTTGCTTAGTTTGAGATGGAGCAAACCACCATGGATTATTTCCAACTATTTGTGATCTGATTTAAACCTTGGGTTCTAAACAGCAGCTGACTCTCTGAAGTCCCAGTGAGTGAGTACAACAGAGCAAAGGTCTTGCTTAGCACAGAGGTGGCTTCAAACCCAAGTCTAATTTCTGCTCTCTGGGGGGCTGTTTCTAAGGTGGCAGGCGATATGCTCAGTAGCTAGCATGTTTTTCAGCTTCTCCAGTTTTCTTATAAATATATTAATAAAGAGAATAAGTTCTTTGAAAAGTTTCTCAGTCACTTTAACGATATTTTCTAGTTTTAGAAAATACTGTACTTTAAAAAAGCAATGCAGTACCTGGAATATTCTGTTTTGGAAAATAACAAAACTCCCCTCCCCATCAAATGTTATGAACAATAAGGATATGAAAAAAACTGCCTTTTGTATTTAATTATAATTTCTCTGGAACAAAAAGAAGGACATTCAAAGCCCCTATGCAGAGTAATACCACATCTGGAATTTCACATTTGCGGTATTTGGATAATAATTCAGGCAGTGTTTGTTTAACAGTTAGCAACAGTGCTTTAATGACTAGGGTCCTATTGCAGAGGAAACACAGAAAAGGACAAAGGGAGTGAAAGAAAGACATAACATAAACCCATACACTGTATCTAATCAGAGTGAATTACTGTGTCCACTGCAATGTAATCCAATCCTATCTTAAAATGGTTTTTGAATGACAAGCTTACAGTCTGAGCAGACCAGTGTTATTCAAAAGCAAAGTTCAGGAGGGATTGCAAAATATACTATCTACCATCTTATTTTTTTACAGAAAAACACAAAATCTAGTATATATATAAGAAGCAGAAGACTGAGTTACTAATTCTAGCATCAGGATGATTGATTTACGTACCGAGGAAGGGGATGGTAGATGTCATAGGGCATGATCTGCTTGTATCCGTCACTGTTAGGAACAATAATGCCAACCCTCTGAGTAGAAGGTACACACAATAAAATAAACACTAAATGATTACATTAAACAATTTTTTAGGCAAATGCAAAATAACATTAATAAATTGTCTCTAAAAAAACAACACTAAAACAGTTCAATAACTTTATGCTAGCATCCATTTGAGGATGGGGCAAGTTCTTTGACAGGGCACCGTTTACTATAATTAGTTCTCTGATCCAAGCAGGAAATACCAGGGGAAAGGGTGGTGGCAAGAAAACTTGGCACCTCATCATTAACTATGACACAATAAGCTTGTAAATGTTCTTTAATCCCCCCAATTATACATCCTATGAGGTCATTATGATCATCATTATTAATGTTACTTCCAGATGCTCACCAAGCAATTTTATAGTTACTGTCTTGCTCCTGATGAAAGAGAGCTATATGTAAGAGTATGTACCTGGGGACTGACAATACTACGTACCGTGCATTAGCAAATAGGTAATGCTTAGATCTTTTGGCAGATCTAAGGACCTGAGTAAAATCTGGAGAGCAGCCACTTGGTTATATTAAAAAGGGAAGGGGAACGAGTGAACACAGTAGGCAACTATCAACAAAAGCACATTCCCTACCAAAACAAAGGTAGGGCAGTTAAAATGAGATAATAAAGATGAAACATCTTTTTTGGTGGTCTATAAAATGTGATATGGTGTTAACTGGTGGTGGTTGTGATTGTTTTGACTGTTGTTAGTATATCTGGTGCCCTGGGAAACCTGTGAGATTTAAAGATAAAGACTAAAGAAGCCAGAAGAAATGATATTTTAGGCTATATGGCTAATGGATTCACAAGATATGATATTATAGGCTATGTGGGAGTCCTCAGAGGCCTTTAGGACTCTAATAAAGTACACGAACCTACCTCACTGATTTCAAGTAAAGCCTCCAATTGACAAGACTTTCTTCTTGCTGGGCCCCCTAACTTGTGGGAGATTTATGACTCGTGAATCTCAGATAAAAGGGCCAGTACAACTAACTCTCTATCAAGAGTGGGAGACTGAGCTCAATCTGTGGATGTCATGTATTTGCTGGGGCAAAGCATGGTAGGTCGTGAGCACTTATTTTACAACTGGCAAATGATAGCAACTTCCTCTTCTGGAAACTGAAGGAACTCACGTATTCTAATCTGGGATGAATGGGTGAGTATATATTTATATATCCATATTCAGTAAAATGTTTATGTAAAAATGAACACATTAAGACTCACTTTGATCTTATGCTCTGATACAGAATGATATAGCATGTGATTTTAATACAGCTAGCAAATCTAAGCTTTTGGGTAGAAACAGTGAACCAGGTATACTATGGAACATAAAGAAAAAAAATAGTACTGGCTGGACATCATGACAGATAAGGAAGAAAGACGGAGTAATAAAAAGGGTAGTTCCTGGAGAAATTACTAAAAGGTAAGGGAAAATTAAGTTTGAGAGAAAATGGGAAACAAATCTTTGAATGTAGATTTCTCAAGAAGTACAAACATTGGAGAACTAATTTAGTTATCTCACATGACTGAGTTTTCTTTAGTTAATTTGAGTGACTAAAGGTATTCACTTGTATGATTAAATTTTCATGGTACATGTATGTGCACTACCCTTCAGTAACAATGTTCATGAAAATGAATGATGCCTTTTGAGGAAGCTCAAAATCCCGCGACTCTTAACGAACACAAGAATGGGATGAATATTAACATTAAACTTTTCTCCATGTTTTTTCCAAGATATGGAAACATCCTATTCGTTTTGGTCTTATTCTGACAAGAAATCAGATATGAAAGGTAACTCCTGTCTTTTGTTAGGATCATGTGATCACGTCCCAGTAATTCTGCCTAATCATTAAGGAAAATTTTTTTCTAAAAGAACTGTTTTTGATAGAATTCCAACCTTCCAAAGTTCTTCTAATAACCTAGATCTGATAGTAGATAATTAAGGACTACATAGAACTGACTTTGCAGTTATATTTTTGCCAACCCTAGTATCTTTTCTCATGCCTATATCCAGATCTAAATGCAGAAATGTATATGGTAGGCTTCTTTCCTGGAAAGATTTATAGTTATGATTTGTCATTCTGAATATTGGAATGAACTGTTGCAGATCTCTGCCAACTGATTTATCCGCTGATGATATTTAAAATGGAAGTACTAATATTGAAGGAGACAGGCTAGAAGAAAAGAAGGGGAAAAAAGAGGGAGTTGTAGAATTCAAGATGTTGGGCTTCACATTGGACTGATTTAGAAATTATGTTTCTGTTTGAACAAGAAGCTTTAAATCTGGATTCAGCAAAACTATAGCTATATTTGTCTTTCTATGGCATAGGTCATGGTGAAGACTCATAAAATGACTCCATGGCACCTGTGAAAACAGAAAGATATCAAAACAATGGTGCTCTGTCCAGTCCTGTTGATGCATATTCATGTGCACGGGCTCCGCTCTCTCTTGGGGTTTATGCCATGGCCCTGGCCTTTCACCACACTGTCACGGAAGGCCAGGCAGTGCGGCCTCAACTCAACTTTCTATTGCTTACTCTTAAGGCGCTTTATCTTTTTCTTAGGCAAAGTGTACCTACTGAAGAATGATGAAAAAGAACATCATTTAGGGACTTTAAGAAGTTCTTCTTTCCATGCTTAGGTCTTGCTTTGCGTGTGCATGTGTGTGCATGCATGTGTATGTATGTATTCAGACATATGTCTGAATATATGAGGGGGTGGGGAAGGAGGCAAAAATAATTTAAAAAATGATCATAAGGGAAAATATAATGAACAGTTGGTTTGGGGGTAAAATGATTCATTCTCCATTGCCTTCACTATTCTGACTGTTTTTGTACTCTATGTAGGACAGTGACCCGATTCCATCTAAAGTCACCCAAATCAGGGGTCATGATGGGAAGAAGAGAAGATGAGATGAAGAAGGGGTCACCATGAACTCATGTGGTATAAGTAGAAGAAAGACTCGCACATCATCCTCTCATAGCTCGTGTCCAGTGACACTAGAATGCTCCCTGTCATGACAAATTTATAGAAAGAAATAGTATGTAGTATATAACATGAAGCCTTTTGAACCATTTTTTAATGACATGGAAAATGTTCAAATGCAATGTCAACTGAAAAAATCCAGTACAAAATAGAATAGATAATGTAATCCACAATACAAAGAAAACTCATGTATATATTGTCTATATAATCATTTTTGTAAAGTCTATGTATATGTGTATGTATGTGTGTACAAATATATTAGAAAAGGACTGAAAGCAGTTGTTAGTTCCTGGTGTTTGGATTAAGGGTTTTTTTTTTCCTTTCTTCCTTTTTATGCTTCTCTATTTTCAGGAATTAGAACATTTAAGTAAAACAAAATTCAACTCTGAGAAAGAAAAAGACAGAAACATTTGAAAGCATGATCTAAATGGATGAAATGAGGCTGTCATCTCAATTCCCACATGTCATTGAAAGATGATTGAGTCTGTGTCCTGAAACCATCTCAGGAGCTATTTTAGGACAATATCCTTGACTTTAAAAATCAAGCCATATTCAGGCTCACACTACTCAGGTGTGAAATTTACTTATTGTGATAAATCTTTCTTTCCAAGAAAAGCCCTAATATAACTATTAATTCCACGAGCATCTAATTTGCCAGGTTCTGGGTTCTTCTGGAAAAGAATCATAAGGAGCCGCTTTCATGGGTGCCACACTCCCTTTCAATGCATCTCTCACAACCTCTTGCCTCTTCTCTGGGGCTGCAGAGCCTCATTTCTGACATTCTGACAGCTGGCTGTGCTCTCAGTTTGTCAAACTCATCGTTTTCAGACAATTCATTATCTTCCCCTGCAAAGTGTCTCTTCTGTGGTCACTGTTACTGTTCAGAACACTGCCCTTCTCCCATCCACCCTGGCTGGGCATTATGGGTCATCGTTGCTTCCTCTCTTTCCCATGTTCCCTACAGACACTGAGTTCTTCCAGTTGTGATGTCTGCCAAATGTATCTCTCTGACATGAATCTAGGCCCCTTTGCATTATTCTCCTAACAGATCTCTCTGCCTGCAGGCACTGCCTGCTCCAATCCAGCTCACTGTTGTCATAGCAACAGATACTTTACTTCCCAGTGATGTCCATAACACCTGGTTAAATCAAGTGCTACCTCTTCTAAAGCCTGTCCTTATGTTTCCTCTCAACATCTAGCCAGACAATTTTCTCTTCCTTTTTCAAACACCCATAGCACAAGCTCCCCTCGTCACTTCTAGCTGCCTACTAACTTTTAACCATGTAAACGTTTTCTTTCGTTTAACACCATGGGACAAAATCCATATCGGTTCTTTTTTTTTAATTTTTATTTTATTTTTTAACTTTACAATATTGTATTGGACTCCATATTGGTTCTTTACTCTATCTTTTAACACAGTTCTCTGCACAGAGGCAGTTAGTAAATAATCAGCCAATGAAATCATGCCATTGGCATGCATACATAAAAGCAAGCAATACAACTACCATCCTGAATGAAAGAAAGCAAATGAACAAGGGTAAAGAAACTCCTAAACAAGCTGCACTAAAGATGCCGCACATCTCTAGTCCCACTCCTTGTTTTTTGCTAGCTCTGCCATCTGTGTGAAGGGCAGACTATTTTAGAGACTGGTTTGGCTGCTCTGCAGGCAGGGGTGATTGGGTGACCTGGGACAGAGGAAGATAGCTGAATGGCAATTGTGTTTCTAAGCTGCTTGGCTAGACTCTACATCTCTTCTGTTGGGCATCTCCCAGAAACAGCCATGACCGTTTTAAAAACAATCTTCTCTTCCCTGTTTGTCTCGTGTGTCTTTTCAGAGAGCAGGCTGTTTCGTAACTGTTCAACTCAACTTCCCCTGAGCAGTGTTGTGGTCCAGATTCTGGTTGACTTGAACTTGCCATGGTACCAAGCACAGAACTTGGCACAGGACTGGTACTCAGTAAAAAGATGAATGAAATTGTGGGTGGTGGGAACAGTTCTGGCACAGAAGAGAGTAATCTCTCAACAACTACAAGGCAATAGAAACCAATCTCTTCCTAAGCAACTGTTTATAATGGGGGAGGAGAAAAGTAATAAAAAGTTGGAAGAGACTCAAGCATCTGCTTTCTCATGAGTGGCAGAATACAAAATAGCATGGCGTAATGAGGACAGGGGCCCCCTGAGGAATTGGGAGATACAAGCTCTGTTCTCTACTCTGCTAATTCTCTTTCTGAGTGACTTTTGAGTGCATTACATTTGGACTTTTGCATTGGTCTTCTGCAAAATCTAAGTATTGTATGAAATCAGGAGTTTTATGATGAAGAACGAGTGCCTGGAAACCTATCTTATGGAACTCTATCTGTCCCGTTTGTACTGGCTGCTGAGGACAGAATTCAGAGTTCTGTGGTCTACAGACTGAAAACCACTAAACTAGGTACTCAACTCAAAAGCTCTCCTATTTGAAATTTGGTTACTTTATGAAACCCTGCAGGTTTCCCTGTCATTTAGAGAGGCAAATTAGGATCTAGAAAACAAGGAAACGTTCTATAAATAGGTTAAAAACTTTTTTCAACATGGTACCTACCACATGGTAACATGGTACCTATCAACATTCATTTATCTTTAAGAACCAGACCAAAAGAACCCTGCTTCATTGTCCAGGATTTGAAAACATTTTAAACATGTATATTCATTTCTTGCTATAGGATCAACTAATGGAGAGTTTTTGATCATTTGATCCAAAATATCATAATTTCCTCACAACTATATTTCCATGGTTAAATGTTCTTGATATTAATGAATGTAATTTCAGAACTGCTTTTAAATAAATGGGACTAATATTTCCATGGACTTTGTTTAGCTCTTCTCATACTGACCTAAGTGATTTGCTAATTGTTTGATTTGAGTAAACATCAGTATTTACACTTACACGAAAGAGGCTTGCTTAGCCGGCATATCCAGGGTACCAAGTTTTGCACTGATATAGTTGGTAGTGCTGTGCTGGCTGTGGGGGTCTATAGTGGGCTTAAACCAGATCCCATGGGTTGCTGAAGGCATCATGCAACACCAGCAATTGGATGATCAGAGTTCATGTAATACAGGAGGTTCTCTGGATGTAGAGGCACTTAGGTTCATGATTCAGCTTTTCTTTGCCCACCCTGACTTGGAGCAGGTCTCATAATCTCTTTGGGCTTTAGTTTTTTGTCTGTAAATACAGATGATTATCTTTGTCTTACTGACCTCCTAGAGAAGGTAAAACTGAACAGAGTTAAAGGATGTGAAAGCACTGTAGAAACTTCAAGTAGAAGTAACATTGGCAAGAAGCCATTTTATAGGATTGGTTCTCAGTAACGATAACTGAATTTTGTTGAGTGCTTGGTATCCTGCAAGGAGCTTTACATGTATCATCCTATTCACTCCTTATAGTTACTCTATGACAGGAATACTACATTCATTTGACAGATGGCAAAGCTAAGGCCTAGGGAAATTCAGTAAAGTTAGTAAAGCCAGTAAAGCCAAACTGATAGATTGAAGTTAAAAATGAGAAGGATGATAATACCTGTTCTATTCACTTACAAATTAATTAAAAGAACTGCATAAATAATTATACTTTACGTATAATGATCACTAAGTGATCATTATTATTAGTGATGAGCTGGCTTGGTGGAATAACTGAATTGTCTCAATAAATAAGTTAGAGCTGATTGTCAGGATTGTCTGATGATGGGTATGTGGTCTATAAACCTGGGATGGGTATGAAGATGCTCTCTAAACAGCAACAGAATCCTGCTTTATTTATCTCATCATAAATGCATGAAAGTGCAAATGAGATTTTACAATGGTATTTTTTTATTGCTCATTAATTAGCTATTTAAATGAGGTTGAGAGAAAAGAAGGAAGTTATCACTTCTCTAGATAATTTGCCTATTTTAATAAAATAAGAGCTTCGTGACTAGGAAAGCATTTCATGATACTTTAACTGCTTACTGAATAAACCACTTTTTAGCTCTTACACTGAGTTCTCCCATTTTGGAGACAGACAAGGTATAAACCCCGTGAAGATTAAACGGCAATGTCTCACAGATGGTTAAGTGGTTGAGTGGGGATTTTAGATAATGACACCCTGAGATTTTAGGAGTTGCTAATTATCTTAATTTCTTGGGGTCATGTTTATTAAAAAATCTGATAAATATGAATTGCTTTCATGAAGCTATTTCCTAGGAATTTGTACTTCTTGTTGCTAAAACAACAAGAGAGGATTACCTTTATAGCCCCATATACAATTTTAGAGTTCCAACTCCTTTCATGGAGGAGAAAGCTGATTTTTTTGTGAGTTTAGGAGTTTCTCTGAAGTAACATCAACATTATCATCACCGTGATCTTAGTCATAATAGCTGCGGCCACTAATATTTATTGAGTGCTTATCATGTGTCAGGCACTCTGCTAAGCTCTTTAAAAGTATTACACCATTTATTCCTCATGACAACTCTATGAGGTAAGTAGCTATTATCCTTACTTCAGAGGATGAGAAAACTGAGGCTTAGTGAGAACAAGTAATTCGCCAAAGGCTACTCAAACCAGTAAGTGACAGAACCAGGATCTCAAGCCAAGCCGTGTCGTTCCAGAGCTGCCTTCCTAGTCGCCATGGTACCGTAATAACCACTGTATCACCACTGGACTAGTCAGTCACCAAGTGAGTGTGACCGGGTTTTACACGTCCACTGCACACACTGCCACTCACGATGCAGACTTCCCTTGCCTCAGGATTTCAGTTGCGTTAGGATTCAATTCTGAACTTTTGTTCACACTTTGGTCCATGGCCAGGGGTGACTTATGCAATTTGCTGTCAAATTAAATGGAGCTGGACAAAAAAAGTCCACTTGAACTCACCAAGAACTGCAACTTGGGGTATACAAGTTTGGGCATTTGCTTAGGACTGTTGCTCTGAATTCCTTGAGGGGAGGGAGAATCTGGATGTAGTTTCAGCAAAAAACAGATTTGTTTGCTAATGACTGTGACCATGATAGTGTGATGAGTGAGAGCATTTTTCGCTTGAACAACCCTTGCCAATTTAAGCCCCCTTCATTACTGCCTTGGAGAGAAAAGCAGAAGTCTGTGCCAAAAAAAAAAAAAAATCTGAAAAGGTGGTTCTCTGATCTTCTCACAAACAATGTCTTGCACAATTTCCCCCAGACAGCCTTAACAGTCTCACCAGTCTCCTAGACTGAGATATGTATGGCCAAATGTAGCTTTTTTTTTTTTTTTTCACACTGAAAGACACTCAGAAAACATAAGGTGCTTATTAGTGGAACTAAAACTATGCCTTTTTAGTTTTGCTGAACCACAGGCATACATTTGGAAACTTTCTGGCTACATGGTCGACTTTACCCTTGGACCAAGAAGCAACAATCACACAAACTATTGCATAAAGCAGCAGGCACTGTGTTAAAAACAACAACAACAACAATTTTCTTTTGTGTAAAATGGAAGCTATGATTATAGCATGGCAAGTACAAGGATTTTATATTTGATAAGATTACAAGCATCTTAGGAACTATAGTGTTAAATCAGTGAAGCAGTGTGCTCAGTCGTGTCTGACTCTTTGAGACCCATGGAATGTAGCCCACCAGGCTCCTGCAAGTTCAACATGCCCAGATCTCTGATATCCAGAAGTGACATGCCTCTGGACTTCTGGGAGTGCCCATGTTGGGACCACTACCAAAACATAAAGCATATGTGTATATAGTATTTGATGAGATGCCATAGCTCTGAGGCACCAGTGAAAAACAGTCTTCATTTCAGCTAAATGTCATTAAATTTTTAACTTCACTTTCTCTTCCTTCTCATTATAAGCATTGCTCTGGCTTCCTTTTTGAGACTGTTTTTGGCCTGGAAGCAAAGTATTTTATCAGGTCATTAAAGTGACTGTATACACGACACCAGCAGAGAGCAATACAGCTTTTCTGGGATGGAGCAGCTGGCCACCAGGTAAGCTCAGTTTGGTCATACAGTGAGAGGAATTCAAATTTCTGTCTCAGCAAAATGTCAAGTTACTACATGTCACAAACATTCAGGCTTGCTTTTGAATAATGGAAACCAAGAATGCTAAGTCATTGAATTCTATCTATAAGAATATCCTTACTTATGTTATGAGCTACAGATAAAACTGGATTATCTGTGGCAACTGGAAATTATTAGTGAATTTTATTGTTTTCATTGTAGTCTTTTAACGTATCAAAATTTCTGAGTTAGTGCATGAGGAATCAGAAAAAAGCCATGAAAACATAAAAATTATTTTGGAAAGACTAGGCTATATGTCAACCATCTCTTTAGCCCCAAGAATGACTAGATGAATCCATCTACAACCATGGAGACGTATGGGTGCTGTTGGTGAGTGAAATAAGTGATGTCATTCATTAGTTCAAATGTATAACATCAACTAGTTACAAAGCAAATTAATGAGAACAGTGAGGCTATTCTGGTAAACAGAAAAATCGGGTGTTAAGGGTTATAGTAATGGTTATCACATCCTGTTTATTTCTGAGTTATTTTGGTTTTATATGTGTAGTAATGAGAAAATTCTTATTCCATAGAAGCAGTTGCTAATGCTAACAATTTTTATAGCTCACCTTAATCTTAGGATATCTATTTTTTCAATTAAACAGATCCTAATAGAAGAACTTAACAATGAGGGCAAAAAGTATTTCCTTTGGTAGTGAAATATTTTTACTATTGCTACACCAATTTTTACAATTTAGCTTAGCCTGAACAAGTTAAGATTAGTTTATGTTTGAGTATACTTTTTGTGAATTATTGCTTAAAGATACTTCAAAATATATAAAATGAAATTTAATGAAGCAACACCATGGAACAACAGCTTATAGGCACAGTTGGAAAATCACTAATTTAATGCAACAAATAACTTTCTCACCCCCACTGCTACTGCTACTGCTGCTAAGTCACTTCAGTCGTGTCCGACTCTGTGCAACCCCATAGACGGAAGCCCACCAGGCTCCCCTGTCCCTGGGATTCTCCAGGCACGAACACTGGAGTGGGTTGCCATTTCCTTCTCCAATGCATGAAAGTGAAAAGTGAAAGTGAAGTTGCCCAGTAGTGTCCGACTTTTAGCGACCCCATGGACTGCAGCCCACCAGGCTCCTCCATCCATGGGATTTTCCAGGCAAGAGTACTGGAGTGGGGTGCCACTGCCTTCTCCATCACCCCTACTAGTGGGTGAGAAAAATAAGGTCCAGAAGGGTCTTTGTGCTGTCCATGGTACTTCCCAATCTTGACAGGGAATAAATGTGGCTACCTAAATGGGATTTTGCTTTCAAATAATAGGCTAACAATCCTAGTATAATACAGGAAAAGTAAAGAACTATCTCAATGACTAATAAATTTCTTTTGAAATTCCAAAATATGTGACTTTATCTGTTCTAAGTACATCTTGTGTTTTCCCTTTTAGGGGTTTCTAAGTTTGGACACAAAGGGGTTAGTTTATTGTCACCAACAAAGGTGTTGGTTTAATGTCACTAGAAAAGTCAAAGTGTTAGTTGCTCAGTCCTGTAATGGCACCCCACTCCAGTACCTTTGCCTAGAAAATCCCATGGATGGAGGAGCCTGGTAGGCTGCAGTCCATGGGGTTGCGAAGAGTCGGACATGACTGAGCAACTTCACTTTCACTTTTCACTTTCATGCAATGGAGAAGGAAATGGCAACCCACTCCAGTGTTCTTGCCTGGAGAATCCCAGGGACAGGGGAGCCTGGTGGGCTGCCATCTATGGGGTTGCACAGAGTCGGACACGACCGAAGCAACTTAGCAGCAGCAGCAGCAGCAGCAGCAGCAGCAGTCTGACTCTTTGCGACCCCAGGGACTGTAACCTGCCAGGTTGCTCTGTCCATGGGAGAATCCATGGGATTCTCCAGGCAAGAATACCTGGAGTAGGTAGCCATTCCCTTCATCAGGGGATCTTCCCAAACCAGGGATTGAACCTGGGTCTCCCACATTGCAGGCAGATTCTTTACCATCTGAGACACCAGGGAAAGCCCTTACTGTCACTATTAGACAGTTAAATCTATAGTTAGAAAACAGTTCCTTGAGTGCTTGATTCTGCTATGTCTGATGGGAAGGCAGACTTATTTTATTGAGTTTCTTTAACTCCTTTTCTCAGACTATCACTTCTTATTTTCTCTCGAAATTCAGAAAGGTTGCTCTGATCCCAGGTGTGTAAATGAGTTCAGTGACTTTCATAGCAATTGTGCACTGTCTTACCCTCAGACTAGAGTATCTACATTTCCTAAAGCAGTTTCCTCTTAAACTTCTCTTTCTGCTCAGTCTTAATTTTTACAGCTTTGTTTAATTACCTCTGTAATAAAAAAGCAGCATCCTGATATTCACTTCTTATTTTTCCTTTCTCCTTTTCCCACTTCTTTCTCTCTTTTTTAATAGCCACCTGTCCCAACATTTATACATGTGCTGTATTAGATGTTTTAAAATAACACAGACATAGAAAAAGCATCAATTTTACAAAATTCCTTCAATGTAGAATGGCCTTTTGCTCTTCAATAATAAGAAATAGGCCAAAAATATTACTCCAACAGAGGATGGGTAAAAATCAGAAGCCAGAAAAAAATGAGTAGACTTTTTTCTGACTATAAACATGTTTCTTAAAATTGTTAAAAAATACTTTTATTTCACAGCTGTTTTTTATGACCATCTCTTCACTGAAGTTTTTTTTTTTTTGAGTAGAGGGGGAAAGTTTTATATGCAATTATGGGAAGGAAATCCTTCATTTCTCCTAGAAATACACATATAAATTTTCTTAGAACTATATATTAGAGCTTCAGAATCTCTCTATGGCTAAGTCAAACTGTTTGAATTGAGATAATTATGCTTTTCACTCACTGGTCCTCCTGGTATAGATATGGATAAAGATGCATATAATAAGTAGAAAACTTTAAACTAGGGTTGAATTGCATGAGTTAGAACTATCTTGGCTAAAAATACCTCATATCCTTAATATTTCCAAAATAAAGAGGTCCAAGCAAAACTTTCATACCTCATTTAGTTTTTATAGCATATCCAATCTTTAAAATGCAATTTTCTGGTGGAATATGAAGCAAAATTAAACTTCACCTAAATTATATATTTATAAAATATCTATTCTTCTGTTTCTTTAATGAAAATCTGTTATTTTGAGTTCACTTTTACCAGCTAGATAGTATGATTTCTATGAGTAAATTAATATTAGAAATTTCATATCACATGTAGAATTTAGAATTTCTGAATGTGAGGCAGAAAGAATACAAGAAAATATACTTTAGAAAATTAACAGCAGAAAACAAAAACTCAAATTGCCTACAATTCAAAGGTAGAGTAATTTTCATCCACTTGGCTCATGTAGTAGTTTACCTATTCAAATTTTATGAATATATAATTAGTAAGCTATGATTTAAAAAAAAAAATTGAGGTATTCCTCAGAAATCCAAGGCTCTAGGAAAGGATTCCCTATCTTTCAGTCTACATGATGAGTTTTGTAGAAGAGTTTTCATACATCCTCTCCCACTTGTTGAGGATGAGTAAGCCATATTAACAAAGAGAATTACCAGGAAGTGTTGAAATTAAAAAGGCAAATGTTCACCATGAAAAGATTCCTGACTCATACTTCTATGACTACTTATCATCTGGAATATTTCATTCATCAGTCTGATTCTTGATCCCGCAAATAACTGAGGGAAAACTATGGTTTCCCCAAAGTAAACATATGTGGAAGATGTCAAGTGTTTTTTTAGGGCTTCTAATTAAAAAGATCTTTTAAAAAAACCTATTAGAAATAAGCCCTGCTTTCTATTCTACAAAGGCTGAGCTTATTTAAATGTGGAAGAACCGTTCTAAGGCTGATTTTTATTCTGGTTCACTGGTGTGGCCCACCACAGGCTAAATAGGGTCAACTGTGACCCTGAAATATGGTCTGCTCTGATCATCTCAAAGAATCCTGAGAACACTGTACCATCACGTTTGTTAAGAGTAGAAACAAGTAACCAGAATGAAATGAAATCAGAAGAGAAAATGTCTCTGCAGAGTGCTTTACCTGCAGCTCTATCAATGGAAAACCCGTGGACCCTGAGGTGGCATATTCTACAGCAGCAAGAGTAAGAGGCACGGGTCCTAATAACGCATGACTAAGAATGGACACTGGGCAGCAGCACTTACTTGTTTTAAACTAAACGCTTTTTAATTCAAGAAGCTTATTGGAACTTGATTTATGTTTATAGTAAAGAAACTGGTAAATGTGACTGACCTGGCTGGACAAGGATCCAAGTTGCACTCCTGAAGCTTAGGCTTGGGTTTGATGTTCTCGGGGTAATAGTGACAGTACTGGTCAGCAACCACACGGTTGCTCCGAAGATCGTGACACTCAGCCGATGTTAGCTGGTAACCTGTGGTATCAAGCCATTCGGGCAAGTTTCAATGTATACATCCATGCAATGTATTCCCTTAGGCTATTTTGTCCATTTCATATTAATGAAAATTCTTTCCCAGTGCTCCAGTCATTTCCAGGACCAAAGAGAGATAAATGGAAGGCTCATTAATTTTTACAGGTCTCAAATGCTGTGTTTTCCCCAACTTTTAATAATTAAATGATACCATAGGGTTTGAACTACATAAGGGTAAAGCTATAAGACTACTGTAAGAACTATTTTTATTAATTTGCTTTATATAATCTAAAAGTCTAACATAGAATTCTGTATCCAAAAGATATTTATTTACAAACCATCTCATGTAAGGATGCAAAACTGCCTCCCTTGTACTTGGGGCATCAGGGTGAATAAACTCCCCCCCCCAAAAAAAAAATTAATCCCAACACTGTTCCTCTTGGTCAGTGGTGACCCATAATATAGAATCAGCTACCTACCTGGAAACACGTGCTTTCCTTTGCCTAAATTCAACCTGAATGGACTGAATGGATATAAATTGATGACCAAGACCTAAATAGTGAAATCTCAAGTTTTCCTATACAACCAAAACAAAACCAAAAACTTCCTACTGTTCAACTTTTGTTTCAAAATCCTTTGCCATTTCTAATTGTGTAGCCAATATTTATTGATTTACATGTGCAAATTTCCACTGTTTAGAGAAATCCTCTTTTTTTTAAAAAAAAGAAATTGTGCTGCTGAATAATACTGAATTCTACTCACAATATGTATTACATTTCTTACCTGCCTCTTTTTTGTTCTGTGAATTTCTGGTGGTATGGTGATGAAGACTTAGATTCTTGGGGTGAAAAGTAAACGTGCATAGAGTATTTTTTAAAGTTAGGGCTTTCGTATCAGTGTAACCCTCATCAACTCCAAAATATATTCCCCCTGGACAGTGGTTGAATACTGTTGTTGTTAAACACGTGTTAGAAAGTCAGATTTAGAGTGGTTAAAAGTCTAGCAAAAGATTTCAGGAAATCAGAGGGAGACTTATAAACCAGATTTCCTGACTTGAGGCTGTGTTCTCAGACCACCCACAAAAATTAATTGTTCATTAAAGACCTAAATAAAGAGCTTTTAACAATTTTACTGTCAGGATGAAAAGTATGGAAAGTAATGGCTAAAAACACATGTTCCACTTAATTTTTTGTCTCATAAGAAAATAAAAAAGCAAAATGATATTTTATAAAAGTAAATATACTTCTGTTTTTCAATTACATTATGCTTCAAGCAGATAATCTGATGACAAGCTAATTATTTTATAAAGTTTCCAGAAAACCATTTCTACTTAAGGATAGAATTTTATCATGTAGTAAAATGTGGGCACAAGCAGTAAGTAAACACTGAATGTGAGATTATGATTTTTAAAAACCATAATTTGTCAGCTCAAAAATGCAGCTGGGAAGCTCTTCTAGAGTGTGTGAAATGAAAACTTAGAACAAAAATGAAATGAAGGACCAAAAGGGTCAGGTAATTGTGTTTTCTAAAGTTTCACAAGGTATTTGATGTAGCAATTCTTAAGACTTAGCAAAATATTCAACTAGTTGAATCTGGAACTAGAAACATATAAAGGAATTCAGAGATCATTTCCTCAGAGATTTTCAAACTACGGTCCATGAAGTGTGAGGGAAGTGTTAGTCACTCAGACGTGTCCGACTCTCTATGACCCCATGGTCTGCATAGCCAGCCAGGCTCCTCTGTCCATGGAATTCTTCAGGCAAGATTACTTGAGTGGGTTGCCGTTCCCTCCTCCAGGGGATCTTCCTGACCCAGGGATCGAACCTGGGTCTCCTGCGTAGCAGGCAGATTCTTTACTGTATGAGCTGCCAGAGGCTGGTTTCTACATCCTTCAGATCTCTGAGCAATGTTCTTTATCTGGCTTCCTAATACGATTTCCTTTGAGGAAAGGGTTTGAGAGCTCAACACATTTGTGAACTGCTGCTGGTTCTACTTCTGCACTTAGATGTGAGGAAAATAAAGCCCAAAGTGTCTGACTTATATATGGATCTAACATCAATTGTCTTATTATATAGTCAGCCATTATCAAGGTTACTGTAGCTGCATCCAGCGGCAGCCCCGTGGGAAACTGTCACAACAGGCCTATTATTGAAGTGCGATTCTCTCAAAACATGGTTTTTATTAAAAAGAAAAAGAAAAAGAATTTCTTAGATTTCTTTTTTTGAAACTGCTTCCTGTGTTAGTCATTAACAGGTATATCAAAACAACGTATTCCCATAAACATCAAAGTGATTGGCACTTTCTTCTTAAACAAAGTAATTTTCTATGTAGGACAGACAGAGCGACTGGAAACATTATTTTATTGAAATGTTTAAAATGTTGAATTAATAATTATGCAACAACCAAGGGTAAGCACTTATTTTTAAGGTAAAATCTAACACTGCTCTATAAAACCTCATTTTCAACTGTTTGTTCACATTATGTAGACATAGGCAACACAGCTGAAGATGACTTATATGTTCTTATAGTTTTATGAGAATTAATGGATAGTCATTTGTCTCCATTTTGAGGTACTATCCTTTTTTCTTGTCAAAATAATACAGTTATACATGTGTGGATTAGTTACTTAAACAGTGCCAATTAACAGGCTTTCATGAAGATGGAGCTAGAATTTATTTCATGTGCTCATTTTTAAAGGAACAGACATACAATTTTATAACCGTTAAATTACCAAAATTTTCAAAAAGGTACTCCATAAATACTGGCTCACTTGGCAATAAAACTAAAATATTCATAGACTGCTGATTACCCTTCTGGAAAGAATTCTGGTAACATAGGCCAATAGCCACAAAAATTCTGAAACTCTTATGAGTTTAGTCCAAGGAAATAATATGAAGGGAGAAAAAGACTTAGGTATTAAGCTATTCATTACATTATAAAAGAAAAGTTTAAATGAAATGAATGATCTTCTGTAAGTATATAGTTAAATAAATTATTCTAAAATAATCAAAATAAATTATTATGTAGCCATTTAAGTAATCATTAAAGGAAAGAGGTGGGGAGGGAACCTTTTCCAGCAACACAAAATGCTGTTCATGTTACAGACATGATGGAGCAGAGATTGGAATTCGTCTGGTGACTTTTCAGGAGAGATATGTTTTAAAGTATAAATAAAAGCAAGTGGCATTCCTTTTATTGCATGGATGATGGGGTAGAGCTGAAAAAATAACTGAGCCTAAGTCTACAGTACATTGATTTTTTTTCCCTAGTAATAAACTATTTTCTTTAAATTAATCTCTGATTCTTCTTGGATACATCATGTTATGCAGAAGACCTGACAAACAGTCTTCATCTGTTTCCTGAATAGATAAGTTCATTCAGCCAGAGGAATAGTTTGTTCTCAAATGAACAGAACTGCCTCCAGACTAAGTTGTTGCCTGGCCATGATATTGCTTGTTCTGAACTTTAATGAATCAAGGAAAGAAGGAAAGACTATTTCCTCTGATGCGACTCTACAGCCAGAAAACGTGCATGGGGCATCTAGACTGAGGTATCTACCTCATGGGAAGACTTCAGGATTTGGCCCCATTGAGATGAAAGAATCTGGTCCACACAGCACTTCCATATGCTAAAGCAACTCTATTCTTAAAGCAGCTGAGTCTTCCCTCATGGATGCCAAGAGCTTCTAGACTAAGTGAACACCATTACCTCCTCCACAGGTTGCTGAGCAAGGAAAGAAGTCCGTCTCCCTCCATCGGTGGATGATAGGCTGATAGAAGATGAACTGGACTGTACTGTTCTCGGGCCCCGAGCTGCGGATCTGTAGGAGACAACGGCAAAGCACAGGAGCTAGTGTGACGGAGGGGTGCCCTCTGGGCTCCTTGTAGCTTGGACAAGGATGTGTGGTAGTGATGACGGTCTCAGGTTGTGTCAAGGACCGCACTGGGAGAGAAGGGGCAGTGGCAGCATCACCCATCTTACCATCTAACCAGCAAACGGTCCTTGCAAAAACCATCACTATCATCACTTCAGCTCTGCGGCCACAGAACAAGGTCTCAACGTGTGATTCTAGCAAGACTGTATCCCAAGCCACTGACTCCCTCACCCTCTTTTATTTTCACCCTCTCTGGTACAACAGGTAAAATTATATGAATTTTTCAATGTAGGTTCAGAAATAGATAATTTGTTCTAAGAAAATTATAAATGCAATCTGCTTCAAAAAACTAAAGGTACTGTCACTGTTCAAGAGAAATAAAGAGCTAAAGAATTAAGTAGCTCCTCTCACTCTGAGACTTCCCTGGTGGCTCAGACGGTAAAGCGTCTGTCTACAATGCGGGAGACCTGGGTTTGATCCCTGGGTCGGGAAGATCGGCTGGAGAAGGAAATGGCAATCTACTCCAGTACTCTTGCCTGGAAAATCCCACGGATGGAGGAGCCCGGTAGGCTACGGTCCATGGGGTCGCGAAGAGTCGGACACAACTGAGCGACTTCACTATCACTATCTCACTCTGAGACATACTGTGAGTTTCCTGGCAACTGTGTGATTGATAGATCTTAATGTGCAAAGTTACCAATGGGAAGCTCACTGAAATGTAAATTCTTGAGTTCAAGCCCAGAGATGCAGGCAATTTAAATGTAGAGAGTCCGGAAGTCAAATTTTGAAAAGCACCAACTTACATTACAAAAGCATTTATTTCAAATAAAACAGGTGTTTATGGAAATTATAGCTCTTTTGTTTTTTTAAAAGAGGGGAATGTGAGGCAGTTCTTTCCAACTATTAATAATTCTTTAATAGTTTAAAAATACAAGGTTGAGGAAACAAAGTCAAACTGAAAGAGAAGGAAAAGTATCCAACAGGAACAACGCATTGCTTTTACAAAGACAAATGACACAGTATTTGAACAGTTGGGCAAAGGCAAGGCTTGGGCTATTTCTTATACTGAAGGAAGGTCTATGGAAAGACTGGTGGACCACCTACTACTCCAACTCCATCCTGGCAGTTAGAGGAGCAACAGTCTGCAGATTCATGTCCCGTACGTCTTTGCTAATGTTTTCAAGCTTAGCATTGTTCCAACTGCCCTTTACCCAGGAAAAATTGATGGGTTTGGGCTTCAGCTTTTTTTTTTTAAGATAGCCTTATTTTATTCTGCTACTGAGTTTAGAAACGATTAAGCACCTAGGATGCAAAGAAAGAAGGATCAGGTGCTAACCCCTGTATCAGTTTTTGGCACTGGGATGAGAATATGAGATGTTCCTCAGAAAATCTGGGAGCATTGCAAAGGGCAAAGATGAGAGGAAAGCTATAGAATATCTCACATTATGACAGGATTCTGACACATGGAGCATCCCAGTTTTTCCTGATTAAAATAAACAGTGATACGATTCCCTACTTTAAAGCAAAAACAGCTGAAGCAATACCCTGTGTTTCACAGAAGGGGAGCATGGCCTATAGATTAGTATTTTTCAGTCTTATGTGTCAGATACAGGATATCTAACTGCTTGTTTCAGTTCAGTTCAGTTCAGTCGCTCAGTCGTGTCCGCCTCTTTGAGACCCCATGAATTGCAGCACGCCAGGCCTCCCTGTCCATCACCAACTCCTGGAGTTCACTCAAACTCACATCCATCGAGTCGGTGATGCCATCCAGCCATCTCATCCTCTGTCATCCCCTTTTCCTCCTGCCCCCAATCCTTCCCAGCATCAGAGTCTTTTCCAGTGAGTCAACTCTTTGCATGAGGTGGCCAAAGTACTGGAGTTTCAGCTTTAGCATCATTCCTTCCAAAGAACATCCAGGACTGATCTCCTTTAGAATGGACTGGTTGCATCTCCTTGCAGTCCAAGGGACTCTCAAGAGTCTTCTCCAACACCACGGTTCAAAAGCATCAATTCTTCTCCCCTCAGCTTTCTTTATAGTTCAACTCTCACATCGATACATGACTACTGGAAAAACAATAGCCTTGACTAGACAGACCTTTGTTGACAAAGTAATGTCTCTGCTTTTTAATATGCTGTCTAGGTTGGTCATAACTTTCCTTCCAAGGAGTAAGTGTCTTTTAATTTCATGGCTGCAATCACCATCTGCAGTGATTTTGGAGCCCCCCAAAATATTCACTTAGGTGGCTACAAATACTTAATATTGGTATAGTTGTCATTCTATTGCTTTTCTTACAAATGGAAGCATTTGTAAACTCTGCAAAGGCAAGTATCATTCATCTTGCATACTCTTCTTTCTTCAGCATCATCCACAGTGCTTGGCACACAGCAGGTATTCAAATAATTGCTGAATGAATGTATGAATGAACCAACTAATGAATGATACTGATTATGGTCCTTTTAAGCATTTTCAGAATTGAAAACTATTATTTGTGACAAATTCTTGGAAGCCTTACAGCTTCTTGAGAATTTGGTGGCAAGAGTGGTAAAGAACACACCTGCCAATGCAGGAGACATAAGAGATGCAGTTTTGATCCTTGGATCGGGAAGGTCCTCTAGAGGCAGGCATTGCAACCCACTCCAGTATTCTTGCCTGGAGAATCCTATGGACAGAGGAGCCTGGCAGCCTACAGTACATGGTGTTGCAAAGAGTTGGAGACGACTGAGGCGACTTAGCACAAACTGCGAGAACATCCCCAAATTAAAATATAGTAGACTGAGGCATTTGGGCTTCCCTGGTGGCTCAGACAGTAAGGATCTGCCTGCAATGTGGGAGATGTGGGTTCGATCCCTGGGTTAGGAAGATCCCCTGGAGGAAGGCATTGCAACCCACTCTAATATTCTTGCCTGGAGAATCCCCATGGACAGAGGAGCTTGGAGGGCTACAGTCCATGGGGTCACAAAGAGTTGGACATGACTGAGCAACTAAACACAGCACAAAGGCATTCAATAAAGGTTACATTTTTATATACATCTTGAAGTTTTCTTGAAGATGCCAATCATTTCTTTTCGATAAAGTGTTGGTAAAATTGATTATGTTGATAAAATTGATAAAAAGAAGCAGATTGTTACAACATAGCCCTTGCCCAATAGTACTTTCTGCCCTCCTATGAAAGCTATCACTTTAAACAGGATAGTAGCAGAAAGGGCTTATAAAAATGCTAGTTATTATTGGAATAAAACATAGACTCAATTTTTCCACTGTTTTAACAGTTGGAAATGCTAAGATTCGAGGTTATTCAGTAAAAATAATGAAAAAAAAATGTTAGCACCCAACTTTATTTTTACACTTCCTATAGTGTTTTCTAGTCCTCCCAGAATGCCAGACCTCAGTACTGGGAGACATAGATAACAGTTCAGCCCACAGGCCCTTGGCTCAGGGTTTCATGAGAGATGTTGGCTATGGATTTACTGCCCAAAGTACTTGAGTAGGGTAGTGGATCAGAGATGCTTCTTTGGAAATAATAACTGTAATGTTGGCTAAGGAACAAAGAGGTGGAAGCAATGTGTCAGGACTAAGATGCTGAGACAGGGAAAACTAAGGTCTAACGGAAGGCTGGTCTCGGCGCTCATATGGAGAAGGAGGCAGAGAACTGAGCAGAGTGGAGCCAGAGGAGGCAGGACTGGACCGGGGCCTGCCACTCTCAGTGTCAGAGAAAGGTGAGGAGTTGGTTCTCTGACTCTGTCTTCAACCTAGCTGTACCATTGGTAAAACAAGGTGGGGAACTCAACAAGAAATGTAGTATACAGTAATTAGAATTGACTGGCATAAAGGAGCATATTTATTGGAGGAATCACTACCTGTAAAGGTTGAGTAGGAAAATGAATCACTATTTATTACATGCTTCTTTTTTCCCCCCATAGTTAATTTAGTGTTTTCCTCTCTAGAATGTTTGGCTTACAAAAATGGTTTTCCCTTTGTATGAGCATAGGTGGACAGGTATGGGGTGGCCATCCAGAGACAGGCTGGGTGGCAGGGTGAAATCAATCTGTATTTAAACATTTGCCAAAGTTCAGCCTCCATGAGAGAAAGGAAATGATGATTTCAATCCTACCCGAGATTCACAGGCTGCCCAAATTTCACAAAGTCTATCTTTATCACATTAGCTTGTGGCAAGTATCTGTAGCTTTTACTATCTGTTCATTTTATTTTGGTACTTAATTATAGTCATCACTATTTCAAAATTCCTACTCAGTGTTTTTTCTCTCAAACGGCATCATGAACTAGGAAAGGGAGGATACCATATTTCAAAGTCAAGCTGCCTCAGGCATGAAGAATCTCCTTAGAGAAGAATACACATGAAAGTTCTGTAAACTTACTTCATGAAGTGAACTCTCATAACTTTGTGCATGTGATTTCTGCTTAGGAGCCTTGCCTATTGTTTTGCCTTTAATAAAAACAATTTGGGGGATGCTGAATTATGTATGGGGTTATGCTTCCCTGATAGCTCAGCTGGAAAAGAATCTGCCTGCAATGCAAGAGATGCCGGTTTGATTTCTGGGTCAGGAAGATCTGCTGGAGAAGGGAGAGGCTACCAATCAATCCAGTATTCTTGGGCTTCCCTTGTGGCTCAGCTGGTAAAGAATCTGCCTGCAATATGGGAGACCTGGGTTCAATCCCTGGGTTGGGAAGATCCCCTGGAAAAGGGAATGGCTACCCACTTCAGTATTCTGGCCTGGAGAATTCCATGGACTGTATAGTCCATGGGGTTGCAAAGGATCAGACATGACTGAGTGACTTTTACTTTCACTTTCATGCTTAAGTCTGTCCAGAAAGAAATATGAAGGTGTCATCTCTGCTTAAATATCCTAACTTTGCAAATAGAAACCACCAGCTTTCTATTCCTTAGAGTGCTTAGGCAAAAATTATGCTATTAATCTTCCTAATCAAATTCCCCAACTATGAAAATGTAATGCATTTAGAAAATTATGCTCTTTAGGAAATAACTGTTCTCTAGTTGTCAGTATATGAATTGTGAATCAGTGTTCTTGTTCTTAGTATGATGATTGGTTACTATTCTTCAGTGCCTGCGTGTGTGTGCCAAGTCGCTTCAGCTGTGTCCAACTCTGTGACCATATGGACCATAGCCCACCAGGCTCCTCTGTCCATGAGGAGCAAGAATACTAGAGTAGGTTGTCATGCCTTCCTCCAGGGGATCTTCCCGACCCAGGGGTTGAACCCATGTCTCTTATGTCTCCTGCATTGGCAGGTGGGTTCTTTACCACTAGTGCCATCTGGGAAGCCCATTCTGCGGTGTATTTTGGCTACTTTGATGGCTTAAGTACTCACTCATCACTTTTTTCTAATATGCTATATGGCTTTCTTAAATTTTAAAAATGGTTCAAACTGAATATTTATAAATATGCCTTAGCTGCTTTCACAAGAAGAGCTAAGTTCAATGTTCTGAAAAAGAATACTGCTGCTGCTACTAAGTCGCTTCAATTGTGTCCGACTCTGTGCAACCCCATAGACAGCAGCCTACCAGGCTCCCCCATCCCTGGGATTCTCCAGGCAAGAATACTGGAGTGGGTTGCCATTTCCTTCTCCAATGCACGAAAGTGAAAAGTGAAAATGAAGTCGCTCAGTCATGTCCGACTCTTCGAGACCCCATGGACTCCATCCATGGGATTTTCCAGGCAAGAGTACTGGAGTGGGTTGCCATTGCCTTCTCCAGAAAAAGAATGACTAAAAAAACCCCCTCTTCTATCTGGGAAGGTCCTTCTCTTTTACTGGGTCTGTAGCTTCTGAAAAGATAGCCTGGTAGGGAAGAAGGGGATGCTAAGCCAGATAATTATCTAGCCAATAGCCAATCATCCTCAACAGTTAATGTGATTATAGGTGTGCCTACATCCATTTGTCTTATAGCTACACCTGCCAAACTGTTCCTGGGTATACCACTTGTAAATCAATCAACCTCGGACCATCTTCAGAGAAGTGGTTGTATGCCATGGTGTAGAGAGAGTATTGTAAAAAGTTTGACCAGAGGTTAAAGCATTTGAAAAGATGGAAAGGAAGTCATTTAGTTCTATTTGCTTTTATACACACTACCTCATTCAATTCCTCACAAAGACTATGTGGAGAGATTCTTATTACCATTTTTCAAATAAGTAATAGGCTCCAGGAGGTAAAACAACATACTCAAGGTCACACCTCCAGGAAGCAGGACAATATACATAATTCTAGAGTGTCTATCTTTTTTACCCCTCTACCCTAGCATTGCCAAAAATGTACAGCCAACGTATGAATTACAAATTTTTGGAAGACATGGCTTCCCTAGGAAAAAAGATGAGTGCTTAGTCCATTTGTAAAGGTGGCCAGAAAAAGAGATTCCAAAAAATAATATATAGCAATTCTCACTGTGAGAAAAATCTTTCTTTCATGCAAAAAGTCTTTTTCTTTTAAAAAAAGCAAAAATGGTATTTGGACAATAAAGTTCCTTGGAGACGTTGACAAAGCACCATTCTGACCCCGATGTATTTCATTCAGAAAGGAAGTTGTTGCTTAAATAAGTGTATAATGCAAAAGAGATTATACTTTGAATGACAATGAAAACTGAATTATAAACTGTGTATATAATTTTTAAGCACTGAAATCATGAAAGATGATAAATAAGCAAAAGGTAATCTTTCATTTTTAGCTATTCCCTGGGGAAAATTAAGGAAGAAAAGGTTGCTTCATTATAAATCACTGGGAATAAAAGTAATTTTGTTCTTTTTATTTTATATCTTCTTATATTATCTTGCTCATTTTCAAGTTTGAGTAAAAGGATTTTTAAAAATTATAATCTATTTTATACTAATTTTACATTTATTTGATTCTGATCTTTTCTAATGAAACTTTCATCTCCTCTCATTTGCAACCTGAAGCTAGGTCAACAAACAGGATATAATGAAAAAAGTCACTAAAATGATAGCTTGGCCTGTTTTTGAAAGAAGATATTTACAGGTTGCTAGGATCTAGGAAGTTATCATAAAGTTTCCCAAAGTTAATTTTTCCTTTAATATGTACTTATACACAGAGAGGAAAAAAATATCCTCTTAGCCATTCCCTTCTCCAGGGGATCTTCCTGACCCAGGGGTCAAACCCAAGTCTCCCACATTGCAGGTGGATTCCTCACCATCTGAGCCATCAGGGAAACACTCTTAGAAGCAACGCAGAAGACTAAAAATAGTTGGAGACAGAAGTAAGGAGACATGATCTTTGGTCCTGGCTTGTCATTGGCCTGAGCTAAGGAATGTCACTCAACTTCCCTCAGGCTCAATGTCCTTGCAGGCAGAAAGAAGATGTCACCTCTGTCCCACTTCAGCAACTGCCATCTGGTGAAAGTTGCTTGTTGGTGCTTATTGGGCTTTTTATGGAGCTATGAAGACGGATATAATTCTGCCTTTGAGGAACACACAGAGGGGAGATGTGATGTAAATTGGAATCTAGGGTCGAGTCACAGAATGCTTCTGGAAGGGGAAAGTCCTGAGGTACAAATATGAGTTAGGGAAGAGAATGCAAGAAGAAAAGAACATTGCAGCTAGAGGACACAGCATTACGTGAAGGTAAAGAGTGCAAGATGTTGGGGGACTTGCCAGTCATACAGTTGACTGAAACAGGAGAGGAAAACTCAAAGCTGAGGTGGGAAAGGTAGACAGAATCCAGATTATTGAGAGTTACACGTGCTGGGCTATGGCTTTGCATTTTAGTCCCAAAGCAAGGAGTGGAAGTGAGGGGCAATGCAGGATCGTGAACAGGGAAAACACTCCGGTTTTTAGAAAACTCACTCTGAAGGCAGTATAGACAATGGCTCAGCAGCTGGGAAACTAATTCAGAGCCCATCACATTAATTCAGGTGAGAAACACATAGACCTAAATTAAGAGACGAGTGGCAAGAACGGAGAAGAAAGAATGGTCTGGAGAGATGGCATGGAGGTAGAGCTGAGAGTTTAACGTCTAACTAGGGGTGTACAGGAGAAGGGAAATGGTGTGAATCACAGGTTTCTGACTGGGCTGGGTAAACAGTGTGGTATTCCACAAGAAATCAAGAAGATAAAGTAGGTTTCTGGGGCTAGACAAGTCCAATTTTGGACACATTGAGCTCATTGTCCCCGTGGGTGATGTGCAGAAGGCAGCTGGCCATATGAAATGCATTTGACAATTCTGCGAACTGTTCCAGTGTGGATAATGTTACTTGAATTCAATTCTATATTTTCAGTATGTGTATTAACTCTTACAAGGCCACTAGGTACATTAGTGTAAGTGGTTTATTCTAAGGGGTTCAAAAACTTAAGATAGCTCTCATTTTTTACTGTATTTGTTTGTTAAACTGAAATTATTTAACTACCTGCAATGTCATTTCTATTGTGAGCTATCTCTGATGGTTTATGGGTGCTTGTTCATGGGCATGTAGCTGGCATCTGGACTGAATTAAAAAGGGTTACCACGCAGATGGAGACAGAGGACAGAACTCTGGAACCCTTCTTTCATGCAACCTCATTGCCCATCACATTTTCCTAAATGCATCCCTACTTCCAGCTGCCATGGGGTCATCAAGCCTTGGCTTAAATCACATGTCCTCTGGCTTCAGGTCCCATGATGAAAAATTTATGGAGTCCTGGACACATTACAAGTTTTACAGCTTTACAGCTGAAATCCTTCTAGTCCTTCTGACCTACTGAAGGAAAGAAAATATGTTTTATTTTATTGGGATTCCCAAACATTTCTTTGAGTATATACATTTTCCCTACAGAATGTGTATGTTGCTTCCAGCAATGTGTTTCATATTACCTCGAAGAGCAGGGACGCTCTGATAGAAGGAAACAACTTGGTCTTGTTGCCAGTACAAGAGGAAAAAAACAACTTGCAATTGGAAGCATGATAAAGTTTATGGATCATTAATTTGCCTTTCTCTTAGACTGAGGATACCTTATATGAGTCAATGACTGTACCCAAGTTTGTTTTAAAAATGGTACGTATCCCTAACTCATCATATGCTGGCTTTTCGAGGGGAGGTCTTTTTACTAGCTTATACACACACAAATATATATAAATGTATGTATGTATGTATTTTCTTCCTAGAACCTTAAAATTATCCATGTTCTTATTGCATGTTCTTATAAAGTAGCTCATGCTTGCTCAGTTGCATCTGAGTCTTTGCAACCCCAAGGACGGTAGCCCACCAGGATTCTCTGTCCATGTGATTTTCCAGGCAAGAATACTGTAGTGGGATGCCATTTCCTACTCCAGGGGATATTCCTGAGCCAGGGATCGTACCCACGTCTCCCGAGTCTCTTGCCCTGGCAGCAGATTCTTTACCGCTGTGCTCAACACCCTTGAATTAAACATTTCCTGGATAACAAGCTTTCCAATCTATGTCAAAGCCTAAAGTCTCTCTTTCTTCAGGGGATTATAAGTAATACTAGTTCAGATGTGGCTTGAAAACGAGGTATCTAAATGGGCTCACCTTGACAATGAAATCTGCTGTAAGTGGTCCAGCCATTCTCAGTATCTCTTTGTCTGGAAATTTCTGGAAGTCCACACTAGAATTGTCCACAAGAAAGATGCCTGTAGAGCTGAGACTGTTTTCACCTTTAGCCCCCTGGAGGGTTTTGGTTTCCAGATCTACATAATCAAACACAGGAAAAGGAAAGAAAGATGTTCCCAGGGCTACCACAGACCACATGAAAGCACATCCCATACAAAGTCTAGAGCTACAAGAGGGAGAAGTATCATTCTTTATAGGGCTGACATATTTGAAATGTGATAGAAACAAAATAGATAGGCACTGCTGGATCACATAGGAATTGATGCAGCAAATGAAATTATTTTAAAAGTTATTAATCAAGAATTCAGGGCTCCCTGTCAAAAAATCTTCAATTCCCTGGATGACTTCATTTGGGTACCCTAATTTGCCACAACCATATTCTTTGGACTAAACCATCTCATCCCCCATATATCTTATTGATTTCAGTCTTTACAGCTCTCAGTCTCGAATTTACCCAGTAGTTTTCTTTTTTGTCTATGAGACCCAGGGTACCTCTCTGAGTTCCTTAAGCACTCATTGGGTAATTTGATATTCATGTGTTACCTCGCAGTTATTGATACTTTGTGGTTACTTATTACACATGGGCTATTGTTCAAAATGAAAAAAAAAAAAAAACCTACAGTGGCTTAAAGACAGAGAACTATCCTCTTTACTTCTCTTTCTTTTTAAAATCCTTTTTAAATTCAGTCCTGTGTACTTATATGGCATCTCATAAGAACTTAGGATGGAGAGAAGAACGTCTGGATCCCTGGAGCATTCCAATCTGAATTTGACCAGTGACAAAGCCTAGGCAGCATCTTTTGTTTTAGGAAATCAGAGCATGCTGGGGAGGAGGGTAATTTTGATATATATTTCAAAGCAGGTTAAATTCTCATGTGATTGAGTACTTTAGAATAATTGTCTGCTGCATGAAGAAATGTGGTTCAGTTCAGTGTGTTCAGTCACTCAGTCGTGTCCGACTCTTTGTGACCCCATGGACTGCAGCACGCCAGGCCTCGCTGTCCATCACCAACTCCCAGAGTTGACTCAAACTCATGTCCATTGAGTTGGTGATGCCATCCAACATCTCATCCTCTGTTGTGCCCTTCTCCTCCTGCCTTCAATCTTTCCCAACATCAGAATCTTTTCCAATGAGTCAGTTCTTCGCATCAGGTGGCCAAAGTATTGGAGTTTTGGCTTCAGCATCAGTCCTTCCAATGAATATTCAGGACTGATTTCCTTTAGGATGGACTGGTTGGATATCCTTGCAGTCCAAGGGACTCTCAAGAGTCTTCTCCAACACCATAGTTCAAAAGCATCAAATTCTTCAGTGCTCAGCTTTCCTTATAGTCCAACCCTCACATCCATACATAACTACTGGAAAAATCATAGCTTTGGCTAGACGGACCTTTGTTGGCAAAGTAATGTCTCTGCTTTTAATATGCTGTCTAGCTTGGTCATAACTTTTCTTCCAAGGAGTATGTATCTTTCATTTCATGGCTGCAGTCACCATCTGCAATGAGTTTGGAGCCCAGAAAAATAAAGTCTATCACTATTTCTACTGTTTCCCTATCTATTTGTCATGAAGTGATGGGACCAGATGCCATGATCTTCATTTTCTGAATGTTGAGCTTGAAGCCAACTTTTTCACTCTCCTTCACTTACATAAAGAGGCTATTTAGTTCTTCTTCACTTTCTGCCATAAGGGTGGTGTCATCTGCATATCTGAGGTTATTGATATTTCTCCCAGCAATCTTGATTCCAGCTTGTGCTTCATCTAGTCCAGCATTTCTCATGGTGTACTCTGCATACAAGTTAAATAAGCAGGGTGACAATATATAGCCTTGATGTACTCCATTCCCGATTTGGAACCAGTCTGTTGTTCCATATCCAGTTCTAACCGTTGCTTCCTGACCTGCATACAGATTTCTCAAGAGTCAGGTCAGGTAGTCTGGTATTCCCATCTCTTTCAGAATCTTCCTCAGTTTGCTGTGATCCACACAGTCAGAGGCTTTGGCATAGTAAATAAAGCAGAAATAAATGTTTTTCTGGAACTCTCTTGCTTTTTAGATAATCCAATGGATGTTAGCAATTTGATTTCTGGTTCCTCTGCCTTTTCTAAATCTACCTTGAACATGTGGAAGTGCATGGTTCACGTATTGTTGAAGCCTGGCTTGGAGAAATTTGAGCACTACTTTGCTAGTGTGTGAGTTGAGTGCAATTGTGCAGTAGTTTGAGCATTCTTTGGCATTGACTTTGTTTGGGATTGGAATGAAAACTGACCTTTTCCAGTCCTGTGGCCACTGCTGAGTTTTCCAAATTTGCTGGCCTATTGAGTGCAGCACTTTCACAGGATCATCTTTCAGGATTTGAAATAGTGCAACTGGAATTCCATGACCTCCACTAGAAACATGGATAGACTAAGTCTAACAATGGTTTTAAAACTTGCACAAAGACCCTTGGTTTTGGCAAGGGTTTTTTAGCAGAAGCAACCCCTGGTAGGGTAGGGATCTGGGTCTCCTAGTCATTTAGTCAGAATGACTCCCCTCTTGTACATTCTGTAGATTGAGGTTTTGGAGTTAAGGACAGTTTTCAGGTCTCTGGAGGCACTAAGATATCCAATTTAGTTACACTAAATTACTCTAGATGTTGTCTACTTCAAGTTTCCTACTAGAAGGAATAGCAATGGGTAGAAAATGGTGTCCAATTAATGCCCATGTTCCAGATGAAGTTGAGCAGCCCTTCTCTGGGAGTAGGTCTGGCCTTCCACCCAGGCCTCAATGCAGGGAGGACTTCATGGAAGAATATAAGGCACATGGAGACGACATGGAGTGGGAAAAGCATAGTGGTTATCATCAGAGGAAAGCAGCTCTGTGTCTCTTTTCCCTAGCCTTCCCTCCTCCAGCTGCCTTCGCTAATTTGTGGAGGGATCTCCAGGACATAAATTAACTTAGTTTTGGAAAACTCATGAAGATCTAAGCCTGAGTATCTGATTCAATTTCATCACCAGGCCTCCCAGCTATCTTTCCCAAAATACTTCTGACTAATGATGGGCTGGGCCTGGACAGACTATCTACTCATGTGGAGTGTGTGTTAGTCACTTAGTTGTGTCCAGCTCTTTGTGACTCCATGGACCATAGTCCACTAGGCTCCTCTTTCTGTGGAATTCCCCAGGCAAGAATACTGCAGTCAGTAGCCATTCCCTTCTCCAGTGGGTCTTTTTGACTCAGGGATTGAACCTGGGTCTCCTGCATTGCAGGCAGATTCTTTACCATCTGAGCCACTAGAGAAGCTCCCTAAATATTTACAGCTGGACTCATATTGGGCCAGCTTCTGGGACTCAAGGATAAAAGGGCTGCAAGAAAAACAGGGCAATATTTATTCACACATTTATTTTACTGAGTTATATTCCAAACACCAAAACTGCCTTAGTTATATATATGTTATCAATAGTATGCCTGTTGGCAGAAAAAGCAGATTCTGTTTTGCTTTTCATCATTTATGATTATCATCTGAAGCTTCACCTATCCAATCTCTAGAGTAATTAAATCAAACAAAGCCAATTCTTCAGCTTCTTAGGAATCATACAATTAGGAAGTCTGGGATGCCACTACATTTATAAAAATGAATTTTCCTCTTACATCTATTCCTTTGGGTGGGTCCTTTCTTCTGCAATGAGGAGTAAATCCGCCATTTGGTGATGGACTGGTCTAGACTTTTTTTTAGCCTCTCATTGCACAGAAAAATACTTTTTTTGACTGAGGTTGTTACACCAGCAGTTAATTCTGTCCAGTTCTCAAGGGGAAAAACAAATCATTTGAATGGTAATAGTGTACAAACATATATCATCCTTGGACATGTGAACAATATATTTTGGGGGGTTGTTCAGGGTTAAAAAAGGACTTGGGTCCATATAAGGTGGTTTCCCAGAATCTTTTGACTTTGCCTGGACTGTACCTTACTTATTCCTTTATGTCACATGACCTCTTAAATCCCACCTTTCCCATGACATGCAATTATTTTTATTTTTAGAAAGACTTCAGTAGGCTCTCTGAACTTTCACAGGCTCCAATTTGTCTCCCTCTTGTTTGTCTTTCTGGAATGATTTCATTTATAATCCAATTGCCAAAAGATAATGCTTGCTACCTAAATTGGCTTCTTAGGCAAGTGTGTGGGAGGGAAGAGAAAGCAGAAGATGATAGATGGCTCTGGAGGAAGCTAGGAACAGTCACAGCGGAGGAGATCAGAAATGCTCAAGGGACCAACTGAAGAGAAGCCTTTCAGTGAAAGTGAATTTTGCAGAGAATGCTGGCATATCCTGTCCTATTCTCTCCCGGTGTATAGCCTATAATTTTCTCCTTGTGATTTACAAGTTTCCATCTAAACAACACTACATGGTAATTAAAAAAAAAAAAATAGATGTGGCTATGTACTGCTGGCTTGGCATGACTAAAGATCAATTCTTGCCCAGGCTCTGGTTGGACACTGCTACCATTTGATCTTTGGGGTTATGATTACCCTACAATCCTGAATTCCAAAAGCTATCTTCAAGATGTTAGGGTCTTGCATTATCTTTTCTACCTGGTGTGCTTATTTAGACCCCACAGTTCTCTTTAAATGCCATCAGGTTAAGACTGTGAGGAGTTTCTATGTTCCTCTGAATTGATGAAGTAATGGAGCATGAGAGTAGAAATTAAAAAGAATGAAGAAGAGGGAGGGAAGGTTGGAAAGAAGAAGAAAAACAAGAGGTGAGGCAAGGAAAAGACTGAGATTGACTGAAGAGGAAGAAGAGGGAGAATGAGAAATAACATGCACAAAATCATAAACATGTGCTTAACTCAGGACAATCTATTGGAAGCATCAATTTTGCATCTTTCAGGATGACTGTGGTTAGAGGTAATAACCAGAGAGGTTTCTGCTATCTCCTAGGCAACTGAAAGAGAAATAGAAGTACTCAAAATATCATATTATGATAGAGAATTAAGATTCGTATTCCTAAATCGTAATCTTTTCTGGGGGGAAAAAAAACAGAATAATAATGACTTAAATTCTCAATATCCAAAAGTCAACAACTGAGTTTACTTACACAGGTGATCAGGTCCTTTTAAGACAAGACGTATATGTCTGCTTCCATAGGGAATACCAACCACTGTGTTGTCCACTAGAGAGAAAAAAGCAGAATCTTAAAACACATAATTTGATACAAAATTACTGATTATGTCCTATGTAAGGCACTGATTTATAAACACCCCCAAATGACAATCTTTTAAAAATGTGTTTAAAATCTGAACACCAATATGTGGGAATCAATTTACACTTTCTACAAAATAAAATATGCTGAAAAAGCTGGTCACTTGCTAATTCATAGGGATCTGGCCTTTGAAAAAAATACATGAATTGTGACATATTGAAAAAAGAATTTACAAGTGTTCGTTTCTAATGTTAAAACCTGATCCTATATCCTCATATTTTAAACTGGAGCAGTTGTGTAGAATTACAAAAAGAAAATAAGTTCTAATGCTCTAAAGAAGATTTTATTATATTAAAATCTGGCTTTCCCTTGAGCAAAGTGAGTATGTTGGATGAGTACCACAGATCAGAAGGCACTAGGCACTATCTTGTATTTTTTTAACTTTCTAGGTCAGAAATCATGCTTTCCATTCTTTAATATCCTTCACACTATCTACAGCTAATACTATATTTTGTGAGTGTCCCAAAAATGTTTACTAACATTCCCCAACATACCCTATTGATTTTGAAAATTTTTAAAAATTGACTGAATTAGAGATTATTTTAGAAATTATTCAATTTTCATCCTATCTGAAAACTGAGCCACAATTCAGTGGAAGCACTCCTCAAACCTACATTTGCTAAAAAATTAGAGGAACATAACGTGTATCTCAAATACATCATAGGTGTGCTTATTTAGAACTCTATTTGTGAAATGAATCCTTTATATTTGCATGGCACTGAAGAATTTCACTTTCCCCTAAACTTTACTATTTATTCTGTTACCCTAAACTTATAATATGGGCAAAAAGGATGCTATCATTCTGATTTGATGACGAAGAAATGAGGCCTCTGAGAAGTATAGTAACAGAAGGTCAAAGACCAGGAGGGCATTTCAGAAGACAACAGAAAGGCAGGTATTTTTAAACTCATCAGCATATTCAGAAACTCTGTGGGATTCTTTGTTTCACATCTTTCCAGCATTATACATTACCATCCTATCTATCACTGGAAGAATTTCATTTAAGTAAAAGAATCCCCAAAGCTAGCCAATTTCTCTGAACCTTATCATCCTGTCTTTGGGAGAATTTAATTTCAATAAATGAATTTCAGACATTCTCTAACTTCTCTGACTCTTAGTTTCTCTGTAAAACAGTGAAACCAACACTTACTTCACAATACTACTGTTAGCAGATGTAAGTATGACTATAGATATGTATACCAAGCAGACATATAGTCTGGAACACAGTAGGTATTTTGTAAATATCATTTTATCTGTCTATTCCAAGTATCCTTAAGGACAGAGACTGAAATGCTGTTTACTTTGATGATGTTTTTAAATGCTCCAAGGCCCGGAGCTCATAGCCAGCTGAATGAGAAAGAAGAATCATATGCTCCCAATTTCTTTCCTAAAAGGTTACATTTATCAAGTTTTCTACAATATTGAACATTCTACACACATTACAACCTTTTAGTTGTTTTTTAATGCCAGGCACTGTTAAAGAAAAGGCTGGATTTTGGATAGCTAAGAGTTTGTGGCACAGAAGAACAAAATACATAAGGGGAATACAGAAAAGGAAAACAAATGTTGAGACTGAGCCCATAGAGCTTTTAACATCTTGCATTAAGCCATGGGTATTTAAGCTTATAAAAGAAACTCAAAGCAGTTAAAACAATGGGCTTTCTAGAAATAGAAAGTCTTTGTTTATCCACAGGTCAAGTAAAGTGCAAGTAAAAGGAAAGCTCTCTGGCCCTGCAGTGCTCAGCAGTGGGCTTCTGACCCCCACATGGCTCAGCAGCCTCCCTCTTGTTCTGCTGAGAAGTGACTCACTTTCCACATGCGGGGGCATTAACCCAATTAACTCAAGCTTTTGGCTGGCACCGTCACCTTTGTACACTCCCCAAGGAAGATGGAGAAGAGCCTAGAAGGTTGTTGGGGGAAGAGGGTAGGATGGAGAGAGTAGACCAGGCAAGATGGAATGTCTCCAGATTGCCCTCTGCTCTTGCCATGTCAAAGAGAAATACGGAGAACTCAGGCTAGTGCCAACTTGAACAGTCAGCAATGCACAGCACCAGATGTAGGAAGAGTCCCCACTTATCCTCCTATGGTTCTATAAAGGGTGAACAGACAACTGGTAGGTCATCAGGCAACTGCCAAATTCATTATTTTATTCCATAGATACTATCTGAGTGTCTCCTAGTATCAGGCTTCATGTTGTTGCTAAGCTGTGTCTGAATCTTTGTGACCCCAAGGACTGGAAGCACACTAGGCTCCTCTGTTCATGGGATTTCCCAGGCAAAAATACAGGAGTAGGTTGCCATTTCCTTCCCTAGGGGATCTTGCCAACCCAGGGATCGAAGCCGCATCTCCTGCATTGCAGGCAAACTCTTTGCTGCTGAGTCACCAGGGAAGCCCACATATCAGGTACATATTCAGTGACAAAGAAGACAAACCATTGGTCCAACATTATGGTTCCTACAAAAGGGACCTAAGATAAAATATGCAGGGAAATACCACATACCATACTCCAATCATGGAAATTACCAAGCACATTAGTTTCTTAAGACCCCTGAACCAAAGAATTCCATTTCACTCTATTTAACTAGTGTGTTCCCAATGTGTTCATCCGTGGAAACTTTTTATGTATTGTCTTTTCACACTGTCTGATACATCTCAGAATATACTTTGAGATATGGTGCTCTTCACTTGGCAAAAAGCAAGATAGGAAAAAAATTAATTTTATTTGCCACATATTGATAAAAAGCCAGTCTTTGAGTTATAGATGTATTAATAATTGTCTCATTTGATGGTAAGTTCTCAATGATTAGGGATTGGTTGGAAGATTCTTCTACTTGCTGTCGAATACAGTATGGTGCACAGAGAGGTGTTTAAGAGACTGGAGAAGAGAGAGTGGAGGAAAGGGAACCCTCCTACACTGCTGTGGGAAAGGAAACTGGTGCAGCCACTATGGAGAACAGCATGGAGGTTCCTTAAAAAAACTAAAAATAGTTATAGATCTTCCATATGATCCAGCACTTCCACTCCTGAGCATATAGACAGTGAAAACCATAATTCAAAAAGATACATGCAACTCGGTGTTCTTGAAGAAGGAAATGGCAACCCACTCCAGTATTCTTGCCTGGAAAAACCCATGCACAGAGGAGCCTGGCAGCCTATGGTCCATGGGGTCGCAAATGTCAGACACGACTTAGAGACCAAATCACCACCAACTCGATGTTCATTGGAGCACTATTTACAACAGCCATAACATGGAAGCAACCTAAATGCCTGTCAACATATGAATGGATAAAGAAGGTTCCAATGCACAATGGACTATTACTTAGCCATAAAAAATAATGAAATAATGCCATTTGCAGCAATATGGATGAACCCAGAGATTATCATACTAAGTGAAATAAGTCAGACAAACATCATGTGATATCACTTATATATGGAATCTTAAAAACATATACAAATGAACTTATTTATGAAATAGAAACAGACTCACAGATACCGAAAACAAACTTATAATTACCAAAGGGGGGGAGGGAGGTGGGGGAGGGAGATAAACTAGGAATTTGGGATTTATATATATATATATATATACACACACTGCTGCTGCTGCTGCTGCTGCTAAGTCGCTTCAGTCGTGTCCGACTCTGTGCGACCCTATAGACGGCAGCCCACCAGACTTCCCTGCCCCTGGGATTCTCCAGGCAAGAACACTGGAGTGGGTTGACATTTCCTTCTTCAACGCATGAAAGTGGAAAGTGAAAGGGAAGTCGCTTAGTCATGCCCAACTCTTAGCGACCCCATGGACTGCAGCCTACCAGACTCCTCTGTCCATGGATTTTCCAGGCAAGAGTACTGGAGTGGGGTGCCATTGCCTTCTACTATATATAAAATAGATAAACAACAAGGACTATACAGCACAGGGAGCTATATTCAATATCTTGCAATAACCTATAATGCAAAATAATCTGAAAAAGAATATATATGTGTGTGTTTGTATAACTGAATCACTTTGTTGTATACATAAAACTAACACAACACTGCAAATTAACTATACTTCAATTAAAAATGGTTAAAAAAGACACTAGAGAATGTGTGAGAAGGCTGGTTTTATCACCTGCCTCCTGAATGATTAATTTGGTTGGTATGGCTCAGAGAAGGCGATGGCACCCCACTCCAGTACTCTTGCCTGGAAAATCCCATGGACGGAGGAGCCTGGTAGGCTGCAGTCCACGGGGTCGTGAAGAGTCGGACACGACTGAGCAACTTCCCTTTCACTTTTCACTTTCATGCATTGGAGAAGGAAATGGCAACCCACTCCAGTGTTCTTGCCTGGAGAATCCCAGGGATTGGCGGAGCCTGGTGGGCTGCCGTCTATGGGGTCGCACAAAGTCGGACACGACTGAAGCGACTTAGCAGCAGCAGCATGGCTAGTAAGGTAGGTGGCTACATTCTTTCTTACCATGCTGTGCATTTCTTGGATGCTCTTCCCACAAAGGCACACTGCCCTATGATCAAATGCATCTGCTCTAATCTGTTCTGGCTTTGTTGACAGAACCATGATGCCAATCAACAGAACATATTTCTAGGTTATTAGTAAGCAATTCTGACTTCCTTCAGAAATTAGATAATCTCTCTCAGTTAAAGAGACAAGTTTTCCATGGGAATCATAAATTCTGTCATTTCACATGTATAGGATGTAAAAGCCCTTTGCCAGAAAAACTGTTCTCAACAATTTTACCTAAAATATTTCCTCAAAAATCTACAAATGTATATATATTTCACATTTTTCAATAAACTTTTATATTTGTTTTTAATTTTGTCATATATGGATTTATTCATGTGATTCATTGCTGTATCAGAAAAATTGACAATAATAATTTTTTTAAAAGACAGGATTTCCCATCCTGATATCTGAGCTTGTCTTGTTTTTAGACCTGTTGGTAAGTTTCATGCTTTTAGAGATTCTTCTCTGTAAGCTTATGAAGCTGATAGTTAATCTTATTATTATTTTTTAAATGAAAGAGCCACTGTTAATATAGTTGGCTACAGATAAAAATAATGCGCTAATGGAAGCAACCTAAATGTCCATTGACAGATGAATGGATAAATAAGATATATAATATATAGACGAAAACAATTCAATACTACACCACTATAAAAGGGAATGAAATAATGCCATTTTTAGCAACATGCAGGGATACTGAAATCATACTAAGTGAAGTAAGTCAGAGAAAGACAAATATACGATATCACTTATATGTGGAATCTAAAATATGAGACAAATTAACTTATTTACAAAACAGAAACAGACTCACAGATGTAGAAAACAAATTTATGGTTAACAGAGAAGAAAGGGGATGGGGGAGGGATAAATTAGGAGTTTAGGATTAGCAGATACAAACTACTACAAACAAAATAGATAAATAGCAAGGCCCTACTGTATAGCACAGGGAACTACATTCAATACAGTAATAGACCATAATAGAAGAGAATATGAAAAAGAATATATATACATATATATAAAATGATATGTATATTATATATATATACACACATACATATATAGGCTTCCTTGGTGGCTCAGATGTAAAGAGTCCACCCACAATGCGCGAGACCTGGATTTGATCCCTGGGTTGGGAAGATCCCCTGGAAGAAAGCATGGCAATCCACTCCAGTATTCTTGCCAGGAGAATCCCCATGGACAGAGGAGCCTGGCGGGCTACGGTCCATAGGGTCGCAAAAAGTTGGACGTGACTGAGCAACTAAGTACAACACACACACACACACACACACACACACACACACATATATATATATATATGATTACATATATATATATATTACATATATATATATATGATTACATATATATATATATATGTAACTGAATCACTTTGCTGTATACCAGAAACTAACACAATATTGTAAATTAACTATACTTAAGGGAGAAACTAGTTTGTCAATCTTGTTTTTTTTTTTACTTAGTCATAGCATATGGCATGCAGGATCTTAGTTCCCCAACCAGAAGATCCAACCCACACCCTTTGCAGTGTAGTGTGGAGTCCTAACCACTGGACTGCCAGGGAATTCCCAATAGTCTGCCAGTCTTGAGGAGATTTGAATGGCTTTTTTTTTCTCTTCATGACAACTTTATTATTATTAAAATATATACAACAAACTAAGGTGAGACTGTGGGTTTGAGGCTTTCAAAACCTGTCCCCACCCCTACTGTTTATCAGCACTTGCGCAATGGAGGATGCATACTGGATAGGCCAGACAAAGTGTAGCCTTCTCTCCAGCTGAGGAACTTCATCCCTACAGATGCCTAGGTCAAAAACTTTGGAGACATCCTTGAATTCACCTTTACCTCTAATCAGTTACAAAGTCCTATTGTCATTAGAGTCAAAATATCATAAATAATTGATTCTAAAAGGAGCAATTGTTCACATCAGAATATAGATATATGTGTATATATAAAGTCAGAATGCACTGCACCGTCAATAGCATTTATATTCTCTCTCACAGAGGTAGTATCCCTGTCACAGTTATCTTTGCCTACATAGGTACCAACCAACATCAAAACAGGCAATACATCAAATTGGCACAGTGGATATCAGCAGCTTGGAAGAAGATGACAAGACGATAGTGGAACACGGTATTTAACCTCTTGGAATCAAATTGTTGTGGGAGTTATAAGGAGATAAGGAATCAAAAGCACTTAACATTTCCAAAGTGGGAGCCGAAAGCATGCTGCTTCTAAATAATTGCAAAACTGAATCAAGAACCCAGGGTCAAAATTTCTGTTTCCTGTCAAGATGAAGGAACAGGGCCCAGGCTTAACCTCCTGCCTGAAACAATCAAGAAGTCAGAAAAAAACTGTATGAAATAGTGACTTTCAAGACCCTGAATATTAAGCAAAAAAGGACAGCAATTTCTGGGATTCTGGAAAACAAGAGAAGAACCTTAACATTGCCCAGCCCGAATTCTGCCTTGAAAGACTTTTCCAGGCCATCCATGGAAGTGGGAACTTGGATAGAGGTTGGAGGCTTCCCTGAGTTAAGGAGACAAAGATAATAAGGGTCCAAAGACATCAAGGTGACTAGAGTTTGAAGGACAGGTTATCTCTCTGTGTCCAGAGAGAAGAGAGTAATACGTAGACGACTCTGGAGATTTAAGACCCTTCCTTTAGGTGTTCAGCAGTGATCAATATACTAATCAGTACATGTGTGTGAAAAAGCAACCTGAGGCCAGGAAAAGAACTACATAAATAGGGAAACACAAAATAGAACCAACACAATTCTAGGACTGAGAATATATTATTCCAGCAGCCAGGCTGGAAAATTAAATAATTCATGGAACACTGAGTATTCAGAAGAGTCTTGTCTCAGTAGCAGGACACATTAGTTACCACTGTGGCTTTGGTCCATCTATCAGATTTTAAGAACCAAAAGGATCAAACTGATTCCAAGTAACTGCTTCTGGAGCGAAAGTCAGGAATATTTATAGGAATACAAAAATATCTAGTATCCAAGAAGATAAAATTTGCAGTGTCTGAAATTAGGTCAAAAATTACGCAGCATGCAAAGAAACTCCCTCAAATACACTCATACTTGAAAAGAAAAATAAATCAATTAAAACAGTTACTGTAACTCTATCCCTATGTTGAAAAGCTTACATAAAAACAACAACAAAAACTCCAGGTTCAAAGAATTTCATTGGTAAATACTACCAAGCGCATGAAGAAGAAATAACATCATTCTGTTCCACTAAACACATTCTCTTCCACTAAACAGAAGAGAAGTGAACAGACTTCCCATTTCATGGTATGAGGTCAGCATCATGCTGATACCAAAACCAGACAAAGATGGTATAAAAAAGGACAAAATGGACAACTATCTCTCATGAACATAGATGTTAAAAACTCACAAACAATATACTGGAAAATCAAATTCAGTAATTCATATAAAGAATAACACATCATGATTTAGTTGAGTTTATCTCAGGAATACAAGGCTGATTATTTGAAAATCAATTAATGTTATCCATTATAATAAAAGTTTAAGGAACTTTCACATGATCATATCAGTTGAGGTAGAAAAAGCACTGGCCAAAATTGAACATCCATTCAAGAGAATAATGCTCAGCAGATTAGGAATAGAACAGAAATTCTTCAAGGTGATAAAGAGCACTTAACAAAAAAACCTACAGCTAACATCATACTCAATGGTGCAAAAACTGAATGCTTTCCCCCTTAAGATTGGCAGGAAGTTAAGAATAGTCATTCTTGCCATATCTGCTCAACATTGTATTGGACATCCTTGCCAGTATGGTAAGGCCATAAATAAATAAGTGGTTTATAAATAGAAAAGGAGAAACTAAAGCCATCCTTATTTGTAAACAACATGATTGTTTATGCAGAAAATTAAAAAACTCTCAGAACTATTAAGTGAGTTTAGCAAGTTCATAAAATAGCCAAAATAAACTAGTAATACACAACTGGAAACTGAAATAGAAAATATCATGCCCTTTGTAATAGCTGCAAAATGTTGAAAGAGGTATAAGTCTAACTAAAATATATGCTGAAAATTAAAAAAATACTGATGAAGCAATCAAAGATCTAAATAAATGCCTAGACATGAAGTGCTCATAGGTTGATATTATCACAAATAAAATATATCAATTCCCTCCAAATCAACCTATAGAATTAACAAAATTAAAAGTCTCAGCAAGATTTTCTGTATATATGGACATATTGTAAAATTTATATGGAAGGTCAAAGGAATTAGTATATAATAGCCAAAATGAGTTTGAAAGGGAGAATAAAATTAGAGAAATCAAACTGCCTGATTTTAAGGCTTAAAGTTACAATAACTAAGACAATGTAGTATTGGTGAAAGAACTGGCACAAAGATCAGAAGAGAGAGCCCAGGAATAGACCCACACTGAAACAGACAATGAATTTCTGATAGTTTTAAAAACAATTCAAGGGAGAAAAGATTAACTTTTCAACAAATGGCTGAAAGAATTGGACATCCTTAAAGAAAAAATTCAACCTACACATAAAACATACTTTATATAAAAATTAACTGAAAAGAGGTCATAGATTTAAAGGTAAAATATAAAACTATAACTCTTTCAGGAGAAGACACAGAAGAAAGCTTTGTGACCTGGGATTAGGCAAGGAGTTCTTAGATATGACATTAAAGGCACCATCCATGGAAAGAGAAAAATAAACTGGTATTCATCAAAATTCAAAGCTTTTGCTTTGTGAAAGATAAAGTTGAGCAACTTTGAAAAAAGAAGGTATAAATATTTTTAAGTTGCAAATCCAACAAAGGACTTGTTCTCAGCACATGTAAACTCTCAACACTCAACAGCAGGAAACCAAAAAGCTTGTTTTAAAAACTGGCAAGTAACTTTAATTAATACTACATCAAGGAGGAAATAGCACATGTGTGAGCAGCAAAATAATTCCTCACCCTTCCTCTTGCCAGAGATGTCCATATCCTATGAATGTCCAAGAACCTATGAATATGTTACATGAAAAGGGGGAATTAAGGTTGCTGATGAAATACGTTGCTAATCAGCTCACCTTAGAATAGAAAGAGCATCTTAGATTATCTAGGTAGGCCAAATATAATCACAAAATTTTAAACTGGAAGAGGGAGAGAGAAGAGGTGGTTAGAGTCATAGAAAGATCTGAAGATGCTGTTACTGGCTTTGAAGATGCCAAGGCTTGTAGATAGCCTTCAAAAACTGAGAAATCAAAGAAAATGGACCCTTCAGAAGAAATACAGCCCTGCTAATACCTTGATTTTAGTCCAGCAAGACCTACTATAGACTTCTGACTCTCCAGAACTGTAAAACAACTGTGTTGCTTTAAGCCACTAAGTTTGTGGTTATTTGTTACAGCAGCAACTGGGAACTAATACAACCTAAGAATATGTTCAAGATCATAAGCCATTATTTATATATACAAAATCCATATATACACACACACCAGTAAGAATGGCTAAAATAAAAAATACTGACAATATCAAGTGATGACAAGAATGCAGAGCACAAATATGCAGATGATACCACTATTATGGTGGAAAACCAAGAGGAAATAAAGAATCCCTTGAAGGTAAAATAGGAGAGTGAAAAATCTGCCTTAAAACTCAGCATTCAAAAAAATAAGATCATGGCATCTGGTCCCATCACTTTATGGCAAATAGTTGGGGGAAAAATGGAAACAGTGACAGACTTTATTTTCTTGGCTCCAAAATCATTGTGGATGGTGACTGCAGCCATGAAATCAAAAGACACTTGCTCCTTGGAAGAAAAGCTATGACAAAACCAGACAGCATATTCAAAAGCAGAGATATCACTTTGCTGACAAAGGTCTGTCTAGTCAAAGCTGTGGTTTTTCCAGTAGTCATGCATGGATATGAGAGTTGGGCCATAAAGAAGGCTGAGTGCCAAAGAATACTGATGTTTTCAAGCTGTGGTGCTGGAGAAGACTCTTGAGAGTCCTATGGACAGAAAGGAGATCAAACCAGTCAGTCCTAAAGGAAATCAACCCTGAATATTCACTGGAAGGACTGATGCTGAAGGTGAAGCTCCAATACTTTGGCCATCTGATGCAAAGAGTGGACTCATTGGAGAAGAACCTGATGCTGGGAAATATTGAAGGCAGGAGGAGAAGGGGACAAGAGAGGATGAGATGGTTGGATGGCATCACTGACTCAACAGACATGAGTTTGAGCAAACTCTGGGAGACTGTGAAGGACAGGGAAGCCTGGCATGCTGCAGTCCATGGAATTGCAAAGAACTGGACCCGTCTGAGCAACTGAACAACAAAAATCCCTAAGTAGTCAGAAGGCATTGTGTCATAGTTTCTTAATTTCAACAGAGGCTTCCTCCCCCACCCCTTAATGGTGCATAAAATAATGGCACATCTTTCAATCAATGGTGTCTTGGACTCAAAGAAATGCTGTTTACCCAGCATGGGATATACTACCATGGTCCATGTCATTCTCATACCCAGCTGGACTTCTTGACTGCTCTTATTATATCCACAGTTAGACCCACTATAGTCTATTCTCAACAGAGCACATAGAGTGATACTTTAAAACATAAACCAAATGAAGTCATTACTCTGCTCAAAACCTTCCTGTAACTTCTCATCTTATTCAGACTAAGAGCCAAAGTCCCTATAAAATCCTACAACATCTGTACCATTCTTCATCCCACCTCACAGTTGTCCTGCCTTCTTTTCCTCTAGTCTTTAAACTTTCTTTACTTCAGTTACATCAGCTTCTCTGCAGGTCAAGAAATATGTTAAGAATGTCTCTACCTCAGGACCCTTGCACATGCTTTTCTCTATGCTTGGAATTTTCTTCCCCCTGCCTTGTGCATGATACTCTATCTGTATCTCACTCAGATCTTTGCTCAAAATGCCATCTTATCAGTGAATGTTTTCTTACTAATCTATTCAAAATTGCAATTCCCTTCAGTACCTTTGGCTGCCAGTCCATCTCTATCTCTAGTTCTTTTCCTACTCTGTTTCACTTTTTTCTATGACTTTTCTATGTTCTACTTTTTTTCTTCTCTGTTTTACTTTTTTTCTATGTATCACCACATGACACATATACATTTAATTAATTTACTCATTTAGTCTCTTTGCCTGCCCCTAACACTAGTAAGTAAGCCCCATGAGAAAAATAGACTTTGGTCCGTTTTGCTCTTTCCTGTGCTTCCAGCATGTATAACAGCTCCTCAGCACATAGCAGGTACCCAAGAAATATTTGGTGCTGAATAAATGAATGAGTGAATTGTTCTTTAGAGTTTTGTGCTCTTTCTAAAAAAATTCATATGTATTTTCTACTTGAAAATATTAGGCCTGTCTTTTATTATAAATATCCTTTATCTCAATATCTTTGAGCCAGCATGATAACCCCAGAATATATTTACTCATAGCCATTATAAATCAGCATAAGCACAGTCTGAGAGGGAAAGTTGGGTATTAGGAGCTTCATTTTATCTTGATATAATTTAGTTTATCTAGCCCTCACCACCCAAGGGAGATAGAGAACTTTCAGATACTGGGATATTTTCAAAACATGCAGATACATTTGAGAGGTCTGCGAAACTGGAGACATCAGATTGATACCAAATAGACTGGTTCTGGATCTAAGTGTATTCTGAGTATACATGGAGAATACACAATATAGTACAAGAAGTAATATTTTGATTGGGATGGACAGGTACACACTGCTATGTTTAAAATGGATAACAAACAAGGTTGTTCTATATAGCACATAGAACTCTGGTCCATGTTATGTGGTAGGCTGGATGGGAGAAAGTTTTGGGGAGAATGAATACATGTATATGTATGGCTGAGTCCCTTTGATGTCCACCTGAAACTATCACATTGTTAATCAGCTATACTTCAATACAAAATAAAAAGTTTAAAAAATTTGAGAAAAAAATGAGTTTTTAATTTCAAAAATCAAAAGTAAGTTAATATAAGCTAAATTTGATAATTTTTTCATTGGGTTGGGGAAGTAGGAAAAAGTCACCTGGAAAAATGGAAAGGCTAAAGGCTCTCAGTAGACAGCCTTTTCCTTCAAAAGGAGGGCAAGACTGCCTGGTCCAGCTTATATCTGTTTTCTGCATTTGTATTAGGTAATAATAATGTCTTTTATTACAAAGATGGTTTGTTTTCCATTCATCAGCAAATGGCAGCCACTTGATAAGTTTCTCCTACTTCTTCTTTTCCTTCTGGCACTTTCCACCATGGTCTTTCTCCACTCTCCTGTTTTTTTCTTTATTCCCCTGAGGTTTGATAACATACGGGGAAAATCTGGAAATGAGTTCAGAAGAAAATGAATTCAGTGTGGGGAATATGGCTATAAGGAGTTTGAGAAGATTGTGTGGCTGGCTTTTAGTGCCTTTTGGCACAGCGTAGGGAGAGACCTGGCAGAACTCCTCCAGGCCTCACAGGTGGAGAGCCGCTCACCTGGCCGGTACTCTGGGCTCCGCAGAGCAGTCTCATCTCCCCTGCCTGTGGGTCATCTCACAGTCTGTAAATATAGGGTGGAAGGTTCTTCTGGGGGTGGAGAAAACATAAATGAGGCAGCTTGTTCAGCATCTGCTATAGATTGTGGTGAGTGCATGCATAGGCTGGGCTTTATTGGTATAAATCAATTTGTCATGAGGCATCATCAGTGCTAAGGTAAACGAATCAATCGCCTTTTGTCATTATGGATCATCATTGGCTTGTGTCTTATGTGATTTAACCACTGTTGGTTTGAATAGAGCACTGTTCACTGAGGTATCTATCTGCAGACCTGGAGATGACTTATGGCTCTCAATTGGCTGCAGTTCATCCTTTCAGGGCTTCTCCAACTTTGTTCCAGTGGTTCAGGCTCCAAAGGGCCCCATTCACCCTTTAACAGGAGGGTAGAGGGAATATCTATCTGAGAGGGTGTGCAGGCTTCTCTATGAGGACAGGAAGGCAGAGGGATGTGAGGGAATAAAGGGAGGATTCTCATCATGAAAACATGCCCCTGGAAGTTGCCCTACAGCAGTCACTGCATGAATGTCTGTCATCTCTTTTTGTGCCTAATGGAAGTCCTTAGATTCTTAGATGACAAACACTGATTCAATTATGTAACACCAATAATTAGAAAGACTTCAACTCTTTAGTCGGAGAAGGCAATGGCACCCCACTCCAGTACTCTTGCCTGGAGAATTCCATGGACAGAGGAGCCTGGTGGGCTGCAGTCCATGGGGTTGCAAAGAGTCGGACACGACTGAGCGACTTCACTTTCACTTTTCACTTTCATGCATTGGAGAAGGAAATGGCAACCCACTCCAGTGCTCTTGCCTGGAGAATCCCAGGGACGGGGGAGCCTGGTGGGCTGCTGTCTATGGGGTCGCACAGAGTCGGATATGACTGAAGCCACTTAGCAGCAGCAGCAACTCTTTAGTATTCCTTGAAAAGCTCTATCAAAGTAACCTTTTATTTTTATTTTTCAATAAGAAATACTGTAGGGTTTTAATAAATTCTATACTTCAAAAAATCACAAAGTACCTTTTAAAGGTAATTTTTTTTTCAGCAAATATCCCACCATGACTTCAGAGATTTACAAAAGAATTATGCCTCCATCCTTCTCTAGTTTTCATCTTCTAAATTGTTTAATTTCTCATCTTATGGAAGAAACTACCAACACATGACCACAGGAAAAATAAATCTCACCTGAATGTACTACATCAATGTCTAACTTACTTTGCCCTTCATCATTCTCTCTGCTCAGGTCTTTTTTCTTTTTTTTCTTCAGAATCACATGTTTCACTGCCTGAGGTGTGTTAGAAAGGGGAGAGTTCCCTAAGCTGGCATCTCTGATGTTTCATGCATTTAAAAGTTCCTAGTTTTTCTTCCCATCTCCTCTTCTTCCCCAGAGGCTAGTCCTTTGGGTGAGCTGCCTTTTCCTGTCTTCTCAGAATAGTTCTGCAGCAAACAGTGCTTTTTTTCCCCCCAGACCTACAAGTCCCTTGCAGTTTAAAGCCACAACCCCCCCATAAATCAAGTGTTTTCTTCCAACTAGTCAACAAGTAAAGAGGACAAAACCACAGTCAGTAAAGAAATTCATTCCCATTTCCCAAATCACAGGAGACATGTACAAAGAAGTCCTCATTAAGGATCTGTTGGAGGATTCCAGACAATGGCAAAATCGAGAAAATATGCCAAGAAAGGTCAAGTTATTCTAGAAATGGTGGGGTGGGGAGGGAGATGGGAGGAATGTTCAGGGACGAGAGGACATGGATAAACCTGTGGCTGATTCATGTTGATGTTTGGTAGAAACCAACACAATACAGTAAAGCAGTCAACCTTCAATTAAAAATAAATAAATGTTAACAAGGGCACGGTCCTGAGTACAAGGGTTGTTTTGTTTCTATCTCTATCTGCTGCAGGGCCTAGAACAGTGAGTCATAGAGGATCATGTATGGTAATATGATCTAGCTTGTTGGATGAGTCTGTTGTTGGGTCAGGTATCTCGAGAACATATACCATCTACCCTAGGAAGACCCAGCTGGGCAGGCACTTAAAGTACCGCACCTTGATCCATCTAACTGCTTTACAAACACTCTGGGAACAGCAGAATTTTGGACAATCAAGAGGAATAAATAAGTGCTTAAGCTCTGGAATCAGACTCTGGGCTGACATTTTGGCTCTTATATTTCATAGCTGTGGAACTCTGAGCAAGTCATGTAATTTGTCTAAGCCTCAGTTATCTCATTCATAACATGGGGATAAACAGTACCTTGCTACGAAGTTGTTATAAGGATTAAATGAGATGATCATGTAAAGCTCCCGGCACGTACACGTATAGCAGGCACACAAGTATTCAGCTGCTACAGAGAGATTGGGACACAACAGTCTATAACTGGTTTCACATAATCACTGCCCAATATCCATTCTGGAGAAATGTGTGATCAGCACTGATCCGAGGTCACTTTGTCAGTGAAGACCATGTGATTTCACAGTGGCAGGAGGGCATTTGTTCTAATCTGCCCTCTCTCTCTGCTATTCTGCCAGACTATGAATCAGTGAGGGGTCAGGATGTAGCCTGTCCTCACGCTGGATAGCAAAGCTCATGCTTTCTTGTTGAATATATCTAGATCTATGCCTAATTTCCTCCTAATGTGCCTCTAAAGCAAAGGTTTCCTCTGTGGGATTGCAGCGGGTGACCTGACTTGTCTTACCTAAACTAATCCACAAAGAAAGAACCTAACTCTCTTCCCACAGGGTTTTCATATTTGGCTTCATTTGGTTGGAGATGTCCTTCCCTAATTGCTGTAGGGAGCTAAGCCAGGGGACTGTGACAAATTAGAAGGCCCAGAGATGGCCCCATCTCTGAAGTGTCTTACATTTGGTTGCGGTGAGCTGGGATTTATACTGCCCGCGGACCAGCCTGCAGGTGGACCCATCTCCGTTGCAGACTCCACAGTTATCCTCCTTGATGGTGCTTCCCAGCTGGTGATCACAGCCAACAATCTAACAAAAAAGAGAGATGTGTAATTTAACCTGGTGCCTACTGCTACAGGGATGCAGGGTGGGGCCCTTCATCATCCAGTCAGCCTCCTTCATCCTTGAGATGAAGATAAAGATGAGATGAAGATCCATTCTGATGACAGGAACCAAACTGGAATTTGAACCAGGCTAAGAAGGAAAAAATGTAGCATGGGTAAAGACATTTTCATAGCTCAAATATATTGAAATATACAAAGAGAAAGAAAGATGGGAGGGACAGAGGGGAAAGGGAGGGAGGGAGGGGAGAAGAGGATGGTGGGTGGGAGGAAGAAGAGAAGGAGAGAGAGAGGAAGACACTGAACTAATATTATAGAACTTCAATTCCAAAATAATTCCCACTTTCAGTAAATATGCTTCATCCAAATCACAAAAAATACAACTGTAGGATAACTGTAGCAGGAAAAATGTTGTGAATAACCTCTGTGTTCGTCTATAAGTTCCTTAGGATGTAAGATGCACAGGGGTGGGGTTCTGTATCTTGGCTTCATTGATGTGTTCCAAGCAACTAGAACAGTGCTTGGCAAATTACAAGACTTCAATAAATGTTTGCTAACTGATAATTAAACATACTCCCTTTTCTAGCTAGCACTTCAACTAAGAAAACAGAAACAGAAGCACAGAATCAGCCCACAGAAACAAGGCTGGCGTGCACGCGTGTGGTGGAAGAGGAGGGTTGACACGAAGGGCAGCAGGGATAGCCCACAGTGAGTGCCTGCTGTTGCCTGGCCCTGGCCTGTATCAGGCACAAGGCACACATCTCATTCATTCTCAAGACAATCATGTAAGGTATCACTGTTTTATAGGTGAGGTCATGAATCTTACCAAGGTCACTTAGCTAATAAGCAGCCGATTCTAAATGCATCTAATAAAACATTTGTGCTTTGTCCAAATCAGGCTTAACAAAGTCACAAGTCTTCATCACTTATGTGCGCAAACTCTTTTGTATCCTTAATCTTTTCTTTGCAATGTTCAAGTTAAAAAAAATTCAAATCCAAACTAAACTACAGCAGTTGTATCTCGACAGTTCTAGTGAAATCTAATATCATACTCCTAAAGTACTTCAGCTACTGTCATGGGCAAAATAAGATAAGAACTGTAGAGACATTTGAAGGAGCTTATCTCCACAATGTCCCCACAATCCATCCTGTCTTTCCAAAGTTTGGTTGTTAGCATGAACTTTCTTTGAGGATTGATTTTTATTTTTTGTACCTCCAACTAACAATTGCAAACACATGTTTAGGCAAAGGCTTGAAAAGCACAACTATGTAATACTGTGCTGTGTATGTGCTATATTTGAAAAATGTAGTTATGTGTACCTCTTCCCTAAAATCATACAGACATCTTTAAAAAGAGATAACAAAACAACAACTCCTTCAGTAATTCTATAAGTTTTGAAATGTTAAGATGTCAGGAAAATGTGCTTAAGTGGGGAGTGAAGGAGTTGGTTCCATTTTTGGCGTGTTCACTGTGGTCAAGCTGCAATTGGCCTCAATATGTTCAGAAGCTACAGTGAGGCCATCTCAGAATTTATGCCAGCTTCATCCATGTAGGGGCTTCCCTGGTGGCTCAGAGGTTAAAGCGTTTGCCTGCAATATGGGAGACCTGGGTTCGATCCCTGGGTCGGGAAGATCGCCTGGAGAAGGAAATGGCAACCCACTCCAGTATTCTTGCCTGGAGAATCCCATGGATGGAGGAGCCTGGTGGGCTACAGTCCAGAGGGTCCATGTAGAGCCCAGCATGTGCTGGCTTAAGACTTCTTTGATGTGCTTCCCTATAACCACAGTGAAATTATTTTCAAAATTCTTATCTGTAAATGAACCCACATAGGAGCGGAGCAACTCTGCCTTGATTCTTATATTTCAAGCACAGTGTGAAACAGAGTGCAGAAGTAACTTATTTACAAAGATATAAAAATTATTCAACAATTCAGCCAATAGTCATTGAAGTGTTGTTATGATCCATGCACTGTGCTGGGAGCAAAACCCAATGGTGAGTTCAAGGACATATGGATCTACCCTCATGGGACTTAGAGTCTAGTGATGGAGGTAGATATTATGCAAATCAACATACACATGCAGAATGTAAATGCAGAATGATAATTATGATGAAATCTGTAACACACAGATAATGGGATACTATGACAGCATAAATTATGGATAACTTGATCTGTTTAGAAAGGCCAGAGTAGGAATTCTCTGGCAGTCCAGTGGTTAGGACACAGGCTTTCAAGGTCATGGACCTGGATTCAATCCTGGTTGGGGAAGTAAGATCCTACAAGCTCCACAGCACAGCAAAAACAAAAACAGAACAAGAAAGAAACAAAGGCTAGAGAAGATTTTCCTGAGGAAAAGTCTTTTGAGCTGAGAACTGAATGAGTCAGAGTTACCTTGACAAAGGGGAGGCGTTGCCATAGGGCTTACTGCACCTTTTCGTCATGCCTACATACTAGCTAAATGAAAAATATGCAAAAATCAAAGTCAGCAAAAAAAAAAAAAAAAAAATCAAGACTGGATTTGACATCTAAAGCAAAGACAACAGAAACAAAAATAAACAAGGTGGGGGGGCTACATCAAACTAAAAATTTTATGCACAGCAAAGGAAGCAATTAACAAAAGGAAAAGGTAACCCATTTTCTCCCAATATATATATATATTAATCATATATTATAAGTATATATAAGTATATATAAATCATAAAGGGTTAATATCAAGAGTATAAAAGAACTCATGCAACTCAACAGAGAACAAACCAAACAAAGCAATTGAAAAAATGAACAGAGGATCTGAATAGGCAGTTTTCCAAAGAAGATATCTAGGTGCGCAAAAAACACATGAAACGATGCTCAACAATATTCATCATCAGGGAAATGCATAGCAAGGGCAAAATGAGATATCATCCCATAGCTATCAAAAATTCAATAAATAAGTCTTGATGAGGAAAAGGGAACCCTCATGCACTGTTGGTGAGAATGTAAATTCTTGTAGCCCCTATGGAAAACTGTATGGAGGTTCCTCAAAAAATTGAAAATAGTTCTATCACATGAACCAGCAATTTCACTTCTGGATATTTATCCAAAAGCAGCAAAATTGCTGTCTTGAAAAGATATATGCATCCCTTTTTTCATCACAGCACTATTTACAACAGCCAAGACATGAAACTAATCTAAGTGCCTGTTGACAGTTGAATGGATATCTATCTGAAAAGAAGGAAATCTGTTATTTGCAAAAATATGAATGGACCTTGAGGGCATTACCTTAAATACGGCAGACAGAGAAAGGCAAGGATCATATGACCTCATGTACACGTGGAATCCAAAAACAAACAAACAAATGAAGAAGCAACTCATAGATATGGAGACTAGACTGGGAGTTGCCAGTGGTGTAGGTTGAGGCTAGGTGAAATGGGTGAAGGTGATCAAAAGGTACAAACTTCTAGATATAAAATAAATAAGTCATAGGGATGCAGTGTACAGTATGATGACTATAATAATATTGCATCGTATATTTGAAAGCTTCTAAGAGAATCAATGTTAAAAGTTCTCATCATAAGAAAAAATACTTATAACTATGTGTGGTGATGGATATTAACTTATTGTGGTGAACATTTATTGGTATATACAAATATTTTGTATTTGGTATGCCTAAAATTAATATAATATTATATCAGTTATATCTCAAAAGATATCAGAAGACTACACATGATTGCCTTAGTAGGGTTGAATCCTTTGAGAAAATATGGCAACCTTAATTTATGTAGTAATCAAAGGATCATTGACCCTAGTGTTCTTGTTTGGGGTTGAAGAGAGACAACCTTAATTTTATAAGATACTCAGCTCTGTGGAAGATCAGCAGGAATGGGAACTTAAACTCTCAGGTATCTCAGGAGGTGTACTCAAATAAATTTCATGTTTCTCAAAGGATTTATTTTCTCTGGAGAATTTTTAATGAGATTTGATATCTCTAAAGGAGCCAGAATGTAGATAATCACGAAAATCTCTCTCTAATACTAAAGATTTCTTTTGGTTCCAAAGTCATTTTAAGAAAAGAACAATCCAGCTTCATTGATCCAAAGTAACAGTCATATTAGGAATAGCTAAATAGAAGGTGACATATTTAAGGGTAACTTGGCCAGACCACCAACTTAGTGTTCCAGTGTGGGTTTATGGACCCTATGATATGAACCAAGTCAGTTCTAACTGGTCTTTGTTTAACTTCAGAATTGAAAAGACAAACATCTCCCTGACACAATAGTATTTTTTTTTTCTTTCTATAGCAGTTCCTTTTTAAGATGCCAAAGTATTCTAACTCAATTATTTTTAAGATGTGGAATACTTTATCATCAGATAAAATGTTCTTATTTTGATCCAAGTGGAAAATTAATTGCAGTTACATCAGGAAAATCATTGTGGACATAGCTCAATCTGTTGATCCTGAGTAACTGTTAATTTAAAGTTAGTTAAACTATTATGACATAAACCAACACAACACTGTAAAGCAATTTTCCTTCAATTAAAAATAAATTTTAAAAGGTGCTATCATTAATAATAGAGATAAAATAAACAGAAATACAGGAAAAGGCTCAGTTGGCAGAAATAATGTCAGACTTCTCTGCGCCTTTGCATACACTATTATTTCTGCCTGGCACGCTCTTCCAATTCTCCATTTGGCAAATTCCTATTCATCCTTCAAATCCCAAATTAGCTGTCTCCTCCTCAAAAATGCCTTTTGCAGATTCCAGAGTTAAGGACCTTAATGGTCTATGATTCCTCAGCCTTTTGTTCATAAGTCCATGGGGCTTCCCTGGTGGCTCAGTGGTAAAAATATTGGCCTGCAATGCAGGAGATGCGTGAAATTTCATCCCTGGGTTGGGAAGATCCCCTGGAGGAGGAAATGGCTACCTACTCCAGTATTCTTGCTTGGAGAATCCCATGGACAGAAAAGCCCGGTGGGCTACAGTCCATGGGGTCATAGTCAGACACGACTGAACAATTGAGCATACACACACAGATACCCAATTCAAAGAATACATTTCTTATTGACTACATCACCAAGTTGCAACTAGTGAAATAAAAGTGAGAATGTTATGTGGAACTTCTGGAAAGGCTGCCTTACAAGAAGCTGACTTAGTTGGGAAGGGACCCTTCTGCCTTCCTGCCTTTCTCCCTTTCACTTTCTTGAAAAATGAGACAGCCTTGAGAATGGAAGGATGGCAGAGCAGAGAGAAATAAAGAGCCCAGTTATGGAACCCCAACCTGGACAAATTATGTTTTGACTTCTATTTTTTTTTCTTTCTTTTTTTGGTGAGTAAATCCTTTATGAGTTTAAGCCATTATTATTTGGGGGTTTCTTTTATATATTCTCAATTCAAACAGTTGTATAACATTTTAAGTTTAACCTATTAACACATCTGTTTCCATAGCAGATCATGTGCTGAGAGCCCCTATTTTATTATCTTTCTATCTCTGCTGGTTAGCATAACGTTTGGCATTTGTGATGCACAATAAATGTCAGTGAATCAATGAAATACACAGCATCAAACATAATGGTTTGCTCATAATTCTAGTGTAGGTTACAGATAATAAACCTTAGACTGCAGTCACTGATGACATATATGTGTACAAAAATGTATATATATGTATGTGTGTTATATCTGTGTACACAGAGAAACAGACATACGATAAATGACAACTAGACGCTAAATCTTAACCTCTGTCCTGGTGCATGAACAAGAATTACTGTAAAGGGCTAGTACTTTTAAGAGACTCATGTGCACCTAACACTCATTATTAATGAAATGTCATGGAAGGCAATGTTCAGGTCACTGAGTTCCCAGACCCACCCCATTCTGGACAAAACATTAAAGTGAGATAATGGCCACTCATAACTTTGGGCAACTGCATGGAATTTTTTGTTAAGGGTGGAAAACTGAGAACTTTGGCCTAATTCAGCTTGTTAATATTCTGCTACTAGGTGTCAGCTTCATGGTCTAACTTCCTCCCCATGCAAAATGATTGACTAGTTTTGCTTTAACAGAACAAAACAAAACTTTTGTCCCAGGTGATATAAAAAGCAAGAAGCTTCCAGACGTGTTTGTTGTTTAGACACCATTGTCACCTTTTGTTTGTCTGTCTTGAGTGCATGCTTTTTGTATACACTTGTGTAAACATGGGCTTCCCTGGTGGCTCAGATGGTAAAGAATCTGCCTGCAAGGCAAGAGACCTGGATTCAATCCCTGGGTTGGGAAGATCCCCTGGAGAAGGGAATGGCTACCCACTTCAGTACTCTTGCCTGGAGAATCCCATGGACAGAGGAGCCTGGTGGGCTACAGTCCATGGGATCACACAGAGTCGGATACGACTGAGCGACTGACATTGAGTATACATGCATAAAGACAGACATTTCTTCGTCTCTTGAGGGGAACACATACATTTCACACTGTTGGTTTTTATTCATGTTTTTTTTTGTTTGTTTGTTTTTTTTCAGGATTTACTACAGAGAGGGGAGAAAACTCTTCCTGAACAAAAAACTAGAACTGTACTACCCAGTCCAAGTTGGCTCACAGACTTTGAGCATGACATGCAGATTTTGGGAATCAGGCCTACAGTGTGTGGCGATAGTGTGCTTCTTTGTTCACCTCACATAGCTGATAGCAAGTGAACAGGCAGAACACAGCCTGAAACTCTCTAGACACTGAAATATGTATAATAAAATGTCTTCACTAGGAGCCACAAGAGAAGGAGAGATCACCGCATGCATAATTTGGAGAATGTAAATAAACACAGTCCATAAGATACCATTCCTCAGAATGACATGCTCAGATGGGTTCATACTGGCCCTATTTCAAATGGTTTCCCATAAGGGCCTCAACTTCTAGCATCAAATACTGAGCCAGTGATGTCAAGCTTTTCTTGATCCAACACCATGAGGTAAGAAATTTTTAAATCCCTTTATTTTCAGCACTGGGAAAGACAAATATGGAAAATGAAACTCTGCAAATCTGATCACAGCTGCTCTTATTTATAATTATTTAATTCAGATAGAACTTTATGGGGGAAGAGTGTGCTTTACATATATTATAACTCATTTACTATCTATGTCAATAGGGAAAATAGTAGATCTCCAACCTTGCCTTTAAAAGACTTAGACATTGGCTTATGCTTTAGCTTTTTATAAAATGTTATAGTACGTATATATATATGATACAACACAATAAAATTTTTTTTAAAAAAGAAGGAAAATAGGGCAAAGGTAAAAATAAGGGTAAAAAAGCCAGAAACAAATTTGCATTGATGTATGGCAGAGATCACCACAAATTTGTAAAGCAATTATCCTCCAATAATAATAAAAAAGCCAGAAATGAGAATCACATAAATGCACATTGTTAAGTCCTATACACTTTCTATATAGGGGTCATGGGTCTGAATGTGACCTTCCTAGAAAAGAGGAAAACATGAGCAGTTACAAGGGTTATAGCATCTACTGGATCTTTTAGAAAATGTATAGGATAATGTGCTATTTATAGTAGACTCAATAATATTTGTGCAATGAATGAATGATAAACTGGTGCAGAAAAATCATAATTACCCAAAGTACTGAAACCCTAGCAGATATGTATCTGCTGTGAATTTTCTGAAAGACAATGTCATGTAACAATGTCCCAAGAACATCTGAGCAGATAAATACAAGAAGTTTCATAGAATTGTCTTTTCAATAACCACTGATGAACCTTAATGGTCAGGGAACGTTTGTTAAAAGCAAATCTTAAGAAACAAAAACAAATCATCCAGGTATAGAGCACTGTGATAGTCGACTTAATCTAAGGATAGACTTCACAGCACTTAGAGTGGGGCCTGTAAAATGTGGCACATGTGCAGCGATTTGTCCTGCAGGACCCATGGCAGATATTGCTAACCAACTGCAGTGCTCTTTGCTACTTATATGTGGCCCATGATCCTCTATGATACTGTGATCTAGAAGCCAAATTCATTAGTCTATGGCTGTCCTGCAAGACGACCAAACCAATTTACTATTCCAGAATCAGAGAAATGAATTGGCTATCTTTTTGATAATCTTCACAAATACTTCTCTTATGATGAACATTTTTTGAAGGTATGAATGATTTCAAGTACAAATTTTAATGCTGAGGTTCAGGGAAGATAACTTCCCTAAGGTTACATGGCTGGTAACTAACAAAACGAAAATTCCAATTTTGGATTACTAAGTTATAGTAGGATGCCAATGATCCATGGAAAGATACACTAGTCAGTATTTAAAATGGCAGTGGTGATAACAAGGTTGAACATTCTTATTAAGATCTTCACCTCCAGAGCCAGACTTATGTGTAGGAGTGAATGGAAGGCTTCATCTGTAATATGACTTGGCAGCATATTTAGGAAGTAAATGGGAACCACTTATCATCTGTACTTGTGCTTCACACCTCTCCAATACAAGAAAACAGCATCTCTGGTCATTCATGAAGATGTTAATAGTGGTCCATAAGCTATGGTTAATATTTCCAAAAGCCTAATGGAAATAACTTTACCTGAAATAAAACCGCATGCTGCTGCTGCTGCTAAGTCGCTTCAGTTGTGTCCGACTCTGTGCGACCCCGTAGACGGAAGCCCATCAGGCTCCCCCGTCCCTGGGATTCTCCAGGCAAGAACACTGGAGTGGGTTGCCATTTCCTTCTCCAATGCATGAAAGTGAAAAGGGAAAGTGAAGTCGCTCAGTCCTGTCTGACTCCTAGCAAACCCATGGACTTCAGCCTACCAGGCTCCTCCATCCATGGGATTTTCCAGGCAAGAGTACTGGAGTGGGGTGCCACTGCCTTCTCTGAAAACCGCATAAGGTCCTCCAAACCTCAACCATCTCATCATGCAAATAAACTAAATCCTGATGATCTTTATTGTACTTAACATTATACTTAGGTCTTTAGGGCATAAAATGTAAAAACATATTATTGCTTAATACATGCAGTCTTTTGAGTTGATGGAAACTTACAAAACACAGGGCCCATATGTAAAAAATAATAAAGGACCCTTTTGTGTCAAAAAGTTGGGAACCATTGGTATAGCCCTCTGTTTGTTGTTCAAATGCCCTTGGGAGGAGTAACACATGAAGTTGTTGATTATGCTTAAATTAAACCAAATCAACTGAACATAAGGCATTATGCTGGCTATTATGCTGCTGTGGGGAATACACATAAGTAATAGGCATGGTCCCAATCTAGGGTGAATGGGTTTGATCAGATCATTTCCTCAAAACAGGTGAGAACAGCAAGAGAATGAGAACACTGAGACAATGAGAACACTGAGGTCATCGGGGTATGGAAGAGGAGAGAGACAGAAGGGAAAGCCACTTAAGGAAGGTAAAGAAAAGTAGTGTGTGCCTAACACTTGCTATACTTAATACAACATATATTAATATAGTTTCATTTAATTATTTTTTTAATTAAGATATAATTAATATTAATGTTACATTCTTTTCAAGTGTACATCATACTGGTTTGCTATTTGTGTATACTGCAAAATGATTTCCACGAGTCTAGTTAACATTCTTTAATTCTTACAGTACCCTTTAAAATTAACTAACTTTATGTCTATTTTACAAAAATAAAGCTGGACTCAAAGATTCAACCATTTGCCCAAGATTGCATTACTAGAACTGGTGTTGCCCAAGTTGAATCAATGAGTGACCCGTCCATTCTATGATGTATGATGTTCTTTTTAGGGGTTAGAATGGCACTGGAGAGACAGGAAATAGGAGGAGGAATGCGTTTCCTTCAGCCACAACCTTGTTGCCAAAAGCAACACCAACCAACCATTGTACATTCTAAAATTTATGCACCAGGCAAAAAAGTACAATTCAGTATTAATAGCTTAGAAAGTATATCTTTAATGAGCAGAATCTCTTTTTTTTGAGAGAGCAATTGCTGCTGCTGCTCCTAAGTCGCTTCAGTCGTGTCCTACTCTGTGCGACCCATAGACGGCAGCCCACCAGGCTCCCCCGTCCCTGGGATTCTCCAGGCAAGAGCACTGGAGTGGGTTGCCATTTCCTTTTCCAATGCATGAAAGTGAAAAGTGAAAGTGAAGTCACTCAGTCATGTCTGACTCTTAGCGACCCCATGGACTGTAGCCCACCAGGCTCCTCCTTCCATGGGATTTTCCAGGCAAGAGTACTGGAGTGGGGTGCCATTGCCTTCTCTGGAGAGAGCAATTGAATTGATTTTTAAAAATTAGTTGCTTTTTTTCAATGAACACATGCTATTGGGAAATACTGGTAAATACAAGCTAAATGGATAAGGCATAACTCTCCTACACTCTAATACACCACAACCTGGAAAAAGTTCATGTGAAGGCATTAACTTTTTATCCTCCAAGCAAAGATTTTCCAAAGGGAATCTCCCTATACATGGCACTCTGCTCTGGGGTTTACCAATCATTTGTGGGACTTCTCAATTTCTTCTTGGACTCACAAGAGTCCTTACAATGGCCTACAAGATTCTGTGTCAACATACAGATGGCCAATAAGCACATGAAAAGATACTTATCATCACTAATAATTAGAGAAGTGCATATCAAAACTACAATGATGTACCACCTCACACTAGTCAGAATGGTCATCATGAAAAATGTGTGCAAAGAAAGTCTGGAGAAGGTGTGGAGAAAAGGGAACCCTCCTCTGCTGTGGGTGGGAATATAAATTGATACAGTCTCTATGGAGAACAGTATCAGGGGGTTTCTTCAAAAACTAAAAACAGACTTACCATATGATATAGCAATCCCACTCCTGGGTATATACCCAGACAAAACTATAATTCAAAAAGATACATGTACTCCTATGTTCATAGCAGCACTTTATAATAGCCAAGACACAGAGACAACCTAAATGTCCACAGACAGATGAATAGATAAATATGTGGTACATATACACAAGGGAATATTACTCAGCCATAAAAAAGAGAAGGGGAAGACAGAGGAGGAGATGGTTGGATGGCATCACTGACTCAATAGGTATGAGTTTGAGCAAACTCGAGGACGTTGTGAAAGACAGGGAAGCCTGGAGTGCTGCAGTCCATGGGGTTGCAAAGAGTTGGACATGACTGAGTGACTGAACAGCAACAAATAAAAAAAGAATGCAGTCATGCCACTTGTAACAACATGGATGGACTTACAGATTATGATACTAAGCAAAATAAGTCAGAAAAAGACAAATACCATATGATATCACTTATATGGACAACCTAAAATATGACACAATTGAACCTATCTACGAAACAGAAAAAGACTCAATGACGCAGAGAAGAGACTTGCGGTTGCCAGTGGGGAGGGTGAGTAGGGGAGAAAAGGAATGGGAGTTTGGGATTAGTAGATGCAACTAGTATATATATGATGGATAAATAAGTCATACTGTATATAGCACAGGGAACTGTATTTAATATCCTGTGGTCAATCACAACAGAAAAGAATACAAAGAATATGTAAATATATATGTGCATAACTGAATCACTTTGAAACAGAAATTAATACAACATTGTAAAATCAACTATACTTCAAATAAAAAAAAAAAGGTCCTGTATCATCTGAGTTGGGCTTCCTTGGTAGCTCAGTGGTAAAGAATCTGCACGCCAATGCAGCAGATGCAGGAGATATGGGTTCGATCCCTGGGTTGGGAAGATACCCTGGAGAAGGAAATGGTAACCCGCTCCACTACTCTAGTCTGGGAAATCCCATGGACAGAGAAGCCTGGTGGGCTACAGTCCAAAGATTCAGACATGACTGAAGCAACAAAACAATAGCAAAATAATCTGAGTTACTTCTCTGACCCCATCTCTCTCTGACTATCCGTGCTGTTTTTCAAACACTGGAAGCACTTTCTCATCTTAGAAGAGCACTGGTTGTTGCCTCTGATTGGAACATTCTTCCTTAGACACCTCTAGAACAGCTGCCTTGCCATCTTTAAGTCTTTACTGGAAACTCTCACCTTCTCAATAATGCCTACCCTGGCCAGACTATTTTAACCTGTGCCCACACCCCCACCCATGTTCTCTTACCCTATCCCATTTTTTTTTCTATTTATTCTATGGCACTTATAATTATGGCACAATATAACTTACTTATTTATAATAAGTGTATTGCTTATTTTCTATCTCCTACTAGAATGTAATACCACAAGGTCATAGTGTCTAATGATATAATAAGCCACTAACACAATTTATTGAACAAATGAATGGATTTAGTATATAGGCAAGGCCATAGGTGATGGGTATAGATTGTGGTTTCAGAAAACTTTTCTCTTCACCTTAACCTGGAATATAATAACAGCTTCCATCACTTACATTCTCTGCCACTAGTTACAAAGACCAAAAAGAGCTCTCTGTCAAAAAGCAAAAGATCTCTATGGATGCATCATTTTACAGTACCATAATATGAGCGTTTAATTTCCACTTGTCACTGTGCCTGCTTTGCCTGTTCTCATCCACTACTCCAGAATGGCCTTGAGCTGTGAATGCTTATTATTTTTGAGTGAGTCTTCCTCTGACCCTTTTCCACTGGGCACAGGGCTCTGGCTTCATGCCCTCACTCTGACACCAACTCTGGACCTGGAAGCTCACTTCGTACTCGATCTCCTCAGTGGCTGATTCTTGGCTCTTCCGGAGGGACGTGAGCTTGCATAGCCCCCGGCCTGACTCTTGCCATTTCTCTGTGTGAGCTCTAGCCCTTTGGCTGCTCGGCTGGCTGGACCAGCGCCACTGTCCTTCTCCACTTCCAACCTGTCCACCCCCACCCTCATCAAAGGTTAGGAAGTCAACCTCCCCTGCAGTTAAAGTCTGAAGGAGGATGTGGTTTCCTTGGAATGAGATTTGGTGCTCCTTTAAAGAGCTGCAATTCTCCCATGCTCCTTAATAGCTTCCTTACCCTCTGGTTCTAGAGATGTTGGGGGATTGCAATTGGTTCTGTGGTACTTTTCTCTTTATATTATAAAGTAAAAGGAGGGATGTCAATGTGAGAGGTATGAAACAGCTGATAGGAAGGGCAGTGAGTTGATTAGATTATAAACATTTTTAAGAGTTTTTGCTGTATTGCTTAAGATTAAGAATCTGATCCCTCTAATGGCTGGATAAACACCCTGAAAGGGAAAGAAAAAAAGAATGACTAAGTCTTACTTCTAATATTTATTAAATTTCCCAGGTGCTACCAGTCTGATTTTACTTTGCTCCTTTCTTATTTATTTTAAGGTCTGGGCCAAATTCTTGTGTAAATTTATGGCTAAAAGAATCTGGACTTTTTTTTTTTTTGGCATGTTGGTTTTTAAAAAAATATTTCTGCATATCTTTTATTTCATTAACAGAATCATGGAACTGGAAGAGATCCTAGGGATTATATTCAATCTCTTTCTATTTCTGCTATTTTTATTTTTTAATTGAAGTATAATTGATTTACAATGTTGTAATCCAATTCTCTTTCTATTTCTGCTATTTTTATTTTTTAATTGAAGTATAATTGATTTACAATGTTGTATTAGTTTCAGGTGTACAGCAAAGTCATTCAGTTATACATATTTAATATATATATTCTTTTTCAGATTCTTTTACCTTATAGGTTATTAAAAATATTGAGTATAGTTCCCTGTGCTATACAGTGGCATATTGTTTTTAGTCAAATGTGTTTGTCTACTAGTCTTCAGCAAAAATCCCAAGAATTAACCTAGTATAGACCTCTGTGCATACAGACACAAGAATTCATTCTCCACATATGGTCAGAGAACTTTTCTTTAGCAGGCTGTCTTCTCCCTCCTCAACTTCCAAAATTAGGGTGTCTGGAGAATGCAAAACAAAATTATACAAAGGCCTGACCTCTGACCCTGCTTCTGTCTCAAAGACTGTGAAGTACCCAAGAGAGAAAGTGTTGAATTTGGCCTCACTTCACATGGCATTAAGTATAATTCTTTGTGAACTGTGGTGACATCATGGTATACTTTGACATCACTGCTCAGACTCCCTTCTGCTGCTGGGCACACAGTATAGAGTTTTTGTTCCAACACAAGAGTCCTTTGTTGAGAAGAAAGGACAGCAGCTGGTCTTCTGTCCTGGCACAAATGTGGATCTTACTGGAATGTGCCTGTTTAGGAAGTGACCACAAAGTAGCCATTCAACTATGATGACTAGTACTCACACATATAGCTCTGGAAACTTTAATAAAAAGGTACATCTACAAAGTTCAAAATTCCACCTATGGGCCATAACTCAGCAAAATTCTGCATATGCTAAAGTTCTCATTTATATGTCTGGATATGTTATTTGAAGTCAATATTCCAAAAAGAGTAGTATGCTGGCTATATGTGTGTCAAGGCTGGAGGTAAAGAAAGAGGAATGGGAAGGAGTGATGTATCTGTCTCCCCAAATAGCTCTCCTGCACTGTAATTGATCAAGTATCCCAGGTCGCCAGTCAAGAGGGCTTGCGTTCCTTGGCTTTCAAATCAATTCCTGGTTACTTCCCAAGCATACTATTTTATACTAATTTTAAGCTCTCGGGCACTGCTATTAGTATTCTCCTTCAAAGATATGTATACATACAGCTGATTCATGCGTTGTACAGCAGAAACTAACACAACACTGTAAAGCAATTATACTCCAATTAAAAAGATATTCTCAAATGATCAAATGACATGTTTATTTCTTTCTTCTTTTCCTGTTTTGTCTACTGTTATTTCTATCTCAGGTAGAACCTCAGAAAATTGACCAAAACAGTTGATGCAAAAATACCATCTGTAAAATAACTGTACATTTCTGTCCCATGTGACTCTAACACTTATACAAGGCAGAAAAGTTTCAGATCAGCTTGAGAAGCTATTAATCTCACAGGAATAAATCATAGCCCCCCAAATTTGGGTGGGATGGCAAACTTCTTTAATTGAAAAAAATGTATATAACTTTAAAAATTCTGTCAGAACAAATAGAGCTGAGACATAATCCTCGACTCTACCATGAGCCTTTCAGTTGGTCAAAGTACTTTTTTCCCTCTGTAAAGGCCAACCAGATCATACTGTCCCATCTCAGTCTTTTAGCCATGCTTTCACTTCCCTAGTCATTTCGTATCCTGGAACATTATTACTTAAACCAAGAATCTACACGTTGTACAGCCCTTAAGCATGGAAAAGGCAGCATGACCTTGTGGGTGGAACAAATGACTCAATCTGGATGTGATGATCCATTATCAACTGCTTGTAGACATCACATGTTTTCAGTGTGTGATTCAGGTCTCTCCTGAGGATAATCAGATCTACTTTATATTTTTGTAAGGATATTTGAAGTGATATCTTATATAAAAAGATGCCAAGCATATAAACCACTCTGATCAATCACCCTGGAATTTTTTTAAAAATTCTATTTTGAAATCTTCTATTTTATAGTCCTCATAATTATAAGACCATATGCCCTAGTCACTTTGGCAAGGGTGGGGAGGGGTATGAGGTCATTGTGCAAATAGGAGGTATTTGCTCCTACATGTGAAAATGTGTCTAAAGCTGCAAAGGACTACTTAGTCACTTGAGCACCTGTAGTCTTGTTCCACAGCTCCAGGTAGAATGTCAAGTTTGTAGAAGCTCAGATTTATTTCCATGCCTCTGGGTTTGAGAATAGCACATATGAAGTAAGGTTACAATCTTAATACTGGACAGATTTTCCTTTATCAGGCAGAATAGATGGAGCTTCACTGGAGGATGGTTTTTAACTTCCCTCTAGCCTGCTGAAGTAGATGATGAAATAGCCACAAGCCTGCTTGGTTCTCTGGAAAATGATCTCTGAGAGTTTTAAGGATTCTGTTAGATACAAAAAAAAAACCCTCTCTGGAATTGCTGTGGGGTAGCAGATCATCTCCTCTGCAGCACACTCAAATGAGAGGGGAAGGCTCAGAATTCTTAAAGTACCCTTCCTGAGATCTCTATTCTAGACCACTACTCTGGAGTTAATCCAGTTCAGTCCAGTTCAGTCGCTCAGTCATGTCCGACTCTTTGCGACCCCATGAACCACAGCACGCCAGGCCTCCCTGTCCATCACCAACTGCCAGGGCCACTTTCAAATGTGCGTTCATGCATGTGTGTGTGTGTTCAGTTGTGTCTGACTCTGCGATCCCACGCAGAGGACTGTAGCCCGCCAGGCTCCTTTGTCCCGGCATTTCCCAGGCAGTATATTAGAGTGAATCATCACTCCCTTCTTCAGGGTATCTTCACAACCCAGTGATCACATCCATGTCTCCTGTGTCTCTTGCATTGGCAGGTGGACTTGTTACCATTGAGCCACCTGGGAAGCCCCGATAAGTGAGTAATAATCGTTAAATGTAAATGACAATACAAAACAGATTTTCACAGTCATTCTTCTAAAATCTGAAGTCTATGGAAAGGTATATTTCCAGGAGTTGGAGTAAGAGCTCAGAGACCTGTTGTCTCCATGGAGCCTGTACTCATATGGATGTGTTTATGTGACAGCTGAGTTTAATGACAGAAAGTAAGTACTCAGCAAATCCATCTTGGTATAGGGAATACTCAAAATCTATTTGTTTTGAATGGAAAGAAATATGAATCTGAATGTAAAAGCCAAAAATAAGTGAGTTATTTTTTTAATGGAAAAGTAGCCTTCCTGAAACTGAGAATTTGAATTGTTTATTAATCAGAATTAGCAATGAATTAATCAAACAGCTAGAGCCAGATATCTTGGAGTGTGCAGGCAAGTGGGCCTTAGGAAGCATCACTGTGAACAAAGCTGGTGGAGGTGATGGAATTCCAGTTGAGCTATTTCAAATCCTAAAATATGAGGCTGTTAAACCACTGCATTCAATATGCCAGCAAATTTGGACAACTCAGCAGTGGCCACAGGACTGTAAAAGGTCAGTTTTCATCCCAATCCCAAAGAAAGGCAACGCCAGAAAATGTTCAAACTACTGCACGATTGCACTCATTTCACATGCTAGCAAAGTAATGCTCAAAATCCTCCAAGTTTGACTTTAACAGATGTAAACATCTAGATGTATAAACTGGATTTAGAAAAGGCAGAGGAACCAGAGATCAAATTGCCAACATCTGCTGGATCACAGAAAAAATAAGAGAATTCCAGAAAAACATCTACTTCTGCTTTATTGACTATGCCAAAGCCTTTGACTATGTAGATCACAACAAACTATGGAAAATTCTGAAAGAGATGGGAATACCAGACCACCTTACCTGCCTCCTGAAAAACCTGTATGTTGGTCAAGAAGCAACAGTTAGGACCAGACATGGAACAATGGATTGGTTCAAAATTGGGAAAGGAGTACATCAAGGCTATATTTTGTCACCCTGCTTATTTAACTGACATGCAGAGTACATCATGCAGAATGCCAGGCAGGATGAAGCACAAGCTGGAATCATGATTTCTGGGAGAAATATCAATAACCTCAGATATGCAGATGACCCCACCGTAACGGCAGAAAGCAAAGAGGAATTAAAAGACACTTGCTCCTGGAAAGAAAAGCTATAACAAACTTAGACAGCATATTAAAAAGCAGAGACATTACTTTGCTGACAAAGGTCCGTATAGTCAAAGCTATGGTTTTTTCCAATCATCATCTATGGATGTGAGAGTTGGACCATAAAGAAGGCTGAGCACCAAAGAATTGATGTTTTCTAACTGTGGTGTTGGAGAAGACACTTGAGACTTGCGGGGACTGCAAGGAGATCCAACCAGACCATCCTAAAGGAAATCAACCATGAATATTCATTGGAAGGACTGATGCTGAAGCTCTAACACTTTGGCCACCTGACACGAAGAGTTGACTCACCGGAAAAGACCCTGATGCTGAGAAAGATTGAGGCAGGAGGAGAAGGGGATGACAGAGGATGAGATGGTTGGATGGCATCACCAACTCAATGGACATGAGTCTGACCAGACTCTGGGAGATTGTGAAGGACAGGAAAGCCTGGCATGCTGCAGTCCACGGGGTCACGAGTAGGACATGACCGAGCTACTGAACAACAACAACAAATCAAAGAGCAGTCACAACATCCTACAAGAAAAGTGGACTGATTTTTAATGGGCCAAAAAAATTCCTGAGCCAGACTAAAGGTTAGCGGCTGGACTGGGCTGGAAGAAGGCTGAGTATGATCAATTCTGGCCATCCTTTTCAAACTCTAGACTTGTGGGTTTGGGATAAGCAGTAACATTTTGCTGTATCACTGCAATATTGACAATGGCAAAATACTGCTGTTTTTTTAATTTTAGACAAAAGCAAATTCACTCAAAGGCCCTGAGATTAAAAAAAAAAATGACTGTATACATTTTTCCCATTCAGAATGATTAAGAAAATTCCACAAGCCACCCACTCACATACATAAAAATGAATTCTGCCTCTTTCCTAATTGCAGGCCCAATTTAAAAAACCAGCTGAAATCTATAAATTTCAAATCTGACAAAATTCAACACTCAGCATATGTTGAATTTGAGAAAAAATTACATTCACATTTTAATCTAGAAATATTTTAAAATTCAAATTTTATAATAGTTATAATCGATTTTTTAAGGTAGTTTTTAAAAACTACCTAAAAACTTAATAGTGAAAGCTTGTCTATACAAAGTGAAAAGTTTTAGTCACTCAGTTGTGTCTGACTCTTAGTAACCTCTGGGCTAGGACTGGGTTCCTCTGTCCATGGGGTTCTCAAGGCAAGAAAACTGGAGTGGGTTGCCATTTCCTTCTCCGGGGGATCTTCTCAACCCAGGGATCAAACCTGGATCTCCTGCATTGCAGGAGGACTCTTTCCCATCTGAGCCACCAGGGAAGCCCTGTATAAACTATCTTCTAACGGCTCCAAAGGTATCCAAAGGACCTGCCTGCCTCAGTGCCCTCATCTTATTGCTTCCTGTTGGATAAGGGGTAAAGAAGAAAAGAAATTTTTGTGGTACATGCAACAATAATAATTTTGCTATACTAAACCAAGTAATATTTATTCTGTATGTAATATACAAGGCATGTAATTTGAGATAATTGGTTCATACTTTTAAAATATGCAGTATATCTTTATTGATACACCTATGTGAATCCAAATAGAAAAACCCCCAGATTCTGCAAGTCTGGATCTATCAGATGCCACATTTGTTGAAAAATATGATTTAACCACTAATTTTAAGATGTTCAAGTGTTTTTTCAAATGGATTCTTGGCTTGGTTTTGACCTAGTCTTCATGCCATTTTGCTACACTAAAATTCTACATGACTCAGACTATTTTATGTAGGAGCAGATGTGTTACAAGGAATCACAAAGAGTTGTTGATGTTCGGTCACTAAGTTGTGCCCAACACTTTGCGACCTGAAAACTTTCATTAGTATCAGTAAGAAGATTTTTCTGAACATGGAGCTCCACAGAACACCTGAGCATTGAGCTCTAAGATAATTCCCAACCTTGAGCTTTGAATTCTTTCTAATGAATGTGTTAAAAGCAAGGACACAAAGGTTTTTCTAAGATGAGAGTGACTACTTGTTTCAGTGAGGTGTGATCCTCCTGGCTGAAGCCTGAAAGGCCTCTTGCTCTGTGGCTTGTGAGTGGCAGTCGCATCTGAGTTGGCAGGAAGGTAGAAAGCAAATACCATCAGCTGCCATCATTCTGAAGAGAGAGATAATCACAGACTGTGGTAATGGATAATTCTCACTTATCATATCTGGTGTCAAGAAGACACAGCAATGAATAAATCATGATGGGAGAAGGGCTCTAGATTCTTAGGAAACACCAATTATGGGCCAAGGACTGACAGGGTTTTGCAGAGTTCATGAAGTCTATACACAAACTCTGTGACCACACAGGTGACAAAGCCAAAGCAACCTTGTATGCCACCTACCTGGAATTTGAATTTCAACTTCTTTCTTTTTATTGTATTAAAAGTTAAAAAAAGTTTATTGAAGTATTGCTGATTTACAATATTGTGTTACTTGCAACCTCTAATACATCTTTCCTACTACTCTGGGTCACTTAATATTCCAGAGGACTTTTAAGTCAACGGTGTGTATATTCAAAACAGTAGAGTAGCATCATGTGTATGCAGCAGCTACGCCCATGAGAATATACTGTTATAAGGGAATGTATGTACCACTCTGTGCATCAATAGTATGCCAACTGTATATCCCACATATCAATAATGGTCACTAAGTTTGTTTCTCAGCACCCAGCAAAGGGCACTCAAGGGAGAAAAGAAGCTCTTAACAGGCTGTTTCTTAGGCAACAAAAACTTCCATAAAGATTCCAAAGTTGTCTCCAATAGTATGAAAATCAGTCTTCAGTAAATTTATTTTCAAGGCTGCCTTTAGCTTGGCTTCAGCACTTAACTAATAAGGTATTACCTTGAACAGAGGGAAAAATATTTCCAGTAGCAGCTGACAAGACTGTGAAGAAGGAAGAAGGGAGGAGTGAGGAGCGACAGTGGAAATGCACTGAACTTAGCCCAAACGTGGCTTACATCTGGGCGGCCTAACCTGTCAGAGACCTCAGGAACCCTGCCAGTGGCCAAAGAGAGACCTTCATGTGAACTTTTGATTTGCAACACAGTGTTGGGAAGGAAGAGGACACCCAGAATGACACATTGTTGATCCTACAGCAACTGAATACCTGCCCTCCCTTCCCCAGCCAGCCTGGGTTAAGGGCCAAGGTTTGAGGCAAGAATACATTCCAATATGGAAGTATTTTTACACTTAATCTGACCTTTGTCAAAGGTCAAATAAAAACATTTGGAAACACGGGAATGGAATATTTTCATATTCGTTTTTATTTAGGACTCTCACATAGTTACTCAAAGCAAAAAAACTGACAGTTTTAGCTCCAACAATGTTCAAGATTACAGTAGCAGGAATGATCTATGTGAGAGGGAGAGAGTTACGTGAGAAAATCACATCCCACATATAATACTGAAGGCACAACTCTGTCTCCAGGACTGAGCCAAAAGTGGTCTCCCCCATTTCTGTTCAAATTTTCTAAAGTGAGAGCAGAATTCACTGCTGAATACAATCATACATTGTTAAAAAGTATACACTGTCAAGCTTATATTCCTAGACCATGTGCCTATCAGACAGTTCCACAAGTGATAACTTCTTTTGCAAAGGGATTAGAAGTTTGTTTTAGACACAACTAATTTCTCAATGACAAGGCTAACCGTTGGGCCTAATTAGATGTTAAGAAGAAAGGGCTCCATTTTGTAAGCAGTCATTTAAATTGCAAATGTGGATTCAGTTTGCCAAACAGGTACTCACTATCGTAAATCAACACCTCTATCCATAGCAGGCTGCTACTCTGAAATACTTCATTGGTATGCAAAGAGGCACAGCTACACTTCAATTTCCTTCCTTCAGACAGCATCTCACATTTTCATGGTTATTCTTTGAGCTTGGGAGCAGCAGAGAGGAAAAACGATAGGGAGGAATAAGGGCTAGAGGAATTCCACGCCCAAACATTTATAAATTGCCTAGAGAAGCTTAACATGTTTTAGCATCCTGATCTTCATCACAATGAACAAGTCCTGTACTCAACACCTTTTATAGGAATAGTATTATAGGAGCTGTTAAAGGATAAAAGATTGAAAAAGTCATAGATCTGCTTTAGAGGGCTTTAGAAGGTAGAAGTATGGACATAATACTAGGAGGCAGAGCTGGAAAGAATGAAAAATGGTGCAGCTGCTGTGGAAAAGTTTTTGGTGATTATTTAAAAAACTAAACATATAATTACCATATGACCCAGCAATTTTAGTTCTGAGAATATATGTGAAACAGTGAAAGCAAGGACTTGAACCAATATTTGCAGGCCCGTGTTCACAGCAGAATTATTCACAACAGGCAAAATGTGAAAACAACCCAAATGTCCATCAACAGGTTAAACAAAATATGGTATATGCTGTTAAATTAATTAAACAAGGAAGTCATTAGACTAACATGGCTCTACTATCATGGCAGACTATGTAAGCAAACCAAAGTCTAAGTCAGTAAATGTCTCAACCTTACAAAATAAAAAAGCTAAGACAACCAATCATAGACAACTAGGCTTTAAACTGTAGCCAATCAAATAATGTCCTTTTTTGCTTCTGCATTTTCTCCATAGTTTTTCCCTTGGATCCTGTTAGTGGAACACTCTTAACTACATATGGTTTGTTGCTACCTGATTCTTCACCAATAAATGCTCAAATAAACTAGTTTCTTTTTTAGAAGAAATAAATAATTTGAATAGACTGATCACTATAAGTGAAACAGAATTTGTAATTAAAAACAAAAAACAAAAAACCTTCCCTACAAACAAAAGTCCAGGACTGGACAGCTTCACTGGAGAATTCTATCAAACATACAAAGAAAGACTTATCCGATCCTTCTCACACTCTTCCGAAAGACTGAAGTGGAAGGAATACTCCTAAAGTCATTCTATAAAGCCAGCATCACCCTGATACCAAAATCAGACAAAGACACTACCAAAAAAGAAAATTATAGGGCAAGATCTTTGAGGAATATAGATGCAAAATATATTAACAAACAAAATATTAACAAACCTAATCCAACAATACATAAAGATAATCATATGGCATAATCAAGTTGGATTCATCCCACGGTCACAAGGATGTTCAACATATGCAAATTAATCAATGCGATACACCATATCAACAACAACAAAACGAAAATCCCAGGATTATCTCAATAGATGCAGAAAAATAATTTAGTAAAATTCAACATCAATTCATGATAAAAACCCTCATAAAAGTGGGTATAGAGGGAACATACCTCACCATAATAGAAATTATTTATGACAAACCCACAGCCAACATAATACTCAACAGTGAATATCTGAAAGTCATGCTGCAAAATCCAGGATAAGCCAAGTATGCTCGTTCTTACTACTCCTATTCAATATAGGGCTGTAAGTCCCAGTCACAGCAATCAGACAAGAAAAAGAAATAAAAGGTATCCAAATTAGGAGGGACGGGGTAAAACTGTCATTATATGCAGATGATATAATACTATGTATAGAAAACATCTGCTGGATCATGGAAAAAGCAAGAGAGTTCCAGAAAAGCATCTATTTTTGCTTTACTGACTATGCCAAAGCCTTTGACTGTGTGGATCACAATACACTGTGGAAAATTCTGAAAGAGATGGGAATACCAGACTACCTGATCTGCCTCTTGAGAAATTTGTATGCAGGTCAGGTAGCAACAGTTCGAACTGGACATGGAGCAACAGACTGGTTCCAAATAGGAAAAGGAGTTCGTCAAGGCTGTATATTGTCACCCTGTTTATTTAACTTATATGCGAGTGCATCATGAGAAACGCTGGACTGGAAGAAATACAAGCTGGAATCAAGATTGCCGGGAGAAATATCAATAACCTCAGATATGCAGATGACACCACCCTTATGGCAGAAAGTGAAGAGGAACTAAAAAGCCTCTTGCTGAAGGTGAAAGTGGAGAGTGAAAAAGTTGTCTTAAAGCTCAACATTCAGAAAACGAAGATCATGGCATCCGGTCCCATCACTTCATGGGAAATAGATGGGGAAACAGTGGAAAAGGTGTCAGACTTTATTTTTCTGGGCTCCAAAATCACTGCAAATGGTGACTGCAGCCATGAAATTAAAAGACGCTTACTCCTTGGCACAGGTTTCAATGCTACTCTCTCCATTTGTTCCACCCTCTCCTTCCCCCACTGTGCCCACAAGTCTGTTTGTGTCCACATCTCCATTGCTGCTCTGTGGATAGGATCATCAGCACCATCTTTCTGCATTCCATATATATGCGTTAAAATTTGTTATCTGTCTTTCCCTTTCTGACTTACTTTACTCTGTATAATAGGCTCTAAGTTCATCCACCTCATTAGAGTTATTGTTCAATGGGTATGGAGTTTCAGTTTTGGAAGATGAAAAGGTTCTAGAACTGGGTGATGGTTACACAATAACATATATGTACTTAATGCCAGTAAGCTATATAACTAAAAACAGTTATGCTGCTACTGCTGCTGCTAAGTCACTTCAGTCGTGTCCGACTCTGTGCAACCCCATAGACGGCAGCCCATCAGGCTCCCCCATCCCTGGGATACTCCAGGCAAGAACACTGGAGTAGGTTGCCATTTCCTTCTCCAATGCAGGAAAGTGAAAAGTGAAAGGGAAGTTGCTCAGTTGTGTCCGACCTTCAGCGACCCCATGGACTGCAGCCTTCCAGGCTCCTCAGTCCATGGGATTTTCCAGGCAAAAGTACTGGAGTGGGGTGTCATTGCCTTCTCCAAAAAATAGTTATAATGCTACATATTATGTAAGTTTTACTATCACAGCCACCACCACATTAACAATAAAAAAATAGGAGGTAGGAAAGTAACAGACATAAGTAATTAACACAAGGAGCATGTAGATGAAATGGGGTAAAGAAACACATACACACAGGTAAACATATGCTAGGATGTTTGTTGTTATTGATGGCTTTAGCTTCAGTTCAACCTGTAGTCTCTTTCTACCTGGACATGGACAAAGCCCCATGTGTTTACACCCCCTTGTTGTATCACTGAGCAGACTTTACATGGACTAACCACACTGTATTGTCAAGTGCAGTATGGTAAAGTACAGTGGGGTATAGTTTGGAATTAGATGAGGTGGTATAACAGCTTTGGATCTTACTACTATTAACTGCAACAACTCTAGAGGTTGAAGAAATGAAAAAGGAAGAAACTGGATGCTAATATGTGTTTTTAAAATTATTCTCTACTGTTCTTTCAAAATCAAAAGTGGAACTCTTCATTTTACATTAAAAATAATTATTCAAATGACATAATTTGGCCTCTCAGAAGTTGCCTACTGATCTAAGATAAGGGAGAAAAATAGGATTATTCAATATAAACATCAAAAATTCAGAGAGAAGTCACCATCACAAATACATTAGTTGTGCCCTTAGTCAGCTTACTAGTCTTGCTGCTTCTCAGCATCCAGCCAACTTATCTCCACATGCCATACACCTCTCCATGAGGAAGAAAAGTCTTGACAGACCAGCTATAGTTAACAGATCATTTACAGGAACATACTCCTTTATCAATACACACAACTGAGAATTGTCTGTCTCTATTTGTTTAAATAGGAGAAATAAAGGGTCTTCTGTACTAGATTTGGGGGTACAGATGGGGCTGATTTCCCATCAGTCCAGGAAGGGTTGATGGAAGAGGTGAGATGTGAGCTGTGAGTTAAAGAATGGCAGTCATACTTTGGAACAATAAAGGCAGGCTGCCAAATCCGCTCCCTGCCCTTTCCCAAATCGGAAGCAGACTTTGAAGGCTAGCCTGGGGTTTGAATCCAGGTGGGTCCTGATTCCAGTGCGGGTACCCTGCTAGACACATTCCTTCTGGCTGCAAACCAGAAACTTCTTTCTTACAGCCCTATGAAAATCTTGCTGGAATCCATTAAGACATGATTTGAACCCTGATGAACTTTTGGCCGAAGAAGAGAGAATGCTCAAGCTTGCAGCAGAAGTTCATCTTGTGGTAGTAGAAAGAGAGTTTAGTGTGAAACAAGACAGAGGTTTCCACGGCTGGTCTATTAACATTAACTCTGAGCATCTCCAGTCCATTAGACTCAACCAACAATGGGTGGAAGATGCACCTCACAGTCCAGGGAACAAAAGGAAAATTAAAGGTGTAACTGTTCTTCCATAGGCAGTAGCAAAATCATATCTATTTCCTAATCAGGAAGATATCTCTTATGCATAAGTCCACACTTCAGTATCCTGTTACTATTACAAATAATCCTAAAGATGGAAGAATATTAATATGACTTGCAAAACTAATGCCTTATTAATAAATTATGTCCCATTACAGAAAAAGATCTGGGCTATTCTCAGAGTGAATCTCTAAACAACTAAAATGCTGGACTGTTAAAAGTTCTAAGAGCCTTCGGTCTTTTACTATATTTCACAGAAGCTACACAGACTCCTTCAGATATTTTTTTGTAGATGGAAGCCCTGATTTATATATAAACATATAAGAAAATGTGTGTATGTATGTACTCAGTCATGTCCAACTCTTTGCAACCCCATGGACTGTAGCCCACCAGGCTCCTCTGTCCACGGGATTTTCCAGGCAAGAATACTGGAGTGGTTTTCCATTTCCTACTCCAGCAGATCTTCCTGACCTAGGGATCAAACCCATGTCTCTTGTGTTTCCTGCATTGGCAGGCAATTTCTTTGCCACTGCACCACTTGGGAAGCCCACATAAGAAAATAAAAAATGATAATACAGTTATGTAGAGCATCCCTAAGACATTCCCAGTGGCCATGGCTGTGTTAGTTGCCTCATCCCCCAGATATACCTCATCAGTGCCACAGTAGAGACACGTAGATGAAGTCAGATAGTCATCCCCTAGAATTTAAAAACTGACTGGAGACAGAAGGAGACAGGATATGGCTGGAGCTTAGTTAAGTTAACCTTTTGCCAGATAGACGCACATGTGTGGCTAAGCCTGCCCAGGTTCCTATGCTTCCAGAGCCAGTTCCTCGAGCTCGCTCTATGCTTCTGGTCACCCACTGTCATTTTTTCATTTCTATTTTTAACAGCTTTTTATTTTGTATTGGGATATAGCCAGTTGACAAACAATGTTATGATAGATTCAGGTGAATAGTGAGGGGACTCAGCCATACATATGCATGTATCCATTTCAATAAGTTTATGTTCCTGTCACTGACCTTTATCCTTTCAATAATCCTCTCCTTTGAATACAGATTGAAAACAGTGTTTCTATTGCTTGTTACCAAAAGAATCTTAACATTAAGCATATGTATTTTGCCAGGAGGAACATTTATTTTCCCACCCTGGAGCTAATAATTATATGTAGAAGGAAACTTTAAGACATATATATTTTCAGTATTTTTAAAGGGAAAAACCAAAGAAATTATTTTAAGGTTTTGAGAAATCCAGGAGAAAAAAACAAGTGATAGAGAATAATGACAAAGGAAAGCAACAGAAAATCTGCAGTATTCTGGATTTGAAGAGCAGTAGGCTTTAAAGATAGTACAAGACTGGAAAGAAAGGAAAGGAAGATAATATATCATTCCAAGAATAAGTAATTTCACTTTTTTCCTTTAAAAGAAACCACCTATGTGGATTATGATATTGTATTTCCATATCTTAAAATTTTTTAAAATTTGAGTAGCTGCTCCTCTTTTTAAAAAAAAATTATTTATTTTTTATTGAAGGATAATTGCTTTACTGAATTTTGTTGTTTTCTGTCAAACCTCAACATGAATCAGCCATATGTATACATATATCCTCTCCCTTTTGAAACTCCCTGCCATCTCCCTCCCCATCCAACCCCTCTAGGTTGCTACAGAACCCCTGTTTGAGTTTCCTGAGCCATACAGCAAATATCTGTTGGCTATCTATTTTACATATGGTAATGTAAGTTTCCACATTATTCTTCCATACATCTTACCCGCTCCTCTCCTCTACCCATGTCCATAAGTCTATTCTCTATGTCTGTTTCTCCATTGCTGCTGTTGCTAAGTCGCTTCAGTCATGTCCGACTCTGTGTGACCCCATAGACAGCAGCCCAACCAGGCTTCCCTGTCCCTGGGATTCTCAAGGCAAGAACACTGGAGTGGGTTGCCATTTCCATCTTCAATGCATGAAAGTGAAGAGTCAAAGTGAAATCGCTCAGTCGTGTCCGACTCTTAGCAACCCCATGGACTGTAGCCCATCAGGCTCCTCCATCCATGGGATTTTCCAGGCAAGAGTACTGGAGTGGGGTGCCATTGCCTTCTCCAGTTTCTCCATTGCTGCCCTGTAAATAAATTCTTCAGTACTATTTTTCTAGATTCTGTATATATGCATTATAATATGATATTTATCTTTCTCTTTCTGACTCCCTTCACTCTGTATAATAGGTTCTAGGTTCACCCACCTCATTAGAACTGACTCAAATGCATTCCTTTTTATGGCTGAGTAATATTCCATTGTGTATATGTACCACCTCTGCTTTATCCATTCATCTGTCGATGGACATCTAGGTTGCTTCCATGTTCTAGCTATTGAAAATAGTGCTGCAATGAACAATGGGATACATGTGTCTTTTTCAGTTTTGGTTTCCTCGGGGTATATGCCTAGGAGTGGGATTGCTGGGTCATATGGTAGTTTTATTCCTTGTTTTTTTTTTTTTAAGAAATCTCCATATCGTCTTCCATAGTGGCTGTATCAACTTACATTCCCACCAACAGTGCAAGAGCATCCCTTTTCTCCACACACTTTCCAGCATTTATTGTTTGTAGACTTTTTGATAATGGCCATTCTGACTGGTGGAGAGGGCAATGGCAACCCACTCCAGTACTCTTGCTTGGAAAATCCCATGGACGGAGGAGCCTGGTGGACTGCAGTCCATGGGGTTCCAAAGAGTCGGACACGACTGAGCGACTTCACTTTCACTTTTCACTTTCATGCATTGGAGAAGGAAATGGCAACCCACTCCAGCGTTCTTGCCTGGAGAATCCCAGGGACGGCGGAGCCTGGTGGGCTGCCGTCTATGGGGTAGCACAGAGTCAGACACGACTGAAGCGACTTAGCATTCTGACTGGTGTGAGGTGATATCTCACTGTAGTTTTGGTTTGCATTTCTCTAATAATGAGCGATGTTGAGCATCGTTTCATATGTTTGTTAGCCATCTATATGCTTTCTTTGGAAAAATGTCTGTTGAGGTCTTTTTCCCACCTTTTGATTGGGTTGTTTGTTTTTCTGGTATTGAATTGTATGAGTTGCTTGTATATTTTGGAAATTAATCCTTTGTCAGTTATTTCATTTGCTATTATTTTCTCCCATTCTGAGGGCTGTCTTTTCACCTTGCTTGTATTTCCTTTGTTGTGCAAAAGCTTTTAAGATTAATCAGGTCCCACTTGTTTACTTTTGTTTTTATTTCTGTTACTTTAGGAGGTGGGTCACAGAGGATATTGCTTTGATTTATTACATTGGTGTTCTGCCTATGTTTTCCTCTAAGAGTTTTATAGTTTCTGGTCTTACATTTAGGTCTTTAATCCATTTTGAGTTTATCTTTGTGTATGGTGTTAGGAAGTGTTCTAATTTCATTCTTTTACATGTAGCTGTCCAGTTTTCCCAGCACCGGTTTTTGAAGAGGCTCTCTTTGCCCCATTATATGTTCTTGCCTCCTCTGTCAAAAATAAGGTACCCATAAATGCATGGGTTTCTATCTTGTTCCATTGGGCTAAATTTCTGTTTTGGGGACAGCGCCATGCTGTTTTGATGAGTGTAGGTTTGTATTATAGTCTGAAGTCAGGAAGGTTGAGTCCTCCAGCTCCATTCTTCTTTCTCAAGACTGCTTTGGCTATTCGGGGCCTCTTTTATGTTTCCATATGAATTGTGAAATCTTTTGTTCTAGTTCTGTGAAAAATATCATTGGTAATTTGATAGGGAAAATTACCTTATGGCAGAAAGTGAAGAGGAACTAAAAAGCCTCTTGATGAAAATGAAAGAGGAGAGTGAAAAAGTTGGCTTAAAGCTCAACATTCAGAAAACTAAGATCATGGCATCTGGTCCCATCACTTCATGGGAAATAGATGGGGAAACAGTGGAAACAGTGTCAGACTATTTTGGGGGGTTCCAAAACCACTGCAGATGGTGATTGCAGCCATGAAATTAAAAGACGCTTACTCTTTGGAAGGAAAGTTACGACCAACCTAGATAGCATATTGAAAAGCAGAGACATTACTTTGCCAACGAAGGTCTGTCTAGTCAAGGCTATGGTTTTCCCAGTGGTCATGTATGGATGTGAGAGTTGGACTGTAAAGAAAACTGAGCGCTGAAGAATCAATGCTTTTAAACTGTGGTGTTGGAGAAGACTCTTGAGAGTCCCTTGGACTGCAAGGAGATCCAACCAGTCCATTCTGAAGGAGATCAGCCCTGGGTGTTCTTTGGAAGGACTGATGCTAAAGCTGAAACTCCAGTACTTTGGCCACCTCATGCAAAGAATTGACTCATTGGAAAAGACTCTGATGCTGGGAGGGATTGGGGCAGGAGGAGAAGGGGTGACAGAGAATGAGATGGCTGCATGGCATCACTGACTCAATGGACATGAGTTTGAGTGAACTCTGGGAGTTGGTGATGGACAGGGAGGCCTGGCATGCTGCAATTCATGGGGTCACAAAGAGTCGGACATGACTGAGTGACTGAACTGAACTGAAATTGATCTGAACTGAATAGGGATCACGTTGAATCTATAGATTGCATTGGGTACCATAGTCATTTTCACAATACTGATTCTTCCTACCCAGGAATATGAAATATCTCTCCATCTGTTTATGTTATCTTTGATTTCTTTCATTTGTGTCTTATAATTTTTTGTGTACAGTTCTTTTGTCTCCTTAGTTTATTCCTAGATATTTAATTCTTTTTGTTGCAGTGGTGAATGGGATTGATTTTTCTGATTTTTCATTGTTAGTATATAGAAATGAAAGTGATTTCTGTGTATTGATTTTGTATCCTGAAACTTTGCTCAATTCACTGATTAGCTCTAGTAATTTTCTGATACCATCTCCAGGGTTTTCTATGTACCGTATCTTGTCATCTGCAGACAGTGAGAGCTTTACTTCTTCTTTTCCAATCTGGATTCCTTTTATTTCTTTTTCTTCTCTGATTGCTGTAGCTAGGACTTCCAGAACTATGTTGAAAAATAGTGGTGAAAGTGGACACCCTTGTCTTGTTCTTGATCTTAGGGGGAATGCTTTCAGTTTTTCACCATTGAGAATAAGGTTTCGTATAGGCTTACTATATATGGCCTTTACTATTGCTGAGGTAGGTTCCTTCTATGCCCATTTTTGGAAGAGTTTTAATCATAAATGGATGTTGAATTTTGTCAAAGGCTTTTTCTGCATCTATTGAGATTATCATATGTTTTTTATCTTTCAATTTGTTAATATGGTATATCACATTGATTGATTTGTGTATATTGAAGAATCCTTGCATCCCTGGAATAAACCCAACTTGATCATGGTGTATGAGCTTTTCGATGTATTGCTGAATTCTGTTTGTTAAAATTTTGTTGAGGATTTTTGCATCTATGTTCATCAGTGATATTGGCATGTAGTTTTCTTTTTTGCTGTTGTCTTTGGTTTTGGTATCAGTGTGATGCTGGCCTTGTAGAACGAGTTTGGAAGTGTTCCTTCCTCTGTTATTTTCTGAAAGAGTTTTAGAAGGAGAGGCATTAGCTCTTCTCTAAATGTTTGATAGAATTCTCCTTTGAAGCCAACTGGTCCTGGGCTTTTGTTTTTTGGGAGATTTTTGATCACAGATTCAATTTCAGTGCTTATAATTGGGTTGTTCATAATTTCTATTTCTTCCTGGGTCAGACTTGGAAGACTGAACTTTTCTAAGATTTTATCCATTTTTCCAGGTTATCCATTTTATTGCCATATAATTGTTTATAATAGTCTCTTATATTCTTTTGTATTTCTGCATTGTCTGTTGTAACCTCTCCTTTTTCATTTCTAATTTTGCTGATCTGATTCTTCTCTCTTTTGTTCTTGATGAGTCTGGCTAAAAGTTTGTCAATTTTGTTTATCTTAAAGAACCAGCTTTTAGTTTGATTAATCTTTATAATTGTTTCTTTCATTTCTTTTCATTTATTTCTGCTCTGATATTTATGACTTCTTTCCTTCTACTAATTTTGGGCTTTTTTGTTCTTCTTTTTCCAGTTGATTTAGATGTAAAGTTCGGTTGTCTATTCTATGTTTTTGTTATTTCTTGAGGTAGGATTGTATTGCTATAAACTTCCCTCTTAGAACTGCTTTTGCTGCATCCCATAGGTTTTGAGTTGTCATATTCTCATTGCCATTTGTTTCTAGAAATTTTTTATTTCCCTTTTGATTTCTTCAGTAACCTGTTGGTTATTTAGAAACGTGTGGCTTAATCTCCATGTGTTTGTGTTTCTTACAGTTTTTTTTTTGTAATTGATATCTTGTCTCATAGCATTGTGGTTGGAGAAGATGCTTGATACAATTTAAATTTTCTTAAATTTACTGAGGTTTGCTTTGTAACCCAAGATGTTGAGAATGTTCCATGTGCACTTGAGAAGAAGGTGTATTCTTCTGCATTTGGATGGAATGTCCTGAATATACCAATGAGATCCATCTCATCTAATGTATCATTTAAGACTTGTGTTTACTTATTAATTTTATGTTTTAATGATTTGTCCACTGGTATGAGTGGGGTGTTAAAGTCTCCTACTCTTAATGTGTTACTGTCAACTTCTCCTTTTATATCTGATAGTGTTTGTCTATGGGATCGCACAGAGTTGGACATGACTGAAGTGACTTAGCATAGCATAGCACAGTATTTGTCTTACGTATTGAGGTTCTCCTATGTTGAGTGCATAGATATTTAGAATTGTTATATCTTCCTCTTAGATTGATCCCTTGATCATTATGTAGTGTTTTCTTCCATATCTCTTGTAATCTTCTTTATTTTAAGGTCTATTTTGTCTGATATGAGGATTGGTACTCCAGCTTTCTTTCGTTTCCCATTTGCATGGAATATATTTTCCATCCTCTCACTTTCAGTCTATATGTGTCTTAGGGTCTGAAGTGGGTTTCTTGTAGACAGTGTATATATGGGTCTTGTTTTTGTATCTATTCAGCCAGTCTGTGGTTTTGGTTGGAGCATTTAATCCATTTACATTTAAATTAATTCTTGTTTATATGTTCCTATTGCCATTTTCTTAATTGTTTGGCATTGATTTTGTAGATCTCTTTCTTCTCTTGCATTTCTTGACTATATAAGTTGCTTTAATATTTGTTGTAAAGCTGATTTGGTGGTACTGAATTCTCTTAACTTTTGCTTGTCTGAAAAGCTTTTATTTCTCCATCAATTTTGAATGAGATCCTTGATGGGTACAGTAATCTTGGTTGTAGATTTTTCCCTTTCAGTACTTTAAATATATTCTGCCATTCCCTTCTGGCCTGCAGAGTTTCTGGAGAAAGAGCAGATGTTAAGCATATGGGGTTTCTCTTGTATGTTATTTGTTGCTTTTCCCCTGCTGCTTTTAATATTCTTTCTTTGTGTTTAGTCTTTGTTAGTTTGATTAGTGTGTGTCTTGGTATGTTTCTCCTTGGGTTTATCCTGTATGGGACTCTTTGTGCCTCTTGGACTTGATTGACTTTTTCCTTTTCCATGTTGGGGAGCTTTTCAATTATAATCTCTTCAAAAGTTTTTTCATACACTTTCCTTTTCTCTTTTTCTTCTGGGACCCCTATAATTCTAATGTTGGTGCATTTGATATTGTTCCAGAGGTGTCTGAGACTATCCTCAGTTCTTTTCATTCTTTTTACTTTATTCTGCTCTTCAGAAGTTATTTCTACCATTTTATCTTCCAGCTCACTGATTCATTCTTCTGTTTCAGATAGTCTGCTATTAATTCTTTCTAGAGTAATTTTAGTTTCAGTAATTGTGTTGTTTGTCTCTGTATGTTTATTTAATTCTTCTAATCTCTGTTAATTGGTTCTTGCATTTTCTCCATTTTGTTTTCAAGGTTTTTGATCATCTTTACTATAATTATTCTGAATTCTTTTTAAGGTAGTTTGCCTATTTCCTCTTTATTTATTTGGAGTTCTGTGTTTCTAGTTTGTTCCTTCCAACCCACTCCAGTATCCTTGCCTGGAAAATCTCATGGACAGAGGAGCCTGGTGGGCTGCAGTCCATGGGGTCGCAAAGAGTCAGGGACAACTGAGCAACTAACACTAACACTAACTCTCTGCCCTTTCATTATTTTTTTTTAAACTTATTGTGTTTCAGGTCTCCTTTTCCCAGGTGTCAAGGTTGAATTTTTTCTTCCTTTTGGATTCTGCCCTCCTAAGGTTGGTCCAGTGGTTTGTGTAAGTTTTGTATAGGGTGAGATTTGTGCTGAGTTTTTGTTTGTTTGTTTGTTTTTCCTTTGATGGGCAAGACTGAGTGAGGTGGTAATCCTGTCTGCTGATGATTGGGTTTGTATTTTTGTTTTGTTTGTTGTTTAGATGAGACGTCCTGCACAGGGTGCTACTTGTGGTTGGGTGATGCTGGATCTTGTATTCAAGTGGTTTCCTTTGTGTGAGTTCTAACTATTTGGTACTCCCTAGGGTTAGTTCTCTAGTAGTTTAGGGTCTTGGAGTCAGTTCACCCACACAAAAGGCTCAGGGCTTGATCTCTGTTCATGAATGAAGATTCCACAGGTGGTTTGTTATGGCATTAAGTGAGATTAAAACAAATATCCAAAAGAGAAACCAAAGATGAACCCCAGACAAATAGCAGTCATGAAATCAGGCAAATAATAATTAAATTGATGGAATATACACATATACATATACACCCATAAGCAAAGTCAAAACAGTCCAACAAAAATAAAGTACAGCAGATTGACCTGGCAAAAAAAGGAAATAAAAAATTATATTTATCAGTTAAGAACAAAACTAACTAGAGCACAAACTGGAAAACAAAAGTAAAGCAAGGTGCCAAGTGGGGAATAAAGCAATGAAAACAAAACTAACAAATATGTTGAGAGGAAAGAAAAGAAAGAAAGAATAGATATAAAAAGTTAAATCAGTTCAGTTCAGTTCAGTCACTCAGTCATGTCAGACTCTTTGTGACCCCATGAATTGCAGCACGCCAGGCCTCCCTGTCCATCACTAACTCCCAGAGTTCCCTCAAACTCATGTCCATCAAGTCGGTGATTCCATCCAGCCATCTCATCCTTTGTCATTCCCTTCTCCTCCTGTCCCCAATCCCTCCCAGCATCAGAGTCTTGAAAAAGTTAAATAGAGGTAGATAAAGAAGCTTTATATACATTAAAGGTTAACTGCAAGGGGAAAAGAAGAGTAGGAAAAGCAAACAAAGGAATAAATGTTGAAAAATAATAATAGGTTTAAAAAATTAAAAATTAAAAAAAAGAGAAAAGGAAAAAAAAAAAAAAGGTAAGCTCCACAGAACTGCAAAAACCCAACATAGAGGCAAAGGTTTATAACAACAATAGAAAATGTGACTGAGCGTAAAAAAACTAAAAAGCTCAAAAGCTTAATTAGATTTCACAGTGCCAATAAAATCGACAACAACAACAGAAGGGGGGGAATCCAAAAGAATCTACAAAACCAGTCAAAACATATGAATAATAAATGTTTTTCTTGAGTCACTGCTGTCAGAAGCCTTTCCCTTGCTGGGAGTCACGGTCCACCTCATCTTCCTAGGATGCCCTCCAGCTCTGTGCTGATCTCTGGACCTGGGGTGGGGGCAGCCCAGATTCTAATCTGGTCCTATGCCTGTGAGTTCTTGCCTCTAATGTCCACAGCTATGAGAACTAGTGCATTTTCTTTTGTGTTTTCCAAAAGAAATTGGAAAAAAGACATTGGAGCTCTCAATGTCTTTTTATATATTCCATAGACACAGAGTCTGCCTAGTTGATTGTGTGGATTTAATCTGCAGTTTGTACAGCTGGTGGGAAGGTTTTGGGTCTTCTTGCTTAGCCACACTGCCCTTGGGTTTCAACTGTGGTTTTATTTCCACCTCTGCATGTGGCTCATCCACTGGGGTTTGCTCCTGAGGCTGCCCTGGAGGACTTGGGTTTGTAAGGGCCAGGTGTGGAGGCGGTGCAACGCTTGGGTCACAGCAGTTCTGGCAGCACCGGGTACTCAGGGGAGTTGGTGGCTAGGGAAGCAGGAAATATAGTGCTCAAGAAGGGTATGGCAACCAGTATTGGCCAATATGCTCTAGTATTCTTGCCTGGAGAATCCCCCTGACAGAGAAGCCTGGCAGGCCACAGTCTACAGGGTTGGAAAGAGTTGGACACCACCAAAGCAACCCTGTGTGCATAGACATAAGACTTTTTTTTCTCTGTGGCAGCTCTCTCCTAGTGAGAGTTGAGTGTGAGCGGTGCAGCTACTAGGCTTGAGGGGATCCTGGTGGCACCAAGTGTGCAGGGACATGGACGGCCTCTGCCGCAGAAGTTATGGCCCTATCAGAGTCTTTTTTTGAGCCTCTTGTAACTGGCAATCAGAAGGCCTCTTTGGCCAGTCTTTCTCCTTAGCTCCACTCGTTCAGGCCCTTAGAGGGTTCCCTTGCCTGGGGTCCTTCTCTTGTTTGGTGCATCAGGCACATACAGGGGCCCCCCTGGTTGGGGTCCTACTCTGTAGATCGGGCACATCAGGCACTTAAAGGTACACCCTGGTTGGAGTCTTACCCTGTAGTTCTGCAATTCAATCACTTAAAGGACACCCTGGGTGGGGTCCTACTCTGTAGTTCAGTGCATCAGGTGTTTGATGGGCCAGCCTCTCTGTTGCTCAGCTGTCAATGCTGGCAGGTAGAGGGAGAGAGGTTATGGTGATAGATCCACCCCCTACATGTGACTCAGCAGTATCCCCTTGCTTCCATGGCTGCCTGGCTTTCCTCCACAGGCATTTCCCACCACAATCTTCTCCCTCACAGCCCCTCGATCTGTCTCTAGAGTCAATAGCAGCCCTTGCCCTAGGATTGCTCCACAATCCCTGAACTACAGCTCCCAGCTGATGTGCCTTCCAGGTATCCTGCTTCCCTGTCTGGGGTATGTATGGCTGTGGCAAGCACTGTCTGATTCTCAATCCATTTAGGCTGCCACAGATCAGCTGTTTCACTCCCAGCCTTAAATGTTTCCTCTCTGATTCAGACAATTGCCCTGATGTGGGGATCAGACCCCTGCTTCAGTTCCCCCACCCGCTGATGGCAGGTCCTGTCCCACTAACACTCCTGATTTTGCCCCTGGTTCCTTCGTCCTACCTAGTTTTGTGTGGTTCTATATATTCTTTTCTGCTGGTCAGGTACTCCTCTCTGCTCTCAGCTGGTGTTCTGCATGCACTTCTGTGTCAGAGGTGTATCCTGATGTATCTGTGGAGAGAGATGCACTCCACGTCCACCTACTCCTCCTCAACCTCTGCTGCTCCTTGTTGTTGTTCAGTTGCTAAGTTATGTCCAACTCTTAGTAACCTGATGGACTGCAACACACCAGGCTTCCCTGTCCTTCACTATCTCCTGGAGTTTGCTCAAACTTACGTTCATTGAGTCAGTGATGCCATCCAACCACCTTATCCTCTGTCGTCCCCTTCTCCTCCTGCCTTCAATCTTTCCCAGGGTCTTTTCCAGTGAATCGGCTGTTCGCATCAGGTGGCCGAAGTATTGGAGCTTCAGCATCAGTCCTTCCAATGAATATTCAGGTTTCATTACCTTTAGGATTGATTGGTTTGATCTCCTTGAAGTCCAAGGGACTCTCAAGAGTCTTCTCCAGCACCACAGTGCAAAAATATCAATTCTTTGGCACTCAGCCTTTTTTATGGTCCAACTCTCACATCCATACATGACTGCTGGAAAAACCATAGCTTTGACCAGATGGACCTTTATCAGGAAAGTAATGTCCCTGCTTTTTAATATGCTGTCTACTTGGTCCTTACCCGATATTTAAATGTTTTTTTAAAAAAGCCTTTCATGTGGCTTCAAATTGACTTAGAATACATTATCACAATAGTTCCTTTTACCCAGGATAATAGCTCTATGCGTTAGTATCTAGAGCTGTTCCTTAACTGGAGGGTAAGATCTGAGCAGAAGAAACCTCACTAAGTTTTCCTTTTTCTTCCTGATAGAAACTGGAAACCCAGTGGCCAATAGGATACCTAATCCTTGGCATCCAGTTGGGATTCTTGCTGCTGCTAAGTCGCTTCAGTCGTGTCCGACTCTGTGCGACCCCATTGACGGTGGCCCACCAGGCTCCCCCATCCCTGGGATTCTCCAGGCAGGAACACTGGAGTGGGTTGCCATTTCCTTCTTCAATGCATGCAAGGGAAAAGGGAAAGTGAAGTCGCTCAGTTGTATCCAGCTCTTCGCGACCCCATGGTCTGCAGCCTACCAGGCTCCTCCGTCCATGGGATTTTCCAGGCAAGAGTACTGGAGTGGGGGTGCCATTGCCTTCTCCAAGTTGGGATTCTTACACACCTGAAATTCAGCAAGGGAATTGGGCTGGCAGGAGTGATTCTGAGAGGGTTTATGATATCATGAAAAGCATAGATTTTAGGGTCCAACAGACCAAAGTTAAAATCTCAAGTAAGAAACTCACAAGCTGTATGACCCTGGACCAGCAAATTAAATGTCTGGGCTATGGAATGGGTTCCTGTGAAGTTTAACGGTATGTCAAGTGCTTGACATAGTGTCTGGCATGCTGCTGCTACTAAGTTGCTTTAGTCGTGTCTGACTCTTTGGGCCATATGGACTGTAGCCTGCCAGGCTCCTCGTCCATGGGATTCTCCAGGCAAGAATACTGGAGTGGGTTGCTGTGCCCTCCTCCAGGGGATCTTCCCAAAGCAGGAATCGAACCCAAGTCTCTTACATCTCCTGCATTGGCAGGTGAATTCTTCAGCACTAGCACCACCTGGGAAATCAAGTATCTGGCATGATTAGTATTCAATAGATAAGGTAGATTAATTATTCCTAGTTGTGATGATGGTTTTTGACTCTTATTCCTTTCCTTGAGACATATCTAGCCTACATATCCTTTGGGGAAGGGTCAGGAATGCAAACAGCTACAGGGTTCAGGCTATGTAGATAACAAAAGATACTTGAAAGTGTTGGCACCATCTTGAGGTCTCAGCAACTAGTCAGCTCTGTCTAATGGTCGCCATGTTGGGGTGCAGACCAAATGTAGCACATCTGATTGTTCTTAAAGGTTATGTTGTGAATTGGGATTTTTACTGGAAACAATATATTTAAATCCTGGCAACTAATTCAAATTTCCACAAAACCATACTATGCATACCAAACAAAAGTTGCCAGTGGGATATATTTGGTTACTAGTTTCCAACCTCTATTTTAGAGCCATGAAAACCATCTGGGGAGAAAATGAAAAAAAAAAAAACTGTATGCTAAACTATAAAGAGAAACTTTGGACAATACTTGGAAATAGGGTGGTCTGACAAAGCCTTGATGAAACCATTTTACATATACGTACTGCCTGAGAGCATGTCTCAAAATGTAAAATATTTTCCCAGTTAAAAAAAAAAAGCACCTGCGTGAGGATACTTAGCTCCTCTAGCCAGGTGGGATCTGACCCACTTCTAAACCTTCATCCCCTCAGCACTTGCCATATATACCTGTCCCAGGGCCCACCTTGGAGATGGAAAAGTTAAGTGGCAGGAGAGCTGTACCCACTTCACCACTGAGTATGTCTTTGCCTTAACTAACCAAATTATATCTTTTACCCAAGCAAAAGTATTCTCGCTATTCCTAGTCAAAAGAAGAAAAAGAAAAACCTTTTACCTCTGGCTCAGCTCTCATAACATCAGGAGTGGAAATGGCTGCACCGATACTGTGTTGCTCAATAAAAGACTGTTGCCTGGATGGATGAATCAAGAAATTAACCATCCTCCTATCAATCAACAGTGATACTGAGGTTTTGGCCATAAAAGCTGAGAATCATCCAATGGGAGGAATTCCTGCCTCACCAGGGGAATCCCAGAGGACAGAGAAAGGACAGCGGTCAAGAAAAGTTCAGAACTTGAGAAAACAAAACACGGGCTATGTGCTTTCATTTTAATGTGACTCTGGCTACTTCTTCCCAAGCTTCCCTCCCCCCTCGTCTTCCCCTGAAGCATCGGTTTGTTTTTTAAAATTACCCACAATTCTGATGGCAAAGACACTAAACAAGTACACAAGGGCGATTGTAAACCTAAGTGCTCACAGGACTAACGAGCCACCAGCCCTTGGCCACTGTGTGATTGCTACAGCTTGCAGGTGCTGTGGGTTTTTACTTGGCATCTCTGTAGGAATGAAAGTGCTGTGCATTAAGTTTTCTAGAATGTTTATTGTTGGCAAAGTTTTCCACTTGTATTTTCTTTTATAGTACAACTATTTTTAAGCGAATGGGACGTTCTGTGATAATTTGGCCATACAGAAGGAAAATTTAGCTGAGGAACCAAAATGCACTTAGTGATGGTGAAAGAAATTAACAAATGAGTAAATAATCCAACTCAAAAGAAAATACTTTAAACTCTTAAAGGTTCTTGAGAAACACACATATGAAAAGCGTTTTCACTTAATATAAATTAAGCACTGGGTCTGGAGCTGGAAGACTTGGCTTCAAGTCTTCTTGACTCTGCCACTTGCAAGTTGGGAGACCTTGGGTAAATCACATGCCATGCACTCTGACACTCTGTGTCCTCAGAAACAGAATGCAGACTCAGTTGGTGACTGCCAAGGTTCTTTGCAAAGCCACTGTTTTGTGATTAGCTTTGTAAAAAGATTCAACATATCTCCTGAGGTCTCTGAATTTGTTTTGGCCTCTGTGTGCTATCTACCATAGATAATTTCTTGTATTTTTCTCTAGATTTTGCAGATTCTTAAAGTGTTCTCTTGGATCACAAGGAGTTAGCCCAAAGCAATAACACTTTGTTCCTTCTTGATCTGAATTCCTTAGGGGCAGTTGAACTCAAGACGCAACAGAAAGGACAGGTGGGATTTATTACACCAATCTTAGTACTTGGGTGGATTTTCCTGATGAGGGGCAAGTGGCCCCTCCTAGGAATGTTTCAAGAGGGTCTCTGGCAACCATGAATATGACAAAATTTGGGTAAAGTTATGTTCATGGTTCAAAATCTGGAAGGTACCTGATTCTTTAAATTGTGTTTTATTAAGGACTTTGGCAATTAAAATAGCTACAACACCTAACTTGATATAGGTTTGGAGGTATGCCAATCAGGTAAAGGATAATTACTTACTAATTGTGTTCAATACTTAGATTTAATCTTTAACATTTAAAAATAATTATATGCAGGTCTTAAGATACTCAATTTCAAAAAAGCTTCCTCAATTCTACTTTTAAGGAAATTTAAAACATTTCTTTTAAACATAAGGCAGAGTTTCAAATCTTTCAAATTTCTGACATACTTAAACCTTGCATTTCAAGTGTTTGGGAATATTAGCATTTTATGGTCCAAAACTTGATAACCATATTAGTTATGCAAAGAGTTGGAGTAATTAGAGTTATGTCTGAAGATCATCTAATTTACTCATAGAATATACTGTAGGAACAAACAATCTCCAGACCTGTTTTCTTTTTTTATTATTATTTTTTTTATTTTATTTTTAAACTTTACATAATTGTATTAGTTTTGCCAAATATCAAAATGAATCTGCCACAGGTATACATGTGTTCCCCATCCTGAACCCTCCTCCCTCCTCCCTCCCCATTCCATCCCTCTGGGTCGTCCCAGTGCACCAGCCCCAAGCATCCAGTATCGTGTATCGAACCTGGACTGGCAACTCGTTTCATACATGATATTTTACATGACCCGTTTTCTAATATACACTGGGGAAAGAAACTACATCACACTGGAGTCCTGATTGATATTTATGGCCTTTGGAAAGTTAGCATTTTGTGAGTTTAATCCTGGGAAGGATCTAATGACTTCAGCACTGAGAGCTCATCCAGAGAATCTGGTTGATATATGAAGAAAACCAACAGTTATCTTGATGGAGAAGGTTCTGGGTAGATCTGAGTCATCTTCTAAGCCATGGTAAATAAAGAGTAGATGGCACAAGGCCTCAGATTCTAAATTACTTCTAGCCTAGTATCATAAAACAAAAAAATTGAGACTCACATAAATGGACTTTGTTTGACAGACTGAAGGAAATGAGAACAAGGCTCAAATAAATTAAAAGATAAAAAAGGCATTTAGGATGAATAATTTGCATGATTTAGAGATGACTCAGTCATTAAGGGACAGCAATAGTCAACAGAGAGATTTATTGATTCGTTGATCATTCCATGCAACAGTCTTACACTGATTAACTCGATGTAAAGAAACTCGATATAAAGATGAGTAAGTAGAATACAGTCTCTGCCAGCTAGGAGGTCTCAATCTTATGGGCTAGTTGGTTATGAAAACTCATATAAGACAAAGGAAATAAGATGAAAAACAGGTGCAGGAGAGGGGAGGGAGTACCAGCTCCCCTGTGGAATCTCACTGTGGGACTGTTGGTGTTGGTAAAGAGGGGACCTGAGACTGCCAAGCCTTCCTACCTGCCCAGAACTGAATAAGAGTGCTCCTTCCAAATGCTCCTTCTTTCAGCAACTAAACAAAAACAAAACCTGCTCCCACTGCATTTTGGACTTAGCTGCACTCCTAGTGTTTAGCATAATGCCCAGCTAATGCTCAATCAGTATTTACTGAATCAATGAGTTAACAGTACTTAATCTCCAGAAGAACTGTACAAAAAAGATCTTCACAACCAAGACAATCATGATGGTGTGATCACTCACCTAGAGCCAGACATCCTGGAATGTGAAGTCAAGTGGGCCTTAGGAAGCATCACTACAAACAAAGCTAGTGGAGGTGATGGAATTCCAGTTGAGCTATTTCAAATCCTAAAAGATGATGCTGTGAAAGTGCTGCACTCAATATGCCAGTGAATTTGGAAAACTCAGCAGTGGCCACAGGACTGGAAAAGGTCAGTTTTCATTCCAATCCCAAAGAAAGGCAATGCCAAAGAATGCTCAAACTACCACACAATTGCACTCATCTCACACGCTAGTAAAGTAATACTCAAAATTCTCCAAGCCAGGCTTCAGCAATACATGAACCGAACTTCCAGATGTTCAAGCTGGTTTTAGAAAAGGCAGAGGAATCAGAGATCAAATTGCCAACATCTGCTGGATCATGGAAAAAGGAAGAGAGTTCCAGAAAAACATCTATTTCTGCTTTATTGACTATGCCAAAGCCTTTGACTGTGTGGATCACAATAAACTGTGGAAAATTCTGAAGGGGATGGCAATACCAGACCACCTGACCTGCCTTTTGAGAAATTTGTATGCAGGACAGGAAGCAACAGTTAGAACTGGTCATGGAACATCAGACTGGTTCCAAATAGGAAAAGGAGTACGTCAAGGCTGTATATTGTCACCCTGCTTATTTAACTTTTATGTAGAGTACATCATGAGAAATGCTGGGCTGGAAGAAGCACAAAATGGAATCAAGATTGCCGGGAGAAATATCAAGAACCTCAGATATGCAGATGACACCACCCTTATGGCAGAAAGTGAAGAGGAACTAAAAAGCCTCTTGCTGAAAATGAAAGAGGAGAGTGAAAAAGTTGGCTTAAAGCTCAATATTCAGAAAACTAAGATCATGGCACCTGGTCCCATCATTTCATGGGAAGTAGATGTGGAAACAGAGGAAACAGTGTCAGACTTTATTTTTCTGGGCTCCAAAATCACTGCAGATGGTAATTGCAGCCATGAAATTAAAAGACGCTTACTCCTTGGAAGGAAAGTTATAACCAACCTAGATAGCATATTCAAAAGCAGAGACATTACTTTGCCAGCAAAGGTCTGTCTAGTCAAGCCTATGGTTTTTCCAGTGGTCATGTATGGATGTGAGAGTTGGACTGTGAGTGCCAAAGAATCAATGCTTTTAAACTGTGGTGTTGGAGAAGGCTCTTGAGAGTCTCTTGGACTGCAAGGAGATCCAACCAGTCCATTCTAAAGGAGATCAGTCCTGGGTGTTCTTTGGAAGGACTGATGCTAAAGCTGAAACTCCAATAGTTTGGCTACCTCATGTGAAGAGTTGACTCATTGGAAAAGACTCTGATGCTGGGAGGGATTGGGGGCAGGAGGAGAAGGGGACGACAGAGGATGAGATAGCTGGATGGCATCACCGACTAGATGGACATGAGTTTGGGTGAACTCCGGGAGTTGGTGATGGACAGGGAGGCCTTGTGTGCTGCAATTCATGGGGTCGCAAAGAGTCGGACACAACTTAGCGACTAAACTGAACTGAAGCATTACTTCCCTCCTCTTTAAAATGGTAATAACATTACCACTTGTTCATATGAGGATTAAAGGTGATAATATATGTTAAATGCTTACATAGTACAGTGCCTGGCACATAGGTATTCAATAAAAATTAGCTCATTACTATTACTAACATGGGCACTATTACCTCTATTTTTGATGAGATGTGAGGCTTAATTAGTCTAATAAATAAGCCTGAGATTACACAGAAAGTAAATTTGGAAGTCAGATTTCAAACTTCAATCTGCTTCAGTCCCAAACTAAAGCTCCTCCTCATGTCTCATGCCGCTGCTGATTATCATTATTTGGGTTTGAGCCTAATCACCCACAGACTGGAAGCTTCTTGAAGACAGGGATTATGACACATACTTTCATATTCACCAAGAGCCTAATTCCAGACCACATGGCAGTCCTATCTTAAAAACTGATTGAACTTATCTGGACTTCAAATGTAAAATGGAATGATTCAACTGCAAGATTTCAAATTCCCTCAGTGAATGCAGTAGCAGAGTTAATACATAATGTAGCTAAATGAATAATGCTTTGTTGAAAATTTACTAAAGAAAGTAAAAGTGTTAGTTGCTCAGTTGTGTCCAACTCTTTGTAACCCCATGGACAGTAGCCCATCAGGCTCCTCTGTCCATGGAATTCTCCAGGGAAGAATACTGGAGTGGGTTGCCATGCCTTCTCCAGGGGATATTCCTGACCCAGGGATCGAACCCAGGTCTCCTGCATTGCAGGCAGATTCTTTACCAGCTGAGCCACTCTAGAAGCTTACTGAAGAAAAGACCTTATCAGATCCAAATATTTCCCTAAAAAAATTTTGAAAGATGTTCAACTTCCAGCCTGATACCACATCCATTCAGTTCAGTTCAGCCACTCAGTAGTGTCTGACTCTTTGAGACCCCATGGACTGCAGCACGCCAGGCTTCCCTATCCATCACCATCTCCTAGAGTTTGCTCCAACTCATGTCCATTGAGTCAGTGATTCCATTCAACCATCTCCTCTGTGTTGTCCCCTTCTCCTCCCACCTTCAATCTTTCCCAGCATCAGGGTCTTTTCCAGTAAGTCAGTTCTTTGCATCAGGTACCCAAAGTATTGGAGTTTCAGCTTCAGCATCAGTCCTTCCAGTGAATACTCAGGACTGATCTCCTTTAGGATGGACTGGCTGGATCTCCTTGGAGTCCAAGGGATCTCAAGAGTCTTCTCCAACACTAGAGTTCAAAAGCATCAATTCTTAGGTGTTCAGCTTTCTTTGTAGTCCAACTCTCACATCCATACGTGACTACTGGAAAAACCATAGCTTTGACTAGATGGACCTTTGTCAGCAAAGTAATTCATTACTTTCATTTAGCATATATTTATTAACAATATATTCTGTGTTGGTTTCCAAAGTAGTTTTACTACCTAGGAAATCTTAGGATTCTAAATGACTTCTTAGAACAATAATAAATGAAGAGGAGACCCACCTAGACTAATGGGTGAGTTTATTAACTCTGTCAAAAAGCAAGATCACTCACTTGAAGCTAACATAGCCTTTAGATTTATAGTGTATAGATTTCTGAATCTTTGAACATTTGAAAAATATTTCTTTGAGATGTAACTCTCATACTCTAAAATCCACCCATTTAAAGTATAAAATTCAATGGCTTTAATATGTTCGTAAATTGTGAAAACATCACTAAAATTTGTTTAGAATATTTTCATCACTCTCAAAAGAAACCCTGAACCATCAGCAGTCACCCCCTATTCTACTCCAAGTTCCAGCTCTAGGCAACCACTAATTCACTTTTTGTTACATATTTTATTATTGCATTTATATGGAATGTCTTGTCTATTCTCACATTCCATATATATGGGATAATAGAATATGGAATTTTTTACAACTGGCTTTTCTCACTTAGCATGTTTTGAAGGTTCATTTATGTTATAATATGTATCAGTATTTCATGAATTTTTGTTGTGGAATAATTCCATAGTATGATTAGATCACATTTCATTTATCCTTTCACCAGTTGATAGGTTGTTTCTGCTTTTTGGCTATTATGAATACTGTTGCTATAAACATGTAAGAACAGGTTTTTTTCTTTTTTGGTGGGTATATGCCTAGGAGTGGAATTGCTGGTTCCCATGGTAATTCTACGCTTAACATTTTGAGGAACTGCCAGGCTGTCTTCCAAAGCAGCTGCATGATTCTGTACCACATTTGAAGAGTCAAACCGCACAGAAAGAGAATGTCTAGTCAATGTGAGTGTTGTGATTATCTTCGTGGAATCTTTTCACAGGTAATAAAGTGATTCTCCAAAGTTAGAAATAGCACAAATAGAAAAACTAGGGCACAGTTTTCCTTTATCTACCATTGCTGCAGAAAGCTGAGGCCATGGGCTCCTTGGGGGGAGGGCTTGAGTTCCACTCACTGCTATGTACCCCAGGGCATAGCCTAATGACCAACAATAATCATTAAATATTTATCGAATGAATAAACAACTTCAAAAAGTGCTATGTGGTTAGGGATAAATTTTGCCCAAAGAGTATGGCCTTTGCCCTTGGCTCCTGGGAGGCACTTTTAAAGCTCTTGTCATTTTCAGACCAATAAGATGTCTTTGTTTGTCTGGGGCCTTGGGCCATGCCAGAGAGTCCAGGCTAGCAGTGTGATTTATGATGAGGGCTTTGGGCCATGTGGTATCAACTCAGGCTCCGGAGGGGCTGGAGATGAAAGAGCTCCATGCATGAGGTCAACCGAGTCTATGTGATGGAGCCTCAATAAAACCTATGGATACCAAGGCTTGGGGGAGTTCCCTGGTTGTCAATAGCCCATGCGTATTGTCACACACTGCTACTGGGAGAAGTAAGTGCCACTCACAACACTCTTCCAGGAAAGGACAAGTAGAAGGTCTGCACTTGAAATCTTCTGGATCCTGCTCTGTGCACCTCTTCCCTTGGCTGATTTTAATCAGTATCCATTGGCTGTAATGCACTGTAACTGAGTATAACATCTTTTAGTGAGTTATATAAATCCTTCTAGTGAATTATCTAACCTGAGAGTAGTCTTGAGGAGCCTCAACTTGAAGTTAGTGTTAGAAGTGAGGGTAATAAGTGGAAATCCAAACTTTGTAGTTACTAACAGTGCTGAAACACTATTAAAGATGATTTGGAAAAATTTAGTATGTTCAGCATTTCTATAAACAAGTGGCCTAAAGAATCATTCATGAGACAAAGTATTATAGGATGAATACATACTCATACTCCAATCAACAAAGTGGCTCAGATGGTAAAAAATCTGTCTGTAATGCAGAAAACTTGGGTTTGAGTCCTGGGTCAAGAAGATCGCCTGGAGAAGGGAATGTCTACCACTTCAGTATTCTTGCCTGGGGAATTCCATGGACAGAGGAGCCTGGAGGGCTACAGTCCATGGGGCCACAAAGAGTAGGAGATGACTAAGTGAACTCACACCTCCACCAGGGCATACTGATACTCTGCTTCATTATTAGAATATCTTCTCAGAGGAAAGGGTAACATATAATAGAAATAATAGGATTCAAATGATAGCTTTGCCTTTTTCAAGTTGTATGACCTTCTATGAGCCTCAATTTTCTCATTTATAAAATGGAAATAATAAAGATATTATAAAGAAATAATAAAGATATCTCCTTAAATTGGCACAAGAATCACATGCAATATGATGCACTCCATGAATTACACAGCATGAAAAATGATAAACGTTGAAAGCTTTTTTTAAGTAATTAGATTCACTCTGCCTTCATCAACTTCACTGAATCTCTTTGGGAAAACAAAATCAATGATTCTATTTTTCCCAGTCCATGCTGAATTTCAAGACAAAACTGAGATGGATATAACTTTCAAAAAATTTTTTATGAAAGCTATGCAAAGAAGGGTTTCCCATCTAAGAAGCTGAATATATCATGATGAAAAAAATTTCTGATATAGCAAAGAAATTCTTTCTATGAGTACAGATGATATATGAATAAAGAACCCAACTGGGGTGGCAGGTAGAAGATATTATGAGAAGAATGAGACCCGATGGAGTGTCACTTTCCCTGTCTCTCGCTGCTGTTGCTAAGTCACTTCAGTCGTGTCCCAATTTGTGTGATCCCATAGATGGCAGCCCACCAGGCTCCCCTGTCCCTGGGATTCTCCAGGCAAGAATACTGGAGTGGGTTGCCATTTCCTTCTCCAATGCATGCATGCATGCTAAGTTACTTCAGTCGTGTCCGACTCTGTGCGACTCTATGGACAGTAGCCCACCAGGCTCCTCTCCTCATGGGATTCTCCAGGCAAGAATACTGGAGGGGGTTTCCATTTCCTTCTCCTCCCTGTCTCTTACCTGATGAAATATAGAAGAGACCTCAAGCAACTTCAAAACACTATACACTGTACACTTGAGTTTTTCCTAAAAGTGACAAACACTCAGGTTGACTTGTTATCTAACTGGCATGTGGTCACAGAAAAGATTACCCTGACAAATTTTTAAACATTCATAAACAGGACTGTGATCATACAAACTTGAGGGAAACACAAGTTTCCATCACAATTAAGAAGACAGAATTAGAGGGAGGAAGAAAGGACAGGTTTCACTGAGTGACTGTCACATGGTAGACAGCATGTTGCACATATTATATCATCTCCTTATCTCTGCCCCAAACCAACCCCTTGCCTTTCTCCTATGTTCTACCCTAATGAACAGCAGCACCATATGTTGCTTAAACTACAAACTAGAAACTCGAGCATAGTCTTCAACTCTCAATTTTTCTCTCCTATTGTATTTCACCAGTCACCAAGTCCAAATGAATCTGTCTCCTGATTTGTGTTAAAATCTCTTCTTTTAATCCAACTAACTTGGAGCCTGTTCTAATCCACTGCCCTCTGTGCAAATAGAGTACTCTTTCTAAAATACACATCTCACTTTATTTTGCATTTGCTTGAATTACTTCACTGGCACTCTTTGGCTCTTAGTATTATACAATCCCAATCTTCTTATAGGTTGTTTAGCTCCTCATGACATAGATCCTGATGTCCAGCCCTTTATTTCTTCAATTCTAGGTGCTAGTTAGGTGTTTCCAGCTACCTCTTCCTCTGAGCATTTCTTGATTCCATGTTTGGTCAAATACCCCTTTGATTTGTCACAGTCTAAATTTATCCCACTGTGGCTCTTACAAATTATTCAAATTATATGTGTGTGTGTGTATAGACATGCATGTATATGAACATATATATATATATATATATATATATATATACACACACATTTGTACTATGTAAAAATAAACAAGGATGTATGCTATTGCAGATTGCATTGTGTCTCCAAGGAAAGATGTGTTGAAATTATAACCCTCAGTGCCTGTGAGTGTGATCTTATTTGGAAATAGTGTCTTGGCAGATGTAATTAAGTTAAAATGAGATCATACTCAATTAGAATGGGCCCTAATCCAATATCACTGATGTCCTTATAAGAAGAGAAAACAGAGACATTGGGAGGAAAGCGCTATGTAAAGAAAGACTGAGACACACAGATCCAGAGGGGAGCTGGCCTTGTGAAGATACAGAGACTGACAGCCACCAGTAGAAGTTAAGAAGAGGCAAAGATAGATTCTACCCAGAGCCTCAGCGGAAGTAGTGCTCTGTACTTCTAGCCTCCAGAATTGTGGGAGAATAAATGTCTTTTTTTTTTTTTTCAAGCCACCCAGTAAAGAAAGCTACCATGTAAAGAAATTTGGGCTTTCTTCTTCTTGAAAGTGACTGATAGAATGCAATTGGAATGCTTCCAGCAGACAAGAAATGAAGTTAAATCTGTATTTTAGAAAGAACACTCCTGTTTTCACTGTAAACTCCTGTTCACAGCCAGGAGAATACAATATAGGGTAATTGTACACTTTCCTGTCCACTTGGTTCATTTCCCCTCTGAGTGTCAGTTCTTTGAGGGTGGGGACTGTGTTTTTTCCCTGTCCATTCATGTATTTCCAGGATCTAGCACAATGCTAGCTCCTAAGTAAATATTTGTTAAATAAACAAACAAATTGAATTTTTCACAATAGCCCTAGAAGGTACCATTCCTGAGAGATGATATTTAATGCTGTAACCTCAGCACCCACCAGACTGTTAGGAGAACAGATATATAATGATCAGAAATTAATTTCTTAAAAGTCAACTAGTAGGTAATAAATAGTTCATCTTTACTGTGTCACGCAAAGGGGAAAAAAAGAGAAGTGATGCATTAAATCTCTGAAGCAATGCCATGCTTCCATGTGGAATTAGATTACAAAACAGAAGGAAAACCAGCCAAGTCCAGGTTTCTGACATCACCACCTTTAGAATAACTGGTAGACATTTGATACTAGTGACTTAGGTCACAGACAGAGATGGAGAAATAATCATTCCATTCAATTCATTTCAAACTACTCACCACAGGAATTATTAAAAATGGAAAGAACTTCTTTGTTAGAACTATGGTTTATTTTTATGTCACCATAGTATAGACATCAAAACTCCATGATCCAAGTTATTGCTTATTTCTTTATTGTATTATTCATTTTACAACAACAGTATATAAGGCATTACTTGAATTCTCCTTTTCCTTTATGAAATGCCTTGTTTTCTGAAACAGGACTGTGCAGTATTATAAATATGCAGATTCATTACAAAAGAGCTGGCTTATAATCACACTTTGTCTTTTGATATATGTAGATTAGACATCAACCGATGAATTTCATTAATTATGAAAATAAAACGCACTCTCTGTATTTGACTTCAAAATAACCTCAAAATTATTTTCAACAGCAGCACATGTTCCATCTGTAAATTTATGCTATTTTTTTTTTCGTATTTAAAACAGAAACTGGCTTTGTGCTTTATAACAAATATAAATGGGGTAATTTGGATAATGAAAATAAATGAATAACAGCAGCACTAATAGAGCTGATCCTATTTGTGATGGCTCATTAACTCTGTACAGGACGCAATTCACTGCTCTGGATCAGGAGTTGATAATGGTGCAATGTGGAGCTATTAGCAAAAGACGGTCGCAATAGGAAATTAACAGAAGGTCTGTTCATTTGCTGGGAAGTCAGGATCCCTTTCAGTATTATAACCACATTAAACCATGTGCTCAAAAAGGCCGTAAAGAAGAAAAAGACAGAAACAACTTGAGGACTACTCCTACCAAAAGCTGCTGCTGCTAAGTCACTTCAGTCGTGTCTGACTCTGTGTGACCCCATAGACGGCAGCCTACCAGGCTCCCAGGCAAGAACACTGGAGTGGGTTGCCATTTCCTCCAATGCATGAAAGTAAAAAGTGAAAGTGAAGTCACTCAGTTGTGTCCAACTCTCAGCGACCCCATGGACTGCAGCCTACCAGGCTCCTCCATCCACGGATTTTCTAGGCAAGAGTACTGGAGTGGGGTGCCATTGCCTTCTCTGACCAAAAGCTAGTACTGCTCAAGCACAGAGTATGCACTTTAATGCATTTGATCACATAATCCTCATATCGTGATATGAACTGCCTTCTATCAGGCAGTTCCAGATATTAGCCTCATTTTGCAGATAAGAAAATCGAGGCTCAAGAACTTGCTCAAAGTCATACATGAATGGGTGGTGGAGCTTAGACTCAAACCCAGGCAGTACAACTTCAGAGCACTTGCTCTTAACAACTCATAGATATCTTGGCTCTGCCTTATCTCCAACTTCATCTAGTTCAGAAGGATAATAAGCAAACAGAAATCCCGGTGTTTCTCAGTCCAAGATGCAAGGTGGGGAGAGACACCAACATGACCACTCCTACTGCAGAAAATGCTCAGATTCTAGGGGGGATGGAAAGGGAAGTGGTTTGAAAAGAGATTCACTAAACCTATTGTTTTCTTGTGTAAACGACCGAATTAAAGCTGGACAAGGTTTTGGCCAGTGGGAGAGGCTGAAGAAATAACACAGAAGGCATAATTTTAAAATGCTGATAAACAGTCATATTCTCTGACCTCTAGCCTGCCATTAAGTAGCTGGTAGATCCTGGGAAAATCATATAACCCAGTGCAGCAATATTTCTCAGGGCTGGGCTAGATAATCTCAACGGCAGTGCTTTCCAAATGCTGGGCTCTGAAGCACTGTTAGTAGCAATTTCTGCACTCTGGATAAAGGATAAAAAATAAGTACAGAGTAGTAAATTTCTCATAAGGCAGACTATATTTAAAGGACCATCCTTCATTTTGAAATCAAGTTCTTACTGCTTTCTTGTTATTAAAATTTCAATTGTGAAATGATGATGGTGATAGTACATTGTAGAAGGTCTCCTTTTCTTCTTTTTTTTTTTAAATTAAATTTTATTTTATTTTTAAACTTTACATAACTGTATTAGATTTGCCAAATATCAAAATGAATCCGCCACAGGTATACATGTGTTCCCCATCCTATGTTCTTAGCAGAAGAAGAAGCAAGTTACTTTATCTCATTCTATAAACTTTTTTTGAATTGTTACAGAGTTCTGAAGTCCCACACAGGGAACCACCACTTTAATACATTTTGCAAGATGTTCAGGGTATTTCACTTTGTCATAGTACTTGGCAGTGTATTAAGCATTTTCACATGAACTATCTCACTCACTGCTCTACAGTTTGCTAGACAATCTTATTTTCCAGAGTAAAAATTGAATTTAGCAAGTGTAAGCAACTTGATCAGCATTACACAGACAGATCATTAAAGAAAATTCAGATTCTAATCTGTGTCTTTTGACTTTAAATCCTGCCTGCTCTTTCATCAGTAAGTGATTCATAAATCTGGCCAAACCACTAGGGTCATAAGGAGAATGTTTTAAAAACATCAAATGGATAAATCTGAATTTCTGGAGGACAGAGCCTAAGAGTTGCATCTTTTAAGAGCTCTCCAAGTGATTCTGGAAGGCAGTCAAGTTTGGGGACCAGTACTCAACATTACACTGCCTCTGTCTACTCAGTTTTACCAGGAGCAATAAGGGGCTTAAGAGTCAGAGCCAGGTATTTCTGATTGAGTCCTATCACCTACTTGAGCCTCGTCCTTCATCTGTGAAAAGAGAATAATGTCATCTAATATGCAGAGCTGTAAAATACATGAAAAGTGCCTAGATGTGGTAGTTACTAAAAATGGCAGATATTTTATTATTATGATTAATATTTATATTACTACTGCTATTAGAATGAATATACTGCCTGATATGATGCTTGATAGTACTGAGTAAGAATAAGGTATCTCTTATAAGGAGCAATGATTCTAACATTTTCCTGAAGCAAATTCACTACAAATATGGAAAACCCCCTCATTTATGACTTTTGGAACTCCCAGCAGGTCTCAGTTTCCTCCTCTGTGAATAGTAATATCTGTAAATTGCTTTTGTCTCTTGAAGTCTAAGTCGCCATAGTTTTATTTGAGTTAAAGTCTCAAATGGTTTTGAGGGAGTGGATTTTTGTTGAGTATTAGACAGGCATAACTGGAATAACTGGTATTTAAAAGTGACAAATGTCTTAGTTATGCTGCTGTTTTCTATCATGGTAAGACGCTCTCCAAAGCTAGATATTTGCTTCTGTGGAGTTTATAATTCATATCTGCCTAGCATCAAAAATATTTGAAGCAGCTTACCAAAAGAAAAAAAAAAAGTGATAATAAAAGACTTCCCTGTGGTCCAGTGGTTAAGAATCCATCTGCCAATGCAAGGGACATGGGTTTGATCCCTGGTCTGGGAATTAAGAACCCATATGTCATGGGGCATCTAAACCCATGTGCCACAACTATTGAACCCACGCACTCTAGAAACCAGTGCTCTGCAACAAGAGAGGCCACATTGCTATGAGACACCTGTGCACCGCAGCTAGAGAATGGCCTCCACCTGCTGCAACTAGAGAAAGCCCATGCCACAGTGAAGACCCAGTGTGGCCAAAAAATAACAAAGTGAGGTCAGAGACAGAGCTGAGCCTTCCCAATAAATGGGGTAAAAATGGAGGAGAAGGGACTATGGGGCAGAGAAGATGATTTTTTCAGGAAACCAGGAGACGTTCTTTATAAAAACTGCATATTTCAGTAAGCATTAACATTTTTGACAGTGTTTTAAAAATTATGAAAAAATTTTTTCTGCATGTTTCTTACCACAAACCACAAATACTAATCACCAATATACAGCTACAGCCTGAATAAAGGAATTTTTTTCTAAGTCAAATGGAATTTATGTATGTCCACTCTTTATAGGAAGCAGTGAGGGCTTTTCTTTCTTTTTTTTTATTATTATTATTTTTTAATTTTATTTTATTTTTAAACTTTACAATATTGTATTAGTTTTGCCAAATATCGAAATGAATACGCCACAGGTATACATGTGTTCCCCATCCTGAACCCTCCTCCCTCCTCCCTCGCCATACCATCCCTCTGGGTTGTCCCAGTGCACCAGCCCCAAGCATCCAGTATCGTGCATCGAACCTGGACTGGCGACTCGTTTCATACATGATATTATACATGTTTCAATGCCATTCTCCAAAATCTCCCCACCCTCACCCTCTCCCACAGAGTCCATAAGACTGATCTATACATCAGTGTCTCTTTTGCTGTCTCGTTCACAGGGTTATTGTTATCATCTTTCTAAATTCCATATATATGCGTTAGTATACTGTATTGGTGTTTTTCTTTCTGGCTTACGTCACTCTGTATAATAGGTTCCAGTTTCATCCACCTCATTAGAACTGATTCAAATGGATTCTTTTTAATGGCTGAGTAATACTCCATTGTGTATATGTACCACAGCTTTCTTATCCATTCATCTGCTGATGGGCATCTAGGTTGCTTCCATGTCCTGGCTATTATAAACAGTGCTGCGATGAACATTGGGGTACACGTGTCTCTTTCCCTTCTGGTTTCCTCAGTGTGTATGCCCAGCAGTGGGAGTGCTGGGTCATAAGGCAGTTCTATTTCCAGTTTTTTAAGGAATCTCCACACTGTTCTCCATGGTGGCTGTACTAGTTTGCATTCCCACCAACAGTGGAAGAGGGTTCCCTTTTCTCCACACCCTCTCCAGCATTTATTGCTTGTAGACTTTTGGATCGCAGCCATTCTGACTGGCGTGAAATGGTACCTCATAGTGGTTTTGATTTGCATTTCTCTGATAATGAGTGATGTTGAGCATCTTTTCATGTGTTTGTTAGCCATCTGTATGTCTTCTTTGGAGAAATGTCTATTTAGTTCTTTGGCCCATTTTCTGATTGGGTCATTTATTTTTCTGGAGTTGAGCTGTAGGAGTTGCTTGTATATTTTTGAGATTAGTTGTTTGTCAGTTGCTTCATTTGCTATTATTTTCTCCCATTCTGAAGGCTGTCTTTTCAAAACCTTGCTAATAGTTTCCTTTGTTGTGCAGAAGCTTTTAAGTTTAATTAGGTCCCATTTGTTTATTTTTGCTTTTATTTCCAATATTCTGGGAGGTGGGTCATAGAGGATCCTGCTGTGATGTATGTCGGAGAGTGTTTTGCCTATGTTCTCCTCTAGGAGTTTTATAGTTTCTGGTCTTACATTTAGGTCTTTAATCCATTTTGAGTTTATTTTTGTGTATGGTGTTAGAAAGTGTTCTAGTTTCATTCTTTTACAAGTGGTTGACCAGTTTTCCCAGCATCACTTGTTAAAGAGATTGTCTTTAATCTATTGTATATTCTTGCCTCCTTTGTCAAAGATAAGGTGTCCATATGTGCGTGGATTTATCTCTGGGCTTTCTATTTTGTTCCATTGATCAATATTTCTGTCTTTGTGCCAGTACCATACTGTCTTGATAACTGTGGCTTTGTAATAGAGCCTGAAGTCAGGCAGGTTGATTCCTCCAGTTCCATTCTTCTTTCTCAAGATCGCTTTGGCTATTCGAGGTGTTTTGTATTTCCATACAAATTGTGAAATTATTTGTTCTAGCTCTGTGAAGAATACTGTTGGTAGCTTGATAGGGATTGCGTTGAATCTATAAATTGCTTTGGGTAGTATACTCATTTTCATTATATTGATTCTTCCAATCCATGAACATGGTGTATTTCTCCATCTATTAGTGTCCTCTTTGATTTCTTTCACCAGTGTTTTATAGTTTTATATATATAGGTCTTTAGTTTCTTTAGGTAGATATATTCCTAAGTATTTTATTCTTTCCATTGCAATGGTGAATGGAATTGTTTCCTTAATTTCTCTTTCTGTTTTCTCATTATTAGTGTATATACTGCATTTAAGTATTCCATCTTTATTTCTCTATCATCATTTTTTTGGTAGATAAACAATTATTTCATCATTTTGACAATGTTGTGTGTGTGTTAATTGCTCAGTTGTATCTGACTCTATGTGACCGAATAGACTTCTCTGTCTATGGGAATTCCCAGGCAAAAATACTGGAGTGCATTGCCATTCCCTTCTGCAGGGGTCTTCCCCACCAAGAGATAATGTTACAATTTTTATCTGCAAAGTTATGCACATTTTTAGGATTGTTATCCACACATTTATAGATTGTTAGCTTCTATCATATTCTTCTCTTATTGGGGTCTCTTTCTATTTCTTCCCTCCTTTTTATAAAATGCAAGTAGGTTTTTTTTTTTTTTTGCAAGTAGGTTTTAATCATGAAAACACATAGGCTATTATGGTAGTGGTAACAAGGATCCAAAATGATATCCCTTATAAATTCGTAATAAAAGCGGTAGTTTTTGATTCCCTGAGCACAATTAATTTGATGTATTTCTTTTTGTTTATAAAAATCTATTCCCCTGCTCTTATCATGGTCAAAATGAAAACTTCTTCCTGGTTTTAGGCATTGTTTCCTTTCTGTTCCTGCTGTCACTGACCTGGTCCAGGTTCATGCTTTTTTTCACCTTGGCTGCTCTAAGAGTCTCTTTTTCAGTTGGTCTCCTTACTTTCAGGGTCCTGTAAGTGGTCCACTTTGAGCATCCTATAACTGTAGCTATACTCAACTTTCTAAAAAGAGCTTGGATTGTCTATTTTCCACCAAAACTCTTTCTTCGCCACCCACTGTTGACCATAATCCTGTCTACCATTCAAGCCACCATGATTTACTCCCCAAATACCTTTCTCGCTTCTTACTGTGTAGCTGGGGATATTCTGGTACTTACTAGTACCTAGATACAATCTGAACTTTACTAACTCCTTTACCCTACTATTGCCTCTAACAAGACAAGTAAAGGAAGAAAAGAATAATAACCGATTACAATTTCCATGTATAAGTCACCATTCTTTTCAGATATTCTGTAATTTACATTTGCCCCCAAATCTAACATGTCACACTTTTAAGAATCTAAGTTGGGGAGGCATATTTACTGTTGCTTCATTTGCCAACATACATGAAGCCAGTTGGCAGGATTAATCTGGAAAGCAAGAGGCCCTACTGAATTTCTATGCAACAAAAACAAATGAAACCTAATTTGCCAGCCTATCTTGTTTATTTTGGTTCATTCATCAGTGTAATATAGTACATACAACTTTGGACTAGATATCAAGGGACCTGAAATTTCTGCCATGACCAACCATAAAACTTGCAGAAAGTCACACAAACTTTCTGGTCCCTCATTTTTTCTCACTGACAAAATGGAAAACTGTCTTGTTTTGTTCAAACAGTATACATACAAAAGAAACTATTATTATTAGTTGCCATTCCCAAACAACACAATCCCTTTTCTGTATCTATTTGGTTTACAATTCTATCATTCCCAAAGCTTTTGCATCTTTCATAATTCCATCTCAACAGAAACTGAGAGTATTAGAGCAAGAAACTAACACCAAATATCACAAATGATATTCAAACATACCGCTTTTTAGGTTGTTGATTAGATCACCTCTTGGGCTTTTCCCAGCTTTAAAGCAGTAAGATTCTATATTCAAATTCATATCTGAAATTCACATGAAACCTTCGGATATGTAAATATCACTCCATCTTGTTACCTAAGAAGTGCTTGGACTTGCCACAATTTCCCTGCCTTATGATTCCAGACCTCATGAAGGCTTAATATGTCTGTGTCCCTCTCACATACACAGAACCTTGTAGGGCATCTCATATCTTTTGTTGTCATTTGCACTATAGTTACTCCTTTTATGTCTAGAGTTAGGTTTTAAAGAAACGTGAGTTTGAAACAACAAATTACTGAAACACATTTTAAGTTTATTCTTATACTGCTAATTGTTATATCTGAAATTCTGAAGACATAAAAATTTCAAACAGTGTCTTCATGGGAGAGGCAAAGATTCTCAAAATGTCTACTTTGTGAAATATAACATTATATGGTGAAGCATAGCACAGAGGACACTGTAGCAACTGCTTGTTCCTGAAACTTGGCTTGTCATCCTAATCCAAAGCATAGACTTTGAAATCAAGACAGCAAACATACTAACTTTCCCTCATCTGACTAACTCCCCACTAAAGTCTTTGGAGTTTAGTCGCTAAGTCATGTCCGACTCTTTGCAGCCCCATGGACTGTAGTCTGCCAGGCTCCTCTGTCCATGGGATTCTCCAGGCAAGAATACTGGAGTGGGTTGCCATTTCCTTCTCCAGGGGATCTTCCCAACCCAGAGACTGATTCTGTGTCTCCTGCAATTTTTTACTGCTGAGCCTCCAGATAAGCACCTCCCCCACTTCCTCCACTAAAGTAAACATTGATAAATTTACACCAAAAATCAAACCTCTTTGCTATCTCCATTTAAAAGATTTTTCTGGCTGAAATTTCGACCTGAAAGTTGGCACTGGCATGCCTTTTCCTACAGTTGTCTAAATTTTCAATAAAATTGTAGTCATGATAAAGAAACAACAAATTCTCCTACAGTATACTTGGAGATTTTAGAAGAAATCTTACCTAAGAAACTCTGAAGCTACAAGTTAATGAAAGTTGATGCCTCCAAATACAGATACACATACACGCACATGCGTGCGCGTGCACACACACACACCATTATTTCAGGAACAACCAAAGTAGAGGTAACTTCAAAATCTAGTACAAAAGTGATACAAAATATTGAAGAAATTTTATTCTTCTATATTCAAGTGAGACATCAGGAAAGAAAAACTCTAGCTCACTTTTCCTTAACATAAAATAAAGCTCTTAAAGTTTTAACTGATGTTGAACCTCAATTTTCCAATGGGTCATCATTTATCAACTCTAGAAAAAGTAACACTTATTCAGATAGCAGGACTACACAAAAGCTATTGACATAAATCCCTCCAGAAAAATAGAATGCAAAGAAGCTGGCACTTACTTGGCACAAACCACTGATGCACATATCCAAAGATTCTGTGTAGCAACGAGTCCCATCTAAGACTTTAGGTGCAAGTTCAACAACCAGGGCTGTTCCTTTGGCCTGACACTTGAGGGAACATGGGTTGTCAGGGTCATTAGACACAGGAAGCCATTCATAAAACTGGCCATGGTATTTGACATCATTATGAGCTGAGCACTGTTGTGCTCGGAAATCACCTGCTTCTGGCGGACAGTCCTGGAGAAGAAAAAGAAGAGTGGGAGAAGCATAGGTTAAAAGAAAAGCTCAAACAGAAACCTAGAGCAGAAGAATGCTCCAAGTCATAGGAAACAAAGTAAATGTTCTATCACTACAGATGGATCCTCTCATACCATCTGAAAGGTCATATGATTATTTGGCTCTCAAAATGTAGAAATTTGAGAAAGTCATCAGCTTGAAGTATATTTTCAGATAGAAGTAAAATGGGAAAGAAACCAGCTTGAAATAGATCTGATGGATACTAGCCCACCAGGCTCCATTGTCCAGGGGATTTTCCAGGCAAGAATACTGAAATGGGCTGTCATTTCCTACTCCTGGGGATCTTCCTGACCCAGGGATCAAAGCTGTGTCTTCTGCATTGCAGATAGATACTTTAGCAGAGCCAACACCTGATTACTTCGTTATCCTTTTTAAGAGTTCTCTTTAACAAGGTTTTTTCCTCTGAAAATCTATTTACATGTAAATAAGCATTGGGAGAATTGCATTGTGTTATTTTACAAAATGAACACTATCTCTTTTCTCAAATTTCAGTGTTACTGCAAGCATGCTAAGTTACTTCTGCTGCTGCTGCTAAGTCGCTTCAGTCGTCTCCGACTCTGTGCGACCCCATGGACTACAGCCTACCAGGCTCCTCCATCCATGGGATTTTCCAGGCAAGAGTACTGGAGCGGGGTGCCATTGCCTTCTTCAAAGTTGCTTCAGTTGTGTCTAAATCTTTCCTACCGTATGAGCTATAGCCAGCCCACTGGGCTCCTCCGTCCATGGGATTCTCAGGCAAGAACACTGGAGTGGGTTGCCATGCCCTCCTCCAGGGGATGTTCCCAATCCAGGGATCAAACCCACGTCTCTTACATCTCCTGTGTTGGCAAGTGGGTTCTTTACCACTAGTGCTCATTACTACTAAGCAGCATATAAGGGTCTAATATTTCAGAAGGCATAACATCTTTCTAGGCCAAACTGGGTGTAAACAACTAAAGACTTATTTCAGATGATATTAAATTAGCTCAAAATACAATATAAATTCTGAAAGGCATTTCATTGTTAGTATCATATACATTTTGAGAGTGAATAAGATATAGAATTAAAGAAAAAAGATAATTTTTATTGTATTTTACAGATACATAAGTACTCAATAAGGCTTAAGTGATTATGAATATTGTATGAAAAAAAGTTAATGGTCATTAAACAAGTCAGTATGTGTGTGTCGTACTTTGTTGTGATAGGTAATCAGTTGCGAGAAATAAAACAAAATCCACAATCTGCAATCCTACGCTATAAGTCACAAAACAGTAGATTGTATGATGTAGCACAAGTTCTCTAAACTTAAATGTTTTAATACCAGCTCCTTTCAGACCCATGTATTCCAAGATAAGAGCATAAACTAATTTAATATTTATTATTCATGAACTTATGTTCCAAAGACAATATCACAACTTGCCCAGTTTACAAATCCTACCATTCTCCAACTAGACTTCATTAATTAGCTTCCATCCTGAAACAACCCCATGACTAACTATGACCCCCAAACTCTGCACATCTTCTTCCCTAAATTACCCACTTGAGAAATTACAGAATGTCAAGGTGCTCTTCCCCCTTGTTTAGCAAGTTTAATAAAATCAGCTTTAAAAAATTAACATATTTCCCAGGTGGCTGCTGTATGGGTGGCTTCCATGGTTGAACTGAGAGTGTAATTAATAATTTTTAAGTAAAGCATTTTCAGTTGCATAATACCTGTCACTCTAAGAATCACTTAATTACTCTGCAGTATAGAAGAAATGTGGTCTGTGGACGGACTAACACCTAAAAAAGATGTTCTTTTCATTATAGGGGACTGGAATGCAATAATAGGAAGTCAAGAAACACCTGGAGTAACAGGCAAATTTGACCTTGGAGTACAGAATGAAGCAGGGCAAAGGCTAAGAGTTTTGCCAAGAGAACGCACTGGAAATAACAAACACCCTCTACCAACAACACAAGAGAAAACTCTACACATGGACATCACCAGATGGTCAACACTGAAATGAGATTGATTATATTCTTTGCAGCCAAAGTTGGAGAAGCTCTATACAGTCAGCAAAAACAAGGCCAGGAGCGGACTGTGGCTCAGATCATGAACAACTTTTGCCAAATTCAAACTTAAATTGAAGAAAGTGGGGAAAACCACTAGATCATCCAGGTATAACCTAAATCAAATCCCTTACAATTATACAGCGGAAGTGAGAAATAGATTTAAGGGACTAGATCTGATAGAGTGACTGATGAACTATGGACGGAGGTTCGTGACATTGTACAGGAGACAGGGATCAAGACCATCCCCAAGAAAAAGAAATGCAAAAAAGCAAAATGGCTGTCTGGGGAGGCCTTCCAAATAGCTGTGAGAAGAAGAGAAGCGAAAAGCAAAGGAGAGAAGGAAAGATATGCCCATTTGAATGCAGAGTTCCAAAGAATAGCAAGGAGAGATATAAGAAAGCCTTCCTTGGTGATCAGTGCAAAGAAATAGAGGAAAACAATAAAATGGGAAAGACTAGAGATCTCTTCAAAAAAATTAGAGATACCAAGGGAACATTTCATGCAAAGATGGGCTTGATAAAGGACAGAAATGGTATGGACCTAACAGAAGCAGAAGATATTCAGAAGAGGTGGCAACAATACACAGAAGAACTGTATAAAAGAGATCTTCATGACCCAGATAATCACGATGGTGTGATCACTCACCTAGAGCCAGACATCCTAGAATGTGAAGTCAAGTGGGACTTAGGAAGCAACACTACGAACAAAGCTAGTGGAGGTGATGGAATTCCAGTTGAGCTATTTCAAATCCTGAAAGATGATGCTGTGAAAGTGCTGCACTCGATATGGCAGCAAATTTGGAAAACTCAGCAGTGGCCACAGGACTGGAAAAGGTCAGTTTTCATTCCAATCCCAAAGAAAGGGAATGCCAAAGAATGCTCAAACTACTGCACAATTGCAGTCATCTCACACGCTAGCAAAGTAATACTCAAAATTCTCCAAGCCAGGCTTCAGCAATACATGAACCGTGAACTTCCAGATGTTCAAGCTGGATTTAGAAAAGGCAGAGGAATCAGAGATCAAATTGCCAATATCCGCTGGATCATAGAAAAAAGAAGAGAGTTCCAGAAAAACATCTGTTTCTGCTTTATTGACTATGCCAAAGCCTTTGACTGTGTGGATCACAATAAACTGTGGATAATTCTGAAAGAGATGGGAATACCAGACCACCGAACCTGCCTCTTGAGAAACCTATATGCAGGTCAGAAAGCAACAGTTAGAACTGGACATGGGACAACAGACTGGTTCCAAATTGGGAAAGGAGTATGTCAAGACTGTATATTGTCACCCTGCTTATTTAACTTATATGCAGAGTACATCATGAGAAACGCTGGGCTGGATGAAGCACAAGCTGGAATCAAGATTTCCAGGAGAAATATCAATAACCTCAGATATGCAGATGACACCATCCTTATGGCAGAAAGTGAAGAGGAACTAAAGAGCCTTTTGATGAAAGTGAAATAGGAGAGTGAAAAGTTGACTTAAAGCTCAACATTCAGAAAACTAAGATCATTGCATCTGGTCCCATCACTTCATGGGAAATAGATGGGGAAACAGTGGAAACAGTGGCAGATTATTTTTTGGGGGGCTCCAAAATCACTGCAGATGGTGACTGCAGCCATGAAATTAAAAGATGCTTACTCCTTGGAAGGAAAGTTATGACCAACCTAGACAACATATTAAGAAGCAGAGACATTATTTTGCCAACAAAGGTCTGTCTAGTCAATGCTATGGTTTTTCCAGTAGTCATCTATGAATGTGAGACTTGGACTATAAAGAAAGCTGAGCACCTAAGAATTGATGCCTTTGAATTGTGGTGTAGGAGAAGACTCTTGAGAGTCCCTTGGACTGCAAAGAGATCCAACCAGTCCATCCTAAAGGAGATCAGTCCTGAGTGCTCACTGGAAGGACTGATGTTAAAGCTAAAATGCCAATACTTTAGCCACCTGATACAAAGAGCTGACTTTTGAAAAGACCCTGATGCTGGGAAAGATTGAGGGCAGGAGGAGAAGGGGACGACAGAGGATTAGATGGTTGGATGGCATCACTGACTCAATGGATATGAATTTGAGTAAACTCTGGGAGTTGATGATGGACAGGGAGGCCTGGTGTGTTGTGGTCCATGGGGTTGCAAAGACTCGGACATGACTGAGCGACTCAACTGGACTGAATAGAAGAAATACTGATAAAGTGGAACATCAAGCAAGCTGTTTAGAGTGGTCCCCAACCCCATTATAACTGCTCTTACTTTCTTTTAATAAATGAATGTGAATCAGCCATAAGGGGATTTCAAGTTCAGATTCTATCACCTCTGCATTAAGTAATAAGGGTAATATATAGTTAAGAGACCTCTTAATATAAAACTGAGATACTTTTATGCATTTATCCAATTTTAAGAAAAGAATGTCAATTACATTTTAAAATTGCAGTTACATCACCTTAGTACAGACATAAAACTATAGAGTCTTATGAATCCCTCTTGCTCAACAAAATGTCCTGAGTGTTCCCATCTTTACTAAAATAAATAAGTGTGAAAGTCAGTCAAAGGTAAAATTTTAAAAAGTGAAGTTAAATTATTAAGACTTCTAGGTTTTCTTTTCTGTGACAAAAGTAGACATATTTAAACATATCACAGAAAATCAACAAGCAGACAGATGTTCATGTTCTCAATTCACCCATATCTACTAGCTCCAAGAACACCTGCTACAGGTTTTATAAACTTTCACAACTAGAGAAATATCTCTGAGAATAATAATATTTGTGAACACCTTTACTCACTTTAATCGCTACGGTCTTTCCTCCTGCCCCTACTTCTGTGGGGTGGGAAAATATATTTTGCTAAATTGCGAATGCGCTTAAAACCTGGAGTTCAGAATTGGAAACTGAACTTGAACCTTTTTAACGTTTGAGTTTATTTGTACTTGGCAAAATGCAACTTCCTGTTTTAAGAAAAAGGACTTAAGAGGATTTATAAAACAGGTTCAGAAAGCTTCTTGGACATCAAATAGCTCTTACAAAATAACATTTTGATGATTTAAGTGTAAATGAATCAGAAACATATGAATCAAATTTCCCTTGAAATACACATGTTTAAAAATTAAGGGAAGAAAGATTTGGCAAAAGCTTCTTTTGTTGAACCCAAAACATCTCAAGCATAGTTCAAGACATTCACTGAACCCCTGAAGCATCTGGAATCACCCAGCTGCAGGAGTGGAAACTCAAGCAAAGTCATCATGGTTTCTTGTCCCATAGTATCATAATAATAATTACAACAAAATAACTCTGACTTGTATAGAGATTCATCATGTACATCATTTTTAGTTCTGAATTATAGTTTGATCCATGAAACCACTATAATTTCCGATCCTCCTAAAAGTCAGATTTAGAAACTGATGCCCTAACTGCTTTGACATCCTATCCTGGGCATTATCTTTGAAATATCTCATAGGTAGTAATGATGAAGACAAAATTGCTGAAGTCTAGTAGCTATTTGAACTAAATATATCCCTCACCAAGAACCTGGCAAAAAGCATGGTGTGGAAAGGATGCTCTGGACTACCAGCTTTCAAATAGAGACACCATCCAGTAGAATAGAGTGGGAGAATGCAGAAGAACACATTTTTTGGCCTTTCCCATTAACTATAATGCCTGAATGTTGGCAACTGTGTCAGGCTACTGAGCTAGAACTTCCTCACCCTGAAAGAAAAATATTTTATTTAACATAGTCGGATGATCCCATGAATCACTGCATTTAGCCACTTAATATATTTTTCACTCCAAGTTTTAAGCACTCAATTCTAACCACATCAGGGTTTTTTTTTTCTTTAAAAGCACAAAAATACAAACTGACCTTTAATGTGCTTCCATTATAATTCATAAAGTCCGTGGAGTTCTGCCATATATAAATTCAATTCAAAACATTTTCTGGTTAATCAACTAGCCAGTGGGGAAGATAAGATGGATCCCAGATGTCCCCTGTTGATGACAGGTGGATCATATTACCCTGTGGGACAAGACAGGGTAAGGCTTCCCAGGGTTGATTCACTGGGCGAAATGTGGATGATTACAGAGCAGGAGCTAAGGTGGCAACATCAGAAAGGCCTTTAAAATGGTTTTGAAAAAAATATACAGACTACAGATTTAGGGTCAGGAAAAACATGACTTTTTATTTTTTCTCTTTTTAAAGATGACATTTACCTTCCTGAGGGATAGCCTTCTGTTTTGCCTCTATCCTTAAATATTCGGTGGTTGGCCTTTTCTGCTAATGTTGCTGTTTAATTTAAAGTATTACATGAGTGGCATGATATAAATGCCATATTCTGATTCCATGGTATTATATATAAGTGAAAGAAAGTGTTAGTTGCTCAGTTGTGTCCAACTCTTCACGACCCCATGGAGTGTAGCCGGCCAGGCTCTTCTGCCCATGGGATTTCTCCAGGCAAGGATACTGGAGTGGGTTGCCATTCCCTTCTCCAGGGGATCTTTACGGCCCAGGGATTGAACCCGGATCTCTTGCATTGCAGGCAGATTCTTTACCATCTGAGCCACCAGGGAAGCTTGTTATTCATAAAGTCAATATTTATACCTGAAAGTATCAAGAAAATCCTGGAAATTATATTGCAGGTGACTACATGGACTTAATAACTGAAGAAATTGATCCTTCTCACTGCAATCCCCTACCTTGAAATATTCCTCAGAATATTGGATCTTCCCTCCATCCTGCCCTAATCACTTACCCTCCAGAAAAGATACTGTGCAAGAAAACTATCATTGCTTAATAAGGCATCTCCCCTATCCTTTGGACTTCCATCATAGCTCAGTGGGTAAAGAATCTGCCTGCAATGCAGGAGACCTGGATTTGATTCCTGGGTTGGGAAGATCCCCTGGAGAAGGAAATGGCAACCCACTCCAGTATTCTTGCCTGGAGAATCCCATGGACAGAAGAGCTTGGCAGGCTACAGTCCATGGGATCACAAGAGTCGCACATGACTTAGCGACTAAACCACCACCACCATGCTATCCTCTAGAAATTTTGGATTGCTACTCTATGATGAAAAGGTATATAGAAATTCATCAACTACTTGATGACTTTAGAAAAATTTTAGTAGTTCTGAGTTTTACCCTGAAAACATTAGGAAAATTCAATGTACAGATGGTAAAATGGGAAAAAAATTACTGTAAAAGATTCCTCTACATAAAATAGATGGAAGTTCAGAAAAATATACCCGTTTAAGTTCTCAAATCTCTTAGCACCCTTAAGCAGACACCTTTCCTTAAAAATACATTTGGCTGTATTACTTGGCTTTCTGTCTCTTTTACTTGAAGTTAAGCTAAAACTACTAAACAGTAATTATCCACTGATGCTATCCAATCTAATATGATATTTTGTGCTCAGAAACATAATTAATGTTTCAGTTTCTATTTCCAACTCAGACTCCCCTCTCCTGTATATATGAGTTTCCAATGCCAGACTCATATATACAACTGCTTCCTCACCACCTGCATGTCTAAGACATCACAAATTCATGTCCAAAGCCAAATCCCAGATTCCCCTCGCCCCCCACCCCCAAACCTGTTTCCTCTTCAGCCTTTATTATACCAGTCAATGTCGACTCCATCCTTTACAGGCCCCATATCTTAGAGCAGTGGTTCTTACATTTGAGTGTACATTAGAATCATTTGGAAGGCTTGATCAAAATGCCAGATTAGTGACTTCCCTGGTAGCTCAGTGGTTGGGACTCTATGCTTCCCACTTCAGGGAAATGCAATCCCTGGTCTGGGAACTAGGATCTCACATGCCACGTGGTGAAGCCAAAAATAAATAAATAAATAGATGACTGCTGCTACTGCTACCGCTAAGTCACTTCGGTCGTGTCCAACTCTGTGCGACCCCGTAGATGGAGTGGGTTGCCATTTCCTTCTCCAATGCATGAAAGTGAAAAGTGAAAGTGAAGTCGCTCAGTCGTGTCCGACTCTTTGCGACCCCATGGACTGCGGCCTACCAGACTCCTCCGCCCATGGGATTTTCTAGGCAAGAGTACTGGAGTGGGGTGCTAATGCCTTCTCTGAAATAGATAAGTAAATTTTAAAAACTCAGATTATTAGAGCTCCACCCTCCAGAATTTCTGAGTCAATAGATTTGGAGGGGAGGAGGGGGTAAAAGAATTTATGTTTTTAACAGGTTCTCCAGTGATGCTGATATTTTGTTGATTTAGTGACCACACTTTGAGAACCACTGCCTTGGAATAATCCTTGACTCCCACATCTAATCTGTCAGGAAAGGCTGGTTCTATCCACAGAAGTATACAAAAGCTGACCACAATCTCAGCCAAGCCACCATCATGTCTTTCTAGCATTATTAAATAGTCTCCTCACTGATCTTCCTTCTACCACTGTTGCTCTCCAAGAGACTGCTGTCAGAGCAGCCAGAATGATCTTATTAAAGCAGAAAGCAGATTGTGTCATACTCTGCTATGATACTGTAATGGTCTTCACTCAGATTAAAAGCCAAAACCCTCATCACAGACAGAGGTAAGGGTCTGGCCCCATCATCTCATATTGTCTTCCTTTTTCCCTAGGCTCCAGCCACACTGGATTCCCATTACACCTTGAACGCTCCGAGAATACACTTATTACACGACACATTCGCTGTTGCCTGGAATTTTCTTTGCTCAGATTCCAAGTGTCTAATTAACCTCAACCTCTATCAAGTCTTTGCTCAAATATTACCTTCTCAGTGAGACCTACCCTGACTTTTCTAAGCAAAATTGCAATTCCCACTACTTTTTATCCTCTCAACTTTTCTTTTTTCCCCCATCACACTTAATGACCTTCAAGTACATCGCATAATTTATTATGCCTACTTATATTTTATTTTGGTCTCTTCCTTTCCACTAATGTATGAGCTCCAGGAGGATGAAGACCCTTGACTATATGGCTTTCTTGGTGTTATGTACCAGTACTCAAATATTTTTTAGAATGAATGACTAACACATTGATTAAATGAAACACATGTCTTTCATCGTAGAAAATCCTATTCTGTTTTCTTAAAATCTTGAAGGAAATCTAAATCTTGATAGCTTCCTAGTCAGGGAATCTTACAAAACCTTGTTGAATAATCTGTTTTTTCTTCTTTAAAATACAGATCTATAAAAATACTTTTCATTTCAGACAGGAGGAAAAGTGAGTAGGAATTCTTGCTTATTTTCTGAATAGGCAGACGGATATTTCCTTCTCCATGTAAACAAATTTAACAAGGCAATATTAAGAAACATGAAATGTGGTGAAATAATTTCTTATTCCATAAATAGCTGGACATTTATAAATTTTATATAGCACTCAGTGTTACAGGCATGCACTATAGAGCACTAATGTTAAGATATCAAACTTTATCCCCCCATTTTGGCCACCTGCTTATTATACTCACATCAACATCATCATCAAAAGTATTTATTTGTTCAAGACTGCTAGCTGCTATGAAAAATGAAATTTAACAGACATAGTCCCTGCCCTGTCTAGACAGTCTGTATGCAGACAATTCTATTATATTTCAAGCACATAATATTTAAATATCAAACACATCACTATGAGTGCAAAGAACAGAAAATGGGGTCGATTTTGGAGGGTGGTGCCACAGTAGGAAAAGGCCACTCTTGGCTCATTCTTCTTCCTATTTGAAAAAACCAAGAGACATCCTTGGGATACTATGTTTTCATGTATACGTGACGCATTTAAGAGTCCTTTGGTTTGTTCTCTTTTTTCCTGGTATAAAAGACTTACAGATTTTCTTATTTTCCTGCCAAACCATCAATGCTTCTGGAAAAGAACGTATAGGAAATCAGTGCCTATGAAAATTAATCATTATCCATTTTAACACCATACTATGGATCAGGTTCGGACCCAATAATATCTTTACCGATTTGTGATTCTATAAACTAATATGGAACTCTTGAGCTTATTCAAGCTTTGGGTCTGTCCTACTCTGAGCCCACTTAAGTGAATGCTGGTTACAGGTATATTAAACAGTTCTAAACTACTCCAAATGTGTTTATCCTGGTCCAGACATAAGAGAGTCAAAATGTATGACATAATAAATCATTAACCCCACCCTAGTTACTCGATTAGAGCTTATTATCTGAAAACAAATGCTCTGCTTGGCTAGTTTTTAATGTCTCTAGGCATTTGAGAGCTGAACTAAGTAAAAACATTTCAAACATTTCATTTTTAAAGTTCAGATTTTTTTCTCCCCATGGGTAGCTTTTATTGTGCATTTTTCCTTTTCCCCTCTTTTGAGCAATATAGACTTTTGGAATCCAGTTTCCTAGAGGTATTTGTAGGACTGGTTTTTGTTTGTCATATTAGACTCTTAAATTCTCTCAGTTTTGAAAATATTCATTCCTTGAGGGCTTTTATTATTTTTAGTCCCTTTCTCTGAAATAGCTCCAATTTATTACTATCTTTTCTTAAATCAGCTTTTCTAACTTTTCACTATATTTTGTCTAAAATAAATACTCTCCTCTCTCCCCAAATTAACATATTTAAAGTGATCATCAGTAATCATTCTTGGAACATGGCATACAATTTCATTTTAAAGGCCTACAAGTCTACAAGTTTTTTCTTGTTTGTTTTCAGAGTGTATTTACCAAAATATTTGTGGTGGAGAGTAGGGTTAGAGGAAAGACTCCTATAAAGGAAACATTTTAGCATGTAAATACTTAAGCTGTTACAACTACTGGGGCCTGTTGTACAGAAGTTCATTATGTTTCTATTTATAAGTGGAAACCAGTCAATCCTAAAGGAAGTCAGTCCTGAATATTCACTGGAAGGACTGAAGCTGAAGCTCCAACACTTTGGCCACCTGATGCAAAAAAAGTGACTCATTGGAAAAGACCCTGATACTGGAAAAGATCGAAGGCAGGAGGAGAGGGGACGACCGAGGATGAGATGGTTGAATGGCATCGATGACTCGATGGACATGAGTTTGAGAAACTTGATGATGGACAGGGAAACCTGGCGTGGTGCAGTCCTTGGGGTTGCAAAGAGTCGGACATGACTGAGTGACTGAATTGACCTGAACTGAAAGGTAATAAAGCTTGATGCATGACCAAAGAGCAAATATGAAGGCAGAAGACTGAAGTTGTCTTCTGGTGTTTATGCCAGTTGCTTAAAGAAAACTGGAAAAAGATTCCATCCAGAGCAATTCAAAGATAAATAAAGGTATACCCTACTGATCCAAAGTTTGCTTTACGTCATTTTGCTTTTATAAAAGATGGTACATATGTTGTTTAGTTGCTAAGTCATCTCCGACTCTTTGCAACCCCATGAACTGCAGCACCACTCTAGGTTTCCCCGTCCTTCACTATCTCCCTGGGTTTGCTCATATTCATGTTCATGGGGTCAGTGATGCCATCCACCATCTCATCCTCTGTTGCCTCTGTTTTCGCTAACTAAAAGAAACCTGAAGAGGATTTTTTGCTTTTACGAGAAAAGGTGAAAAGCGAAAATAGCGTTCAGTGTTTATTTGGCAGTGAGTCTAGACACCCACTCCAAGCAGGAAGTGGCACTGTCTTTTCCAGGGAACTACACTGAGCATCAAGCCTATATTTGACTGTGACTGTGAGCGTCCATGCTTTATCTGTATTCTGTGCATCTGTTAGCGAGATGTGTCCTGAGGTAAATGCTTATTCATTTTATGCCATTTCAACTTAGAAAAGGTTTCACAGTCATGCTCCACTTTTGGACAGGGGGCACACATTAGACAATTCAGAGACTATTCTCTTCTGTTCTCTACCTCCCAGTCTATATAACAAAGTGTCCAGTGTTGCCTGCAAGCTTAGCTTTTTTCAGTTATCACTGAATCCTGACAGCTGTCTGTTTTCCTGGCACTGTATCTAACCAAAGTTCTTTTTTGGAGCTATGTAATACAGTACCATGAATACTTCTTGAAATACCTCTGTACTTGAGTACTTGAAATACTTCTAGGCACTCTTTAGGTAAGTTTTTCTAGCACACAATTTAAGGTTCCTATGTTAGTTTGTACAAAGCTGACATCAACCTGCTATTTGAATTCTTATCCAGTCAGTTCACTCAAGTTTATATTAGGAGCGGAGCTGCTTCCCAATTTGGAAAATGTTCCAGATCCACAGGTAGAAGAGACAGATCTCTCTTCTCCTATCAGTTGAATGGAATAGCGCCTCTTCTCAGCCAGATTCCTCTTTGGATGGTAGGTTCTAACTCTGATTATGAGAATACAAGAAATCCTGGCAAGAGACAAGATGCTCTCTTGTATCATATATTCCAAAGAGAGGAAATCAGATGTCCTTAGATGGTCCATGGTACCAGTGAATATTAGCTGGGTCTTTCCTTACAGTCTGTGAAATGAGGGGAAAGAGTAGAATTCCCATGGATAAGATGATCAAGAGTTTAATGACTTTCTTTCTCTTCCTTCCCTTGTCTCTTTCCAACTTCTAGATCAGAATTCCAGTTCTAGAAACCCAAATTCATGATTTACTATATAAACTGATCCTTTAAAAGAAGTATCCTCAGTTGGCTAGAAGCTTCATCATGGATAAGGTGACAATACTTTCTATACCAAACGTTAGAATTCATGCTTGATAAATTTGAGGATACTTATGGCTCAGATGGTAAAGAATCTGCCTGCAATTCAGGAGAGCTGGGTTCAATCCCTGGGTTAGGAAGATCCCCTGGAGAATGGAATGGTTACTCACTCCAATATTCTTGACTGGAGAATTCCATGGACAGAGGAGCTTGGCGGGCTACAGTTCATGGGGTCGCAAAGAGTCAGACATGACTGAGTGACTAATACATACATGGCAACACCAGAGAAAACAGGAAAATCATGGAAAATGGGATTACCTTAGAAAATCGAATAGCCGTGGAATCAGAACAAAGGAGAAAGTAAAGGAAGCAGGATGCGGAGTTTTTTTTCAGTTGGTGTCAGGCAGTGGTCCTGGCGGGAAGGGAGACCTCTCCCACCATAGGTTTGCTGTAGGGTGGAGTAAAAGCTTCCCTTATACAGAGGAGTTTACTCTTCCTTTTACTGTGGTCAAGTGGGACCTAGCAATTTTTTGCTCTCTTTCTTAATTAAAGGGACCTAAACAAGTGTCTTAACATATGAGTCTAATCAAATAATACCCTGGGCCAAATTTACTATGTTAAGTTTACTCGTTGACAACATTCAACTTTGTTCATATGTGCTCACGCTTCTTAGTTTGTTGTTCTCTTTCTAAATGTCCTTATTGTCCCCACTCCTAGCAGCCTAGGACCTACGTGCTGTCACTGATCTTAGCTCTTCCACATCTGAGATCTCTTCACCCTGCAGGAGAGGATGGGTCCATCACTGATCCTTTAATGCTTTTCTTACCAGCTTCCTAATTTGCAGCTATAAATTGGACTGCTGGGCACTCTTTACAGAACATAGGGAAAGGTGTCAGTTTCTAAAAACTGCCCAAAAAGCCTGTCTCTCCGAAGGATCTCAATATACACCTTTGCATAAGGGTGACTGGTACTGTCATATGGTGGCTTTGCACACAAATGGGACCTACATGAATTAGTAGCAGTAAAATATTTAAATCAATATTGACACATAATAAACACTCAATAAATGTAAGGTATTATTCTTGAGAGTCCCTTGGACAGCAAGGAGATCAAAGCAGTCAATCTTAAAGTAAATCAACTCTGAATACTTTTTTGGAAAGACTGATGCTGAAGCTGAAGCTTCAATACTTTGGCCACCTGATGTGAACAGCAGACTCATTGGAAAAGACTCTGATGCTGGGAAAGATTGAAGGCAGAAGGAGAAGAGGGTGTCAGGAGATGAGATGATTGGATGACAGCACCAAGTCAATGTACATGAACTTGGGCAAATTCTGATAGATGGTGAGGGACAGGGATGCCTGGCATGTTGCAATCCACGGGGTCACAAAGAGTCAGACATGCCTTGGCAATTGAACAACAAGGAACAACAACAACAAATTACTATTATTATCAATCCCATGGAGGGGAGAATTACATAGCTCCTGGGGGCTTCAGAGGAGCCTGAGACAGTACTTGTTTCATCTAGCTTTGCCTTCCCCATTGCCTTGCTGCCTCTAGAACTACTTTATTTAGTTGTTTAAATGTAATTTTAATTAAAGGGACTTGAATGAATGTCTTAACATATGAGTCTAATCAAATAATAGATTTGTGCCAAATTTACTGGGTTATAAGTTTAATGGATGACAACACTCAACTGTGTTCATCTGTGCTCATGCTTAGGTTTGTTGATCTTGGACTATGGACATATTTTAAGAAACCAAAAAAGAATTAGAGGAATATATTTCCTGACCAACCCCTGAAGCCTAGTATTTTCAGATTGTCCTCTAAAACTTAAAGCATAGCCTCTGAGCCCATAGCCCTCAGCTCAGAGGGCTGAAGAGCACTAGGTTCCCAAGTTGATTTTCTTCTCCTCTTCCTCTAAAAACTTCCATTTCAACTGTCCTAGGGAAGATGGAAGAGGAAAACAAACTGACTCAAGTTATCTACAGTCAGATTTAGATGAATTACAGTCACTCCCAATAGCTGTTAATTTCATGTATTCGCAAAGCATGGAGACACTAGGTAAGCACTAGGCTATACCGAAAGGTCTGATATATTCTCTGGCTTAATGATGCTCACCATTTAAAGGCGGAAGATAGACGTTGAGACCATAAATCAAATTTTTGTTTTAAGGGTAGAATTATGGGGAGAAGGGTAGATAATTCAAAACTGGAGGATGTTTTGAACAGAAGTGACCTCCCTTTTATTTGGTCTCCCTAACAGTGGAAACTGTTGGGCTTCCCTGGTGGCTCAGAGGTTAAAGCGTCTGCCTCCAATGCAGGAGACCCAGGTTCAATCCCTGGGTCGGGAAGATCCCTGGAGAAGGAAATGGTAACCCACTCCAGTATTCTTGCCTGGAGATTCCCATGGATGGAGAAGCATGGTAGGGTACAGTTCACGGGGTCACAAAGAGTCGGACATGACTGAGCGACTTCACCTTCACCTTCAACAGTGGAAACAGTGTCAGACTTTATCTTTTTGGGCTCCAAAATCACTGCAGATGGTGACTGCGGCCATGAAATTAAAAGATGCTTACTCCTTGGAAGAAAAATTATGATCAACCTAGATAACATATTCAAAAGCAGAGACATTACTTTGCCAACAAAGGTCCGTTTAGTCAAGGCTATGGTTTTTCCAGTAGTCATGTATGGATGTGAGAGTTGGACTGTGAAGAAAGCTGAGCACCGAAGAGTTGATGCTTTTGAACTGTGGTGTTGGAGAAGACTCTTGAGAGGCCCTTGGACTGCAAGGAGATCCAACCAGTCCATTCTGAAGGAAATCAGTCCTGAATATTCATTGGAAAGACTGATGCTAAAGCTGAAACTCCAGTACTTTGACCACCTCATGTGAAGAGTTGACTCATTGGAAAAATCTCTGATGCTGGGAGGGATTGGGGGCAGGAGGAAAAGGGGACGACAGAGGATGAGATGGCTGGATGGTATCACCGACTCAATGGACGTGAGTCTGAGTGAACTCTGGGAGATGGTGATGGACAGGGAGGCCTGGCGTGCTGCGATTCATGGGGTCACAAAGAGTCGGACACAACTGAGTGACTGAACTGAACTGAACTGATAAGGCTGAACCTGGAAAAGGACTGAAGGAAAGGGGCTGCTGAAACTGTTTCTCCCCCGAATGCCCTCAGTAGTGCAGAAGCTCAGTCTGTGTTCTCTCTTCTGTATGCTGTGACAACACAACAGATGTCTCAGCAGCTTTCTGCAGGGAGCTGACCTAGCTTCGCCTGTTCTGTAGCCTCAGATCTTCCTGCTTCTCCTCAACCACCCCACACTTTCTATCAGAATATCTATTATCCCCTCAAGGCTTTGCTGCTTTGGCTGACATTATCCAATATGGCCTCCCTGTTTTCACCTGGCTTAGTCCTTAAAGCTTGAGTGTCACTTTCTATTTTCTTTTTCTCTCCAGTGGTCATGTACAGTTGTGAGAGCTGGCCTGTAAACAAGGCGGAGCACCAAAGAATCAATGGCTTCGAACTATGGTGCTGGAGAAGACTTTTGAGAATCCCTTGGACAGCAAGGAGATCATATCAGTCAAGCATGTGGGAAATCAACCCTGAATACTTGTTGAAGGACTGATGCTGAAGTTGAAACTCCAGTATTTTGGTCATCTGATGTGAACATCTGACTTATTGGAAAAGTCCCTGATGCTGGGAAAGATTGAGGGCTGAAGCAGAAGAGGGCATCAGAAGATAAGATGGCTGGATAGCATCACTGATGCAATGGACATGAACTTGGACAAACTTTGGGAGATGGTGAGGGACAGAGAGGCCTGGAGTGCTGCAGTCCATGGGGCTACAAAGAGTCAGACACGACTGAATGAGTAAACAACAACAACATCATCATCACTTCCTAGTTTCCTTCTTTGACAACTCCTTATCAACAGGCTAAGGGAGGCAGCTCCCCCTGAGACAAAGTTAAAAAGATAGTAACAGAAAAAACAGCCAGCTTTAAGCCAATAAATTTGAAAACCCATCTCAGAAAAAAAATTATTCAAGAAAAAAGAAATGATTCAAGAACAAAAATAACACAATAAAAGTAAATGTGTACATAGAATTGACTATATATCAGGCACTCTCCTACACTGTTTATGTATTTCAACTCCTTTAATCCTCACAACAATATGTGCCCCATTTTACAGATAAGTAAACTGAGGCACAGTGCAGTTCAATGACTTTTACATAGCTAATACATCAAAGTTGAGGTTGAATCTAGATAACTTAGCTCCAAAGTTCATTCTCTTGCCCATTATGCTATATTTAGCATGCCTTTAAAGAAATACAATCAGAAATTATTAAAGAAATACAATATTGTATTGTATTAAAGAAATACAATACTTTAAAAATCTTCTTACAAAAAAAAATTCACTCCTGATTTTACATGCAAAGTTTAATAAACATGTAAGGAACAGACAATTGCAAGATTAAAATTTAAATCTTGTCTTTTAAAAGTCAATTGTCAATTTAAAAAAAAGTCTTGTCAATTTAAAAGTCTTGTCTTTTAAAGACTAGGAAAAGAGAGAATACTTCCCAATTCATTCTATCAAAAGCAGATAAGGATTGTGTAAGAAAGAAAATTACTCATAAACATAGATGCAAAAGTCTTAAACAAAATATTAGCAAACCAAAACCAGATGCTATGTTAAAAATATATATATCCAAGCTGTGTGTATTCCAGAAATATACCCATAAGATTAGACACAAATTAAAAAGACATATAATACAAGCATTGGCAAGGATATGGAACAAAAACATATACAATTCTGGTGGGGGTGTGAATTGAAGAAATCACTGTAGAAAACTTTGGCATTACCTTGTAAAGTTTGAAGAAGCACTAGTTTTTTTTTTTTGTATTTGTTTACTGTCTTTTAAAATTTTTTCTCTAATTTCTATTAGTAAGATTCTATTTTCCAGTGTTTCTTCTCCTAATTTGGAAACTAGTGATTATACTTCTATTAACAGGTATTTTATTTTTTAAATATACATTCAATTTAAAGTTTCTGAAAATCTAACTTTATTTCATGTCTCTATCATCTTCTTGAAGGAAGGAAGGATTTTAATACATGCTAAATACTGAAATTCTAGTAACACACAACCATGAAATAAAAACAAAAGTTAATGGTCAACAGTTGCTTTATTGACTGTATTCATTTTCTATTTGCTGTCTTAACAAATTACCATAAATTTAGGTGTTTGAAACAAGAGTTGATTATCTCACAATTCTGTAAAACAGAAATCCAGGTACATGGTGGCTCAACTTTCCTTCACAAGGTCAAAGTCACAGTGTTGGAAGGGAAAAGTTCCTTTCTGAAATCTGGATATGAGTTCACTTCCAAGTTCATTCGTGTTGTTGGCCAAGTTCAGTTATATGGTATTGAGGGACAGATGTCCCTCTTTCCTTACTGGCTGTCTCTCTCTAGTCCTTGTCTGTCACTTCCTCTATCTCAGAGCCAGTAATGAGTAGCACATGAAATCCTTCTTGTGCTTGGAGTCTAATTTCTTCTGCCTCTGGCTATAGAAAGCTGTCTGCTTTTAAGTCTCCACATGATTAGAGTCAGCCCACCTGGATAATCCAGGCTACTTTTCCTGTCTAAAGGTCTGTAACCTCAATCACATTGGCAAATTCCTTTTCACTTATGTAACATAACGCATATTCAGAGATTCCAGGAATTAGGGCATGGATATCTTTGGGAGACCATTCTGCCTATCATAGTCAAAGCTATGGTTTTGTGAGTAGTCATGTACAGATGTGAGAGTTGGACCATAAAGAAGGCTGAGCACCGAAGAATTGAGGCTTTTGAACTGTGGTGCTGGAAGGGACTCTTGAGACAGCAAGATCAAACCAGGAATCAATCCTAAAGGAAATCAACCCTGAATATTCATTGTTAGGACTGATACCAAAGCTCCAGTATCTTGTCCACCTGATATGAAAAGCTCACTCACTGTAAAAGACCCTGATGCTGGGAAAGACTGAGGGTAGAAGGAGAAGGGGATGACAGAGAATGAGATGGATGAGATGGTTGGATGGCATCACTGACTCAATGGACATGAGTTTGAGCAAACTCTGTGAGATGGTGAAGGACAGAGAAGCCTGGCACGCTGCAGTCCATGGGAATGCAAAGAGTTGGACATGCCTGAGCGGCTGAACAACAACAACATAGCAGATTACACTGACTACAGCTGTCAGGATATGCCAGATGACTCTAAAAATGCAAACCTCTGGTTCAATGGCACAAAATTCATTTTTTACTCAAGCACTCTCTGACTCTCCAGAGCAGTTGTTATCTATAGGGTAACTGAGTAACCCAGGCTGACAGAGGATGTATTAGGTTGATCAAAAAAAGGTCATTTAGGTTTTTCTACAATATCAAATGAATGTTTTTTGACCAAGCCAATACTATCTGATAGAACAGGGCTTCTCAAACTTTAATGTACATATGAGTCATCTGGGGACTGTGTTAAAGTTAAGATTCTGACCCTTCAGCCTGAGACAGAACCTGATTCTCCAGTTCTAATGGGAGTCCAGCAAATGCTGATGCTGCTGGTCCCCAAACCACCCTTTGAGAAGGAAAGTTTCAGAACACAGTCTCCTTGGTCAGTACTACAAGGAGGAACGGAGCATACAGAATATTAAACTGATCCTTGATTTTTCATCCTGAAAGTAATATACTCACTCCAAATCACATTTCAGTGGCCAAAGCTACTCATATGGTCATGCCTAACTTCAAGGGATTAGAAAAGTTCACTCCTCCCATATGTTCATTAGAAAAGGAGAACCAGGAATATTAGGGCACAATAGCAATGTAATGTGTGTGCATAGACAAGACACTGTCACACCACTTTGGGCTCATCACTGTTTTCTTCCATGCCCACCTGTTTTGGGGGTTGAACTTTTTCTTTCTGAAACACATCCTGCATTAATTATTTTAGTGAAAGTCTGTGGGTAAATTCTCTTGTCTTTGTACATAAGAACATGATTTGATTTTATATATACTGTTTAAAAAAACTTATTTATTTGGCTGCATTGGATATTAGTCGTGGCACATGGGATCTTGGCTGGGTCATGTGGGATCTTCGCAGCACACAGATTCTCTAGTTGTGGTGTGTTGGCTCAGGAGCTGTGCACACGGGCTTAGCTCTTCAAGGCATGTGGTATCTTAAGGCAGATTCTTAACCACTGGACTAACAGGGAAGTCCCTTTGCCTATACTCTTCGTTGATAGATGAAGGTACCAAATTCTACAGTGACAGCTACTTTCTGGAACCACTTTGAAGATATTCAGCTCATTACCTTTCAGACTCTTATGATTAAGAGTTTCTGCCATTAATTTAATTTTCATTCTTTTGTGGGTCATCTGTTGTTTCTCTGATAGCTCTTAATATTTTCCTCTTTAATGATGGACTATTCTTCTGATACTGGACTATGTTATATTTGGGTGTATATTTTTATTTTTTCTGCTCAACACTTTCATTGCAATTCTAGTCTCAGAACACATGTCTCTGTTTTTTCTTTCTGGGATATTCTAAATGTTTTTACCTCCATTCTCTTCTTTGGAAACTCCTTTTACATGCATGTTGGAAGCTTTTATTCACTGTCTTTCTCTTAATGGCTCTTTCATGTCATGTTTCTCTGGAATTCTGAGCTGTATTTCAGATAAATTTCTAACTGCTATCTTTAAATTCATTTCTTTTCTCTTTGTGACCAATTTATCTCTCAAGATTTTGGTTCAGTGACTACGCTGTTTTATTGAAAAATTTTTAATAGTCTTTTGTTTATCCATCTATATATTATTTCATTTCCATCTAGTTTTCCTCTCTCATTCACTATTTTTAGTAGCTATGTCTCAACAAGTTTCTTTTCAACACACTCTGCTGTGCCTAGTCGCTCAGTAGTGTCTGACTTTTTGTGATCCCATGGGCTCTGCCAGGCTACTCTGTCCATGGGGATTCTCCACACAAGAATACTAGAGTGGGTTGCCATGCCCTCCTCCACGGGATCTTCCCAACCCAGAGATCAAACCCAGGTCTCCCACATTACAGGTGGATTCTTTACCAGCTGAGCTACCAGGGAAGCTCAGCCAATTCTTACCATTTGTGGTAGTTATGTTCTACAAAGTTGACACAAACAATGAATTAGTGAATTGTGAACCATTACTCCTAGGAGGAATACAGTTGGTTCTGTTTATGGTCACAACACTTTAGCCAACAGAGCAATAATGAAGCTTTGCTTTATGTGCTTCTATTTAAAGACTTCTTAATTAAAATACAATGATGATTCATTAACACTGAATTCATAGCTGACAGCACTCTGATAACTGATTAAAGTTATCTAACACTCATTTCCTCCATAAGCACTTAACCAGGCTTTCTGAACCTAGAAACATCAGGCACACTTCAGCACTGTGGCTGGGGTTATTTTAAAGAGCTATATCACCAACAAAAAAAAAAGCACAAAGGTGGGAAATACTTGGCATTAAATAGACTAAATAGAAAGGAACACCTATTTACAGTCTGAGAGCTGAAAAATATAGACAGCATCTCATCTTGTTCTGCCTCAGTTGGGAACATGCTCCTTGGCAACTGAAAATCTGGATTGCTCTGCTCTTGTCAGCGAACAACTGAGGATGGATGGACAGTTGAAAACTGGTGAATTCACAATGACTGCAACCCACAAATAATGAGGATCAACTGTACCCATTTTATAGTCTTTGTCAAACTGTTTCAGATACTTTTATCTGGAGTGAGTGTTAATTTTGATGGCTTTTTTGGTATTGTGTTTCTTGTATATACTTTGGAATTTTTCTTATAGGCTTATTTTTAATGGAAAGATTTAGCTTTTCTTTTTTTCCTCTCTGTATCTTCTAAGAGTTTTGTGATTATCTCCATGTGGTTCACACAGTCCCCAGTTTAGAATCTCAATACTTGGATTTTGGGCTTTAATCTGTAATGAGGAAATTTCAAGTCTAGTCACAGAGCTATAGTCTGGTAAGTATAGTTTGTGATGTCCAACAGTCTCTCTGGACTCACAGATTCAAATAAGGCTCTCACCCAAAGCAGTAAGTCGTAATATATATATATTATTTGCATTTTATATATATATATATATATATATATATATACACACACACACACACACACACACACACATACATACACATACATATTTAATTCTTTAATTTCTCTCCACACAGACATGCCCTCCAAACTCCTGACATGGAGTTCTCAACTTGGCTTCAGTGCCCCTTATTCTATAAAATAAGTTTACTTCCTGTTACCCCACAGGAGTTGAACTACTGCTAATCTTTACTTACTTCCAGGCACGGAGCCAAAAAGCCATTGATATCAGCCCTGTCCACCATCTTGCTTTTTTGCTTCATTTTTGATTCATGGACATTTTGGTCTTGCTCTTGAACCTGGCTGTGTCGTTGTTTTATCACTTTAGATTTTATCCGATACTGCTGCTTGTCTTGGAATAGAGGGAATAACAGATTGATTAGAAGTCCTCTTAGCTCTTTCCTCATACTTTTCTTTTACAACTTCACTTATTCTACATTGGATTAGAAATATCTGTATTTGAGTCTTTTTGGTTTTTCTGCTTCCAATTTCAAAACAAACATTTGAGAGTAGAAATTGTCTCATATCTATCTTTTCAGCTCCATTTACTCCCAGTGCATTGCCTTTCACACAGTCAAGAAATATCTCTTGAATCAAATAGTAATTAGAAAGTATGAATTGCCTTATTATAAGAAACAACCTTCTGGCAATTAGCATTGCACAAAAAATATGGAACATGGAGAATTTTCTTCCCTATAAATAATCAGGCAGAATCTAGAAGGGATGCTATAAAGTAGGAATTTTTGTACTCTTTTTTGTTTTATGCAGAACAATTCTTGCCCCGAAAGAATCTTATTCAGGATGCTAATCAATAAAGTAGATGTAACAGAGCTCTTCCAGATGAATTAGGGGTGATGTACCTAGAAACCTAACACTTTAGCCTTAATCTCCCAGGAAAGATATCAAGGTGGTGCCACTGAAATTCATTAGAAAATTGTTTTACCAACTATAGCCCTATAAAGGATTGAGAGATCTGAATTACTTCCATAACAATTCAAAGCAAAACAAAACAAAACAAAAACTCCCAGCAATATTTTAAAGAAAGAAAAATAAAAATTAAAAAGTTACAAATTACCCTCTGTGAAATGTAGTGATACATCATTTTAAAACTGCTGTTTTGGGAGGGAAGAAGGTTTTGTAATAAAAGATAGCTTGGGAAAAGGAGGCTGGGATATTGGTGCTAAATGAGTTCTGAAGCATATTTGCCCCCTGAGATCCAAAAGAAAAGAAATCTAAAGAATGCCTCTTTGCTCTTCTTTCTGTGATGATCATATTTCACTCAAAACTCTCAACTGGATCTGAAACCCAAAGCAGACAGACTCTAAGAACCATGTGCAGCCTTCTCTTCACAGCAAGATGATAAAGGAAAATATAGCTGGACCTGAAAGATAACCTTCCTAAATTTCACAGTTTCCTTTGAAAAGGAGGAGAATGGTTAAAATGCAAAGAAAGGCACACGAAGAAGATTCCTAGGACAATGGCATACATAAGAGAAAAAACTAATAAAATAAGACCCTAGTTCACTGGACTCAGCACAAAGGTCTCTGAGTGATCTCTGGGAGGAAAAAGCATGTAAGAATCTATACTGCTTGAGTTTCAGCCCAACTTGGTATTAATAGGAAGATTTGCTGCTGCTTACCATATCTAGTCTCATGAAAACCAGGCTGAGCATAGACAAGTACTTGCAGGCTTAGCAATCTATGCATGGCAGCTTGTTTCGTTTCATTCCATGGGGCACTCTGCCAATGGATGAGCCGCAGTAGTAATTTCTTTCTTAAGTCACTGTCAAATTCCCGCTTCAAGCTTCTATCTGGGTCACCAGGGGCCAACATACATCTTATGCAATTCAGAAACTGGGACTTGGGAAAGTAGATTTTAAGGAGTATTGGCTCAATAAATTAATATCCTCTTGACAGGCAGAGAAGCTCAAAGGGGAGGGAATTTGGTATGTTTTCAACAAGCATTTTTGGGTTTGCCTTTTCTGCTGTATTGAATTTGCACATTGAAAATTCTTAGCAGTTCATACACTTCTAGCCTTAAAGGATGATAATTGCTATAGTAAACTTCGTTGAGTATGTTTTCTTAAAAGAAAAAGCATGTTGGAAAAATGTTTGAGCTTTTAAACTCTTTGTATTTTGGTTTTGTTATTTGCTAAATGTGTTAGTCTAGATCATCTGTATACTCTCTTGTATGATAGGCTTTGGCATTATTCAAAACACACAGCCGCAATCCTAGTGTGACCTAGATAAAGTACTTCATCTCTTTAAACAGTCAAACTAATTTATCTGTAAAATCAGAATGTTTACTTTTCAAGGTGGTTGTGAGAATTAAAAGAATTATGGAATGGAAAGTCATGAGCACCATGCCTGGCACATGTCAGATGCCCACAGTATATGAGTTTCTTCCTAATTCTACCATCCTATAAGTCTATGATTTTGCCAGGACCCTCTTGAGGTGTATGATCAATGTCCTAGTCACTTTCAATAAGGAAGATTGTGGCACATAGAGGTCAAAGATGTTTGCCCAAGGTTTTGGGGCTTTCTGGAAAATGGTGCTCAGAGCAGCTATTCTCTGCTTATCTAACAAGTCCTGACACTACAGAAAATGATAGACTCAGCCTTCAAACCTCTTCATCAGTTGACTGATGAAGGATTTTCTTTCCTTTAAAAGTCTATCAAGCAGTACTGTGCCATTAATAATGATACACACATCTTCCAAAAGATTCAGCTGAACTTTTTCTCAGAAAGTTTCAATATGGCTATTGATCATGACAATATTGAAGTAAAAAAAACTCTGGGTTGCCCAAGTAGGCCTTCTGTTCATAATAACTGTCTTAGGAAAGCAGCTGCATCACACTGTCTATGGATCCACATGAAAAGAGCATAGCAATTATATGAGGCCCTTTGATTTCTTATCAGGCAGCACTACATGTGTGAACTGGAACTTGTGCAATTCTTCAGGTCAGAAAAGCCAGCTCCTAGCCCTCAAAGGCCATTTACAAGTATTGCCAACACTGTGTCTGACAGTCTCCATGGAATGATGGAGAAAAAACTATGATCAACATAGTGGGGGGAAAAAAATCTCCCGTGGTCTTTTAAGTATACCAGAAGGATGCCAAGGAGCAGAAGTCAGTCATCTCAACATATCTCCCTTTGTATATTTCCCCCAAATTTGGAGCTCTTCATACCAACGTGAGTTATGGACAAGAGGGCAAGTGTCCTCAGCGGGAGAATCCAGCTGCTCTGGAACAAAGTGCTAAATGTTCTTGCGACGCTGTGAGCAGCTGTTTCACTAGGACTCTGTCTTCTTTAAGACCATCACCTACTTATCTTTGTCAAAGTAAGGTGGAAGAAAGAACTAAAATTTCTTGACTATATCCCTTGTATAGGAAGACCCTAAAGTGACTATTACTCTTGCTTCCACTTCCTGCTTGAGGAAACTGAGATGATGAGGAATTGAAGAGCTGGCCCAACCACAAAGGGAATGAGGAGCAGAGCCTGAGTCTGTTTTCTCTCCACAGAGTAGTGCTTATCTCACAGGACTCCTGCAGCATGAAAGGCTGAGGCAATTGTAAATGTGCTGCAATGAACACTGGGGTGCATGTGTCTTTTTTATTTTGGCTACTAAAACATGAATTTTATTGCAGCATTGTTTTATAAACACAAAATGGTTAAATGTGTAAAGACAAATTACCACTTGTAAGTCTTATCACAGGTGATCCCAGAAAGCATCTTTAAGGGATTGGAAAGTGACGCTGGAGATAATTTTGTTGATCTATATAATTTTGAGGGGCTTTGTAGCCATCAGTATAGCCCGTGAAAATAAACCAGATTTCATAATCTCACAATAGTCTCTCCCCCATTAAAAAATATTCTACAAAAAAAAAATCTACATCTTCTAGAATTACAGTTCTATGGTACACATTTTTAATCTGCTCATGAATTGTTCTGTTTCCTTATTGCCCTAAGTGAAACCTATAGGTATATTAGCTGTAATTTACTGTGTAGTTATTCTTTATCATTACAATGGCCACAAGACTGGAAAAGGTCAGTTTTCATTCCAATCCCAAAGAAAGGTGACACCAAAGAATGTTCAAACTACAGTACAACTGCACTCATCTCACTTGCTAGCAAGGTAATGCTCAATATCCTTCAAGCTAGGCTTCAACAGTATGTGAACTGAGAAATTCCAGGTATACAAGTTGGATTTAGAAAAGGCAGGGAACCAAAGATCAAATTTTGCCAACATCTGTTGGATCATAGAAAAAGCAAGAGAATTCCAGAAAAACATCTATTGCTTCACTGAGTATGCTAAAACCTTTGACTGTATGGATCACAAAAAATTGTGGGAAATTCTTAAAGAAATGGGAATACCAGACCACCTTACCTGCCTCATGAGAAACTGGTATGCAGGTAAAGAGGCAACAGTTAGAACCAGACATGGGACAAGGGACTGGTTCAAAATTGGGGAAAGAGTAGGTCAAGGCTATATATTGTCACCCTGCTTATTTAACTTATATGCAGAGTACATCATGAGAAATGCCAGGCAGGATGAAGCACAAGCTGGAATCAAGATTGCCGAGAGAAATATCAATAACCTCAGATATGCAGATGACACCACTCTAATGGCAGAAAGTGAAGAGGACCTAAAGATCTTCTTGATGAAGGTGAAAGAGCAGAGTGAAAAAGCTGGCTTAAAACTCAACATTCAGGAAACTAAGATCGTGGCATCTGGTCCCATAACTTTATGGCAAATAGATGGGGAAACAATGGAATCAATGATGGATTTTATTTTCTTGGGATCCAAAATCACTGTGGAAAATGTCTACAGCCATGAAATTAAAAGAGGCTTGCTCCTTGGAAGAAAAGTTATGACAAACCTAGACAATGTATTAAAAGGCAGAGACATTACTTTGCTGACAAAGGTCTGTCTAGTCAAAGCTATGATTTTTCCAGCAGTCATGTATGGATGTGAGAGTTGGACCATAAAGAAGGCTGAGAGCCAAAGAATTGATGCTTTCAAACTGTGGTGCTGGAGATGACTCTTGAGAGTCCCTCAGACAGCAAGGAGATCAAATCCGTCAATCCTAAAGGAAATTAATCCTGAATATACGTTGGAAGGACTGAAGCTGAAGTTCCAATACTTTGGCCACCTGATGCGAAGAGCTGACTCATTGGAAAAGATCCTGATGTTGGAAAAGATTGAAGGTAGGAGGAGAAGGGGCTGACAGAGGATGAGATGGTTGGATGGCATCACTTACTCATTGAACATGAGTTTGAGCAAGCTCTGGGACATG